>NC_086317.1:263829325-264150158 GCF_036172605.1 Pelobates fuscus | reverse complement strand
AACACCCAAAAACCCCTGGGAAGCCGCGATAGGAATGTTAAATGTTTAATGTTTTTGTTAGAACGATGTATGTTATACTTACAACGGCTAGGAGAGCCGAATTCTGCTACAGTGTGAAAAAGTACAAGTATGTTAATTTGGTACAAGTAGGCAGCACAAGGTGTACAGAGGGAGGACAGTAGGAGACGTTAGACCTGGAAGATACCAGTCGCGGACGATGTCTGACAGCTAAAAGATAATCTTTTGAGACACCTGAATAATAAGGGCCTAGTCGAATACAGACACACTGAAGATGGGACAGAAATCCCACCCCCACGAGGTTACGTGGAATAGTAACCAAACCCACGTTTGGGTATTAGTGGTGACGACCACCGTTATGTTTTTTCCCAGTTACCCCCCTGTGACCCTCAAACCGATATCCAATACCCCTATAGCCTCAGTAAAATGTTCCAGGTATGCCCATGAACATAGCTACACGCTAACGAAAGTAGCATGGTATAACATGAAGCCTAGAGATAAAAAGTATAGGAGCATCAGCCCCCCAACCGCAATGACACCCAACACAAGTAAAAATAGACTCTGTGGAATGGACAGCTCCCACACAATAAAATCCCGATATGAAAATATATTCCCATAATGTAAAAGGACTAAACACGCCTTATAAACGCCATTGCCTCTTCAGAGCGTTGAAACAAGAGGCGGCCGAAATTGTATGCCTCCAAGAAACACACTTTAAGATCAGCCCAAATCTAAGACCAGATCAGTTCCCCCATCAATACCACGCAACCACAGGACACAAATCCAAAGGAGTAACAATACTAATCAGCAGTAAAATAGCATACACATACCATGACTCCCTCATAGACCCTCTGGGCAGATACATTATCTTAGTATGCACTATAAACAATAGCTTATACACCATTGTCTCGGCATATGCACCCAATGGGGGTCAAAGAAATTTCCTACATCAGCTGTTAACCAAGGTCACGCGACTCCAGAAAGGGATGCTAATCCTTTGTGGGGATTTTAACCACATTTTAGATCCCAAACTAGACACCACAGCACAGCCGGGCTCACAGGCGAAGAGGAAACAGACTCAGGCATGTAAGACATACCAAAAACTGCTAGACGACCACCAACTGTATGATACATGGAGAAAACTTAACCCACAAATAAAAGATTACACATATTACTCGGCCCCGCATAAAACATACACCCGCATCGATAGATTCCACATCCACAGAACATGCCTAGACCAGATACTTGATAGCAACATCAATACAATCAATTGGTCAGATCATGCGGCTATAACACTCACAGTTAAAGACCAATATGACTACAAACATAGGAGTCCGTGGAGACTCAATGAATCCTTATTACATGACCATACTTTCACCAGACAACTAGAGGACGAACTGACTCAGTATTTCGACACGAACTACACGGAACAGACTGACGTAAATATAGTATGGCAGGCACACAAATCATTCGCTAGGGGCTTGCTAATACGCAGCTCTCAAAGACAATGGATACAATGGAACACTCAATTGACCGACCTAACCACTAAAAACAAAACGTCACCGACGGACACACTACAAGCCCAAATCAAGGACATACAGGATAAAATCAGAGAACACACTCTAAAAAGAGTAAGCTACAATATTCATAAACTCAAACAACAACAATATACACAGGGCAACAGGGCCAGTAAGCTGCTAGCGTCCAGACTTAAGCAACGAGTAACCAATAGCAGAATACCATACATAATAGATCAAAACAACAAAAAACTCTTATCCCCTGTGGATATAAGCAACGCATTCGCCTCTTACTATGGAGGACTTTATAACTTAGAGGACGATACCCACTTAAAACAAAAGGAGGAAGACATACGCTCATACCTAGAAACCACTCACTTACCCACTCTGACACCCACACAGATAGGAGAACTTACAGCTCCCATGACATCACAAGAAGTCACAGCTGCCATTAAAGCGTTACCGAAAAACAAGGCACCAGGGCCAGACGGCTTCTCTAACATATACTACCAAAAATTCCAACATATCTTATCACCTTACCTCACACTGCTGTTTAATCGGGCTACACAAACAGGTACACTCCCGGAGGAACTACTAATGGCACATATTATCACACTCCCAAAACCAGGCAAACCTCCAACGCACTGCCCCAACTTCAGACCGATATCGCTCCTCAACACCGATGCTAAACTATACGCCAAAGTGCATGCACACAGGTTAAGCAACATACTGCCCCACCTGATACACACAGATCAGGTGGGCTTTGTAGCTGGTAGGCAGGGATCAGATAACACACGCAAGGTGCTGGACCTGGTGCACAGCATGAGAAGAGGAGGGATCGGAGGCCTCCTGGTGTCTCTTGATGCTGAGAAGGCCTTCGATCGCCTAAGTTGGTCCTTCCTGCAGGAGGTGTTAAACAAATTCGCATTCCCGCAACAATTTATCAAAGTGATCAAAGCCCTATATAGCAGTCCAACGGCCAAAGTAGTGACAGCAGGATTTTGCTCAGATACCATCAGGATCACCAATGGTACAAGACAGGGGTGCCCCTTGTCGCCTCTGCTATACGTACTGGCTCTAGAGCCGCTAGCAGCCAAAATTAGAGAAGAAATATCCATAAAAGGGGTCCGGCTAGGAAACGATGAATACAAACTAAGCCTATTTGCGGACGATATCTTTCTGACCCTGACAGAGCCATACATCTCACTCCCTAACCTCATGCAACATATAGCACAATATGGGAAATACTCTTACTATAAACTCAACTTGACCAAAACGCAAGCTATGGGGATTAATATTAAAACACAGCAAATGGAGATACTAAAAGAAAAATTTACACTAGACTGGCGCACAGACTTCCTAACCTTCCTGGGTCTGAAAATAGCAAAAAACCCAATGGATTTGTATAAACTCAACTATTTACACATCCTGTCGCACTTTAAAGATACTCTAAAAGCTTGGGATGGCAAGTTCATCTCGTGGGTGGGCCGCATAGCAGCGGTCAAAATGACACTGTTGCCAAAACTACAATATCTTTACCGAACACTACAAATACCACTGCCTAACAGTTTTTTCCGCACGACCCAAAATTTGCTCCTCAGATTTGTGTGGCAAAACAAGAAATTGAGAATAGCCACAAAGATCTTGCAGAGGGACACAATCGAGGGAGGCCTGGGATTCCCTGACATACAAAAATATTACAATGCAGCAATACTTCATACAATCTCGCAACTGTCGCCACGCCCTGACCAGCCGCAATGGCTCCACATAGAATCTCATTGGGCTCAACACTCCACAATATATTCATACATATGGACTCCAAGACAATGTAGACCCCCAACGCACCACTTACTCCCCACATCCCAATTGCTACTCGAAATCTGGGACTCAGTGTATAAAAGTGTAACAGCCTATCATCCTTTTCCGCTAGCGACACCAATGGAAGTAATGTCGAGAACAATACCCACACTGGATCACAAAAAGTGGCTAGAGCATGATATTAAATATATTGCACAGCTGTATGATAAAGCGGAGCTCATGCAGTTCCCGGTATTACAAAAAACATATAACCTCCCACACCGAATGCTATTTCCATACTTACAGCTTAAATCTTATCTAACAAGCACCAACCCTCAGCCGCATGCCCTTACGCAACACCAAACACTCTCTGGCTTTGAGAAAATATGCACGAACGCACTACCACCCAAAAAAGTGATTTCATTGTGTTATAAAGCCCTAATACATTCACAACCTAAAGTAAAACTCACATATAAACAGGCTTGGCACAAAGAACTGAACCACATAATTAATGAGGAAAGCTGGGAGAGAGCCTACTCTTTACACCGAGGCATCACATCATGCACTGGCCATTTAGAACTCCAAAGGAAAATACTGTATCGTTGGTACCTGGTGCCTGATAGAATACACAAAATATGGCCTCAAACCTCCACTAACCAGTGCTGGAGGTGCAAAGCCAAGGTGGGGACGATGTTACACATATGGTGGTCATGTGATAAATTGCTGCCCTTTTGGCGCAAGGTTACACAACTCATTCAGAAATCCACAAACTCAGAAACAGAGCCCACTGTCGAGATGTACCTCTTATTTATCCCTCCAGAGGACATGTCTAGGGCCCAATGGGCAGTAACCTACCACATACTGATATCAGCAGCAACAGTGATAGCCAGGCTTTGGAAATCACCTACACCACCAACCCACCACGCTCTTCTCAACCAAATTCATACTAATTGGCAATATGAAACGATGTTTGCACAACAAAAAGGATTGAACCAGACAATGGCAAAAGCTAATTTGATGTGGAAAGAATATTGGGAGCACACACAAACCAAAACCACAACACAGGCTACTTCTCAGGTTTAACAGAGGCTTAATTACAACCCATGAGGGAAAGGTACTTTGTCTCGGGGAGGCGAATGCTAGAACACAGAGGGGCATAGCTCAAAAATGGTTTGAATGACCTTATAATATATATAATGCTAAGTTACTGTTGGCAACCATCCCTTATCCTTCCCCACCCTCCCCCAACCCCATGCAACTAAGAAAAAGCTAATGAGATGTGACTGAAAAGTTATGGAGAAACACTGTTGACTATGTTGTATGATATGTAAACCTTGCTTTACTGTTCCCACCCTTATCTTCTTTCTGTACCCCACATGACTGCAAAATAAAAATTGTCAAATTGAAAAAAAATATATATAGATAGGTGCTAAACTGATCCTGATGAAAGCCACAATAGATGGCTGAAACGTTGATGAATTGAATCATGTTTTAAAGATACTGGAATAAAGAAGAATTTTTTACCATGAGACAGACCGTGAGTGCAAGCCTTATTTCTGTATATTCTATATATAGATATATATATATAGAATGTCATTCTAAGTATATTTTGTTACCAATATATATATATATATATATATATATATATATATATATTATTTAACAAAATACAGTTACAATGAAATAACATATGTATATATAATAATTTTTTTTTTAATAGTTTATTTATTTTATTATTGTATTTATTATTGTAATTATACGTGTATATATATATTTTATATATATGTAACGTCAGTCTAAGTGTATTTCAATACTAATATATGTACTTATGTTAACATTAAAATACACTATGTATGACGTTACATATATATATGATGTATATATATTATACATATATAATATATATATATTTTATATTTATATATATATACACACATTTATTTTATTTTAACATGTTTAATTAATATTTTTTTGCACTTTCCACCAGCAGGGGGACTGTCTGACATTTCAGACAGTCCCCCTGCAGGCAGATCCACCGCCAGCTATAGGGGGCCATGTGATCGATCTTTGAGAGCGATCACATGGCCCCCGGGGGTCTGATTTGGCATGGGAGGGCTGCCTGGGCTGTCAGGCAGTCCTCCCGAAGCGGAGCGCCGGGAAGGTAAGTATCCCAGCAGCTCCAGGGCTCAAAGCAGTTACGGTGTTCTATGCCGCCGCAACGACTTTAAAGCCCATTTAATGTGGGACGGCATAGAACGCTGTAACGGCGTTAAGGGGTTAAACAATAAATAAAAACACAACTCGTTTCCCCCTGATAGACTTTATCAATTGTAAAAACAAATACTTGGCAGTATATATTTGTATATAGCTAGCTGAATGGCATATATTTGAATATTGTCCAAAGTGACTACATTTCCCATAGACCCATTTTACCTTGCGGCTATTGCGGTATTTCTGCTGACCGCATCTATATTGTTTATATCATTTTCCCAACTAAACATCCACTATATGATTTATCCCTATCCATCAGTTACTCATATTATTCTTATTATTATTATTATTTTATTATTTATTTAGCGCCAACAAATTCCGTAGCGCTGTATCTATGATATTAGCCAGCCATCTGCGTTTGGCGTGATTTCGCAACATACCGCTTACATTATCAATTCTAAGTATTCTAACCATTTTACAATAATACCTCAATTACACATTTAGTATTTATCCCCAAAATGTTTTTGTTTAATTTTAAATTTAAAACGAGCACTATTTCTGAGTATTGTTTTAACTAATTATATGTACTATAACAAGCAAAGTCACGATGACGTCATTTTGGCTCCAAAATTCTAATTTATGGCATGCAGTTACCTATATGTAAATGTATACTGTCAGGTATTTGTTTTTAGAATTGATAAAGCCTATCAGGGCTAAACGCGTTGTGTTATTATCTATTGTTTAATAAAAGTATTTGTTTTTGACTACCTATATACCTTGGTTAGTCTCTCTAGTTTTATTTTCTACCGTATATTTTTCCATTTACTTTTTTCCTTGGGACATCCTACCATCTGGAGTTACAGTAGCATCACCCAAAGAATCCATAGATGGTGATTTTTCAACCCAGGATTGGTACATAGAGTGGTTTGTCTGCTCTGAAAATTGTAAGTACATTTCTTATTTTATCTTGCACTTTTGTTTATAGAGAGCACTATGGGCCTTCTCTTGTGATTTTATTTGCAAAATACCGTCAGAAGAATATCCTACATGTGGGGAGTTTAATACCACTGTACGCTGTTTTACCTGGAGCTGGTTATAGCTCTCACAAATGTGAGTTGGCACTTTTTAACCTTAGTGTTATTTGTGGCCATACTCCTATACGTTATTACACCATTGATCCCCTCTGTTTTCTCTTTTTCATATGCTGCTGAGGATTTGACTACAGATGTCTTGTGAATTCCTGAAGAAATATATTTGATACCTAGAGCCTTTCTTGGCTTGTTTTGGGTACCTTTTCGATACTTTTAAATTTTGTTTTATTTGGCGCACCCTGTACTCACTGTTTTCTGTCTTCCTAGTTTTTTAAAGGGTTTGAGGGTTACCCTTCTCCCCCAGGTGTGTAGCCTTTTTCCTTACTGTGATCAGTTCTGTAGCACTGTTCCATCCCATTTTCCTTTTTATTGAACAAATGTACAGCAAATAAAGTCCAAATAAAAGTCCACCAAGTACCAATAATACACTTGACGCGTTTTGGCTGTTGCCTTCTTCAAAAGTGTATATCTATTCTGGACTAATTTTCCATTAAATGGCGAGCTCTTCCCCCCGATATCTGGCTCCTCCCACTTCCGACGGCAGGACGTTTTATATAGTTCCATCCTTGCGTCCTGTTATGTTATTCTCACGTCACCCTTCTGCATTCATCATAGTTGACGTCAGTGTATTCTTAAAGGGAAACGGAAGCGTTCTCTTTACTCTCATATTGCTAATGCCCAAAAACAATATGGCGCCACAGTACTTATATAGGGCATCTGAAAAACAAAAAGCTTATACATAAAATAACTTTTATTTTTACTCTTAAAGACCAAAAGAAATGGTAAAAAATAAAAAAGACAGTTTGTTAAAAAGTACATGAATAACAAATAGAAGCATTTCGTATAATATGGAAATAAATTCTAATTTAAAAGTCGGACCAGGACCTTAGAGGGAATATAAATGGAGAACAAATACAATAAATTAATATCAAATACTTAAAAACAATAAAACTATTAAAAAGATTGTTTCTGAATACATAAGATAAACATTATTACAAAATTAAATAAAAGTATATTGTAAATGCTGAAAGGGAGATAAAATATTTATATCATATATAAGAATTAATTTCAAAGTCAGCATTTAAACATTTTGGTACTAAAGTTTTCATGTTAAAAATGCACTTCATTTCTTTTTTTACTAAGTACGGTAAGTTGTTTTTATCACCAACTCTCCAATGAGTCTTCACATTTTCAATTCCTAAAAATTCAAGGCCACTGGGCTCCATTATGGGATTCTAAAAAATGTTTAGTTTGGCAGTAAGCAAAAACCTTTTTTGAGACGTAAGCAGGGTCCACGCCTTTTGGGTGAAACCAGTGATGCAATTCACATCACTGTGCTGCCCCATTCTACACCTGCCCATTGGTGTGCTGCTTGCAGAGATGAGGAAGTTGGCAATTATGCAACATGAAGATGCAAAAATATCAACAACCAAAATAAACATACTTTTTTTGAAAATACATTTCTATCTAAATTGAAAAACTGATGTATCTATTTTTTAATGAGACATTGCATATTTAAATATAGATAAAAGGTGAGGTAAGATAATGTAAAATAGGCCTGTTTCCCATTCTACTAATAGCCTCCCCAGTGATGCTTAGGCACAGCCCGACATTTCCCATACAGTACTACATTTTTGGGTACTGTCCCAGCAAAAATAGATCCTGGGGACCTGTCCATCATTTTGAAATCGTCTGGCATGTTTCAAAACAGAGGGCACTGGACAATAGGACCGCACAGATCCCTTTGTCGTGCTCCATGCATGGTCTGCCTTTGGGGGCATGCTATCAATTACCCTCTTTAGTGGTGGGCCTGCACCTTTGACACCCTCTTTGGTGTATAATTTTGCCCATAGAAAACTGAATCATTGCAGATTACTCCACAATGGGTTCTTTTATTTATTTATGTTTTATTTTTTTAAATGACTGATGATTCCTACTTGTTGATTTCGCTGTTACTTTCTTAATCTCCCAACCCCACATCAGTGTACAGTTTCCATTTTTATCTCCCTGTACCTTTTCACAGTTTGCTTGGAACGCTCAATATTATTTTTTTCTATGCTTGATATTAAGTTACGGTATCTGCTTTTTGTCCCCATTAGCTGTGCAGTAATCCCTGCTTTTTCTGTATGTTTATTTCCCCCCTGCATCTGCCTAGCATTTTCCATCAGCATCTTCCTTGCTTTCAGTCATGATCCTTGGAGAGCTCCTGATTTCACAGGTCCTATTCTTGTGTAACCTTATCGAGGAGTTATCTCTCTTACCTAAGGCAATTACACATTTAGTATTTATCCCCAAAATGTTTTTGTTTAATTTTAAATTTAAAACGAGCACTATTTCTGAGTATTGTTTTAACTAATTATATGTACTATACCAAGCAAAGTCACGATGATGTCATTTGTAGCATCATTTTCATTAAGTGCAAATGTATGAAGCATATGAATATACAATGAATTCATTAAAATCTGCATAAATAAAACCTTTGTAAAATGTGGACTATAGTTTTGCTGTGCAATCTTCTTGATGCACATCCTGCGAGTTATTCACTAAACACACCATTCTACTAAATTGAATATGAGAAGTAGGACTGAGTCCAGCTAGGTGGGTTGGATATTTTTTCCAAATCTCCTATTTTAACCTCTGTATTGCCATTCAGATTAAATTCCCCCAAATTCAGTGTGTAGTGAATAATGCTGCCTCTCTTCTAGAAAATTTGCATAAAAATAATACAAAAATATATATATACGTATATTACCATTGAATGGTGTATCATCTTGATAGAAGAGATGAACGTATTCCATACTCTGCACTGTATGAGAGTTGTTCTAGGCCACATGTAAAAGTATAACATACAAGTAGGAAGAAAGTCACTATTGCTGATAAAATCAACTCCCTGCAGTACACATTGCAGCTGCTGTGGTGTTACAGATGCAATAATATTCAAAATATTTTTGTGTCTTATTCCTATTAATGCTTTTATGCATGAATAAGTTCAATATATATTTGCATTTATTTTGTAATTAGATACCCATCGGCACATTACAACGGAACATCTTGGCTTGGCAAATACATACGTGTCACGTATAGCCATAAACAAGGTATTGAATGTTGTCCAATGTGCAGGTGTTCTTTGTGTTGACCTAACCTTGGCTTCTCTTATAAATTTTTTTTAGTGGCATCCAGTGATAGTGAAAGCGACTCTGAATTCAGCTCCTCTAGTTTGGATGAAAAAGCCTCAACTAAGGGATTAAATGTGGAGAAGCCCATAAAGCACAGAGTAGACTGTGGTAAGTTGCATGTGTTTGATGTGTAAGTATGGAACTGAACTAGTTGCTGTAGAAACAGGTTGCTTAGGCTGTGTAGGTGTGGCACTGGGATTGAAGGTCCATTGCTCTTAATGATTTTTAGAAGAAAACTGGCAAGAAGATCTGAAAATATGAATTTAATCTCCCTGAAACTTAAAGATATTTTTCCATGTACGGTACTTGTGTTCTGTGCTAGAAATGAAATCTGTTTATTAACCCCTTGTGTCGCGCAAACTGTTCAGTTGCAATGAAATATTTTTTGATCAGTGACCTTTCCTTCACTTGCAGACAAATCTGTCACAAACACTATTTCGCTTTACTCTTCAACATGATTAGCCTAGCTCGTTATAGGCAATTTTCTTTCTCCATGTAATTCACAGGAGTCCTTGGAGTGAAAAAAATATACACCCTTCATAATTTCAAGGCCCCCCTTTTTTATTTTCTGAATCCTTGTCCCCAAGCCACATTTTCCTATTACACATTAAAGCACATACACACTCCAGCCCTACATATCCATACAAACAGCACTGGGAATACTATGCCACTGTTCTTGGAGGAAAAAATAAATACCAATTGCATAATTAATTCTATATTTTTTTTATCACAGAATATATATATATATATATATATTTGTGTACGGGATTATGGAAGGGGCGCACATTAAACTGTGTGTGATTTTAATATATGAGAGTCGGTTGAGGTGTGCCGAAACCGACGTGAGGTTAGGCCTGCAAAAGAGGGCCCACCCAGGTATAATGATATATGAAGAGGGTGTGGTGGGAGGGAATTTCCGAAATCGTCGAAGACAGGTGAGTAAGGGGATTTGCTGGGTTTAAATAGGCATAAAATCCCTCCCACAACTTCAGGCATACGCCTTCTATTTGTGTACGGGATTATGGAAGGGGCGCACATTAAACTGTGTGTGATTTTAATATATGAGAGTCGGTTGAGGTGTGCCGAAACCAACGTGAGGTTAGGCCTGCAAAAGAGGGCCAAAAAGTGTGTGACATTTATTAAACATAACAAATCATTTAGACATATTATAGATATTATTTCTTTCTGGATTTGGAATGTACCGGTTGTATGCCGAGGACTTCCAGCGACCCATCTTCTCTACAAGATGAGTTGGAACTGGACGACTTGACGCTGCTGTGGCGGCCCTAACACGGAATGAATGTCCCGAGAAGGAATTCGGATTGAGGCCAAGACTAACAAACAAGGAGCGAATGCATGGCATGAATTGTTTGAGGGATGTGGCAAAAATAGTACGAGCAACCATTATAATCAGAACGCACTTATAATCTTGAACCACATACAATACTTACACATATCGTAAGCTTCGTAGAGTACGTTTGCTCAGCATTAGTAGACAAATCTTACCTGTGTAGACTCTAACTCCAAGCATGATCGACACCTTTTTTGACCTGCAGAGGAAATCCGGACTGCGTGTTCTTTTATGTCAACTGTAACGTTTAAGCAAGGACCGACTTCGGAAGTGGCTAGGGCGGAGGATACTGCAGGGGACTTGAGACTACAGGGTTAGCGTGTAACAAAGAGAGTACGTTACCTGGACCTAGTTCTTGTAGCATGCTGTGAGGAGGAAAGAAGCGTAATATGTTTAAATTATGCAAAACTCAGATGCCCATTGAAATTCTCGTGTAGTAGAGCTGCTTAGCGAATGGGTACGAATAGGCGAAGATAAGGACTATCCCGTAAGAGTTGAGGCCGTGCCGTAAGCCCTGTGTGTGAGAGAGCCCTACCCACGATTTGGGCCATGTGGACTTGAACTAACTACGCGCAGCAGGGTTTTAACCCCTTGTGAACAAGCGTTAACCTGACCGTACACGTGTGATTACCTGCATTACAACACAGCGAAAAAGGACTGTAACAGGCACCTGATGAAACCAACTGTGGAGATGGGAACCGAAGAATAGAATGCAAAGCCGTGACTCACCGTAGGGAAATGTTTGCACGAGAGAGGAACTTGAAGGGAAGCTTTGACTAAATTTGAAGGCGATATGCGTTTGTATAGCAAGTACCCTATAGCAGTCACTTGGCAGGCATGAGATCGTAAAGAATATACTATAGGATGCATAAGGTGTTACAACTTAAATCGAAACAACCAGCATGACCGAAAGTAACTCCTGATGGACTTCTTAAACTTACATGAAGTGAAACGTGAACAACGTCAAAATGCGTGACGAATGAATTGAATGCGCATGGAGGACCTTGTGAATGTCAAACGTGCAGACAAGTCCCAAATACAGTAGATGAAGGATTTCAAAGGCATTCGTTTGGCCGAAATGGAGGCAGAGTGATGCCTTTATGTTCGATATGAAAACAAGTAGGAGTTCCGTATACCCGGTCAAATCAGACTGCTAAGCTTAACCTGCATTGCTTGTATAAGTGACGCTGACGTGAAAATGAAGTGATAGTATGAGTCGATAAACGGTAATTTAGAACTCAATGTACGAAAAATGCCCCCAAAATGCTGTGAAGTAATAAATAGCATATCCGCAATACATGAGTCCGGAAGCAGTCACTGTATGTACGACAGTGTCTGGAGGACCTGACAAAGGTCAAATACAAGGCCTAACCTGAACAACGTGCAACGCGAAAGGCAACGTGAGACCCCACATACGTACTTAGCTGAATATATGTAAGAATCGCCTGAAACGATTGGAGGGACCGCCGGTCCTGGTTTCTACTAGCTTGGCCTGGGCCCGTAGTGTACGCGGCATGTGAGGAACACCAGCAAGTGACAGGTCGGGGTAATATACAAATTGGTATCCTTGAACTGTTATGTCTCAGTAACCAGCAAACCCGTAGCCCGGAAGAGATTACGTATTGAAAGCACGGGATTAGCCTAGTATGACAGTCCTGACATACTGTTCGCATTACCCTAAGAGTATGTAACTCACAACCAAACCAAAGCGGGAAATAAAGTGCCAGGAATACCCGCGTCGGTTATAGGATCCAAAACATAATGATTATGCGTGACGGGTCTGTAGTGTGCCGTCCCCCCAGCGTACTAGGGGTGCGAGCGTGAGTGGGAGTGAGTGCTGGCTGACTAGCTAGTGCCGCGATGCGGCGAAACGATTACTTTAGGTTGGTGACAGGTGAGGCCCTGCTATTTGCCAAGCGGCTTGAGAGGCTCTATCTATGCGTTGGCGCGAGGGGGCAGTGCGGCCACTGAACGGTGTGGCGGGGTGTCGGCCTCTCGGTGAAAGTTAAACATAAGATAGAATGGGAGTGACGGGTGAGGCCCTCTCTATGCCACAATGCGAGGCGACTAGCTATGATGTGGCCCGAGGGGCGTAGTACCTCCGAGTATGAGGATGGGTGTTGGCCTCGCGGGACCACTAACCTATGGCAAAGAAGCCAGGGGGAATAATAACTAGTGGACACCTAGGAACCTAACAGCCAGCAGTTGCTAACTAAGATGGATAGTTAGTTAGTGAGAGAGGACACACCAATGAACGAAACGTGGGTGGTAATGAGTTAGGATCGTACAGCTTGACCGAAACTGGAGTGCCCTGTGAGCATGTCGGGACGTAAAACTAGGATGCGTGTATGATTGAATGTATGGCCCTCGGGGCCCTCGGTGCCGTATCGTGGCCTTGACTTGTAACGAAATACGAGTTTATTTATATGTATATATATATATATTTTCCCTTTTTTTTTTTTTTTTATTATGCGGATCTCGTTCATGGCAGTGTTATAAAACGCATACTTGCCCTTGCCGAGGCTTGGACATCAGAACTGTAGTGTGAACTTAAATGCACTTGTCTAGCAACATATGTGCTTGTCTGCGCAGGTGTACAAGGCAAGGTAACCAGGCCATGATAGGACTGAATGCAACGCTGAATATGTTAGGATCTTCAAATAGGTATAGTGATGTAATGCACGGCTTAATTGTCAAGTATGCCTAGCTGTGTTTCCACAAGCGTGTGCTGATTGTAAGTTTTTTTTTTTGTTTTTTTTTTCAACTTTCATACTTACTCGATATTATTTCCAAACGTATTTGGACCTTGAGAGCATGGCCCTATCTAAAATGTATATATGCTGATGAAACAAACCAAAAGGACAAAACAATATAACCACAAATAAAACACATTTGTAAGAGCCTCTTGGAAGTAAGCGAACAGCTATTAACTCCGTAAATTAGAAGAGCGCTGTATAATTGCTTAAGTGAAATGTATGTATGAACTTTTTTTTTTTTTTTTTATTACTAATAGAAGCCAAACGTGGAGATGCTGTGTAAATCATGGTTCATTAGCCTGGGAATTAGGTTCCCTGAACATACAGTAAATTATTTTACGTTCTGATAAGTAAATATTGACAGCGGCACGGTCTTAAAATTGAAAGATCTTCCCCCATTTGGACAGAGTGTTATCCCTTGGCATTTGTAACGTAGCCTTGTACCTCTGGTGACCGCTATGAAATGATGCTTATAGCAATTCGAAGTAGCCAATATCAAATTGCCCAGTTAATGCCAAGATCTACAGGTGCACACATTAAAATACCAAATTGAAGCACAGAGAACAGAAACTCTGGCCTGCAGTACATTCACCTACAGCTTGACGTATTGAACAGTGAAAACAGTACAAATGTGCATTAGGGGATACTTATTTCCATGTAACAGTGCCCTGTCAAGCGTATGTGCAGTTACATACGTGAATAAGTGCCCCTTCAAATGCAAATGCCAGCAGAGATTATGAAACTGGTAAAATGCCTGAAATGTTGTGTTCGTGTGAACCATGTGTACGAAAAATTAGCCGAGTACGTCCGGGAGTTTACATAAACGAAAGCCAGTAATGTAACGAATGGAATTTCCGATTCAGCAAAACGAGCAGTGAAAGTAACGGTTAGTACGGAGCAGTCATTGTAAGCAATAGAACGCGTGAAACCATGCGAATGAAAAGTAAAGTATAGACCTGACCCGCGATGACGCCGTGGAACTGCGCCTGGCACGACGGGTAGGTCATGGCTTACGGTTTCGTGGGTATTTGGACTCTATCCTCGGCGATGACTGCTAGTAAGGACCCGTTTGAACGGAAAACCCCGTTGCTCGTACCAAGAACAGGTAGAGTAGGGGAAACCTCGTGGAGAACAGGTACTTCCTAAATAGCGATCCGTACCGACACAGTCATAACATAAAGTCCGCTCCTAGGGACGTGTCCCTATGCCCCTCATGCACTCGCTGACATAGGGAGTACACTCCCATTATCCCCTTACTCCACTGACCTGCCTCTCTTGAAGCAGCGCTAGAACTGAGCGATGCGAGTGACACCCTCTTGCCAAACTACCGACCCACACGTCTACTCTCATCATACCGTTGAATGACTTATGCGTGAAAAACGAATACTAATAACGAAGATCTTTTGAAAGGACTTACAGTTTGGACGAAACTGTCGGGAGGCTACCGTTCGAGTGAAAATACCCACGAAACCGGCGGGCTGTGTACAAGCGTCGCGGCAGACTGACGTCAGAGGTCTGCAAAGCGGAAATGAAGGCGGGAATTTCCGAAATCGTCGAAGACAGGTGAGTAAGGGGATTTGCTGAGTTTAAATAGGCATAAAATCCCTCCCACAACTTCAGGCATACGCCTTCTATATATATATATATATATATATATATATGTATGTATATATATACATATATATATATATATATATATATATATGTAATTGGCTAAAGAAATTCCCTAAATCGATTAAAAACTACTTAGAATTAGTTTTTACTGTATAAACGTATTATACAGCAGTTTAGGGAGATAGGACTGAGAAACCTTCCCTCCTGAGTATTCACTCACACTTGTGGTCCGTGCTTTTTGGAATTGAAGACCAAACATAGGAATTGAAATGGGAGGGGGGTAGCTGGAAGTGGAGTCGTAATGTATTACACATCAGTAGTAAGCGATGCAATGTGCCGCCAGGCTGTTCATGGTTTTTTACCATCCTACATCTGTCCTGGTCAGCAGGTGAATTAATTCATTAGCTGCATGGGGCCTTATGGGCCCGTAAAATGTTAGACAAACTGCACTCTGGTACTCCTGTTGTCTTTTTTTTTTCCACTTACAATGGTTGAACTTTCACCTCTCACCTCTTAAAGTACTTGGGGCACTTGCAACCTGCATCGATTCAATCAAACAAAAATGTTAAATGTGTGCTTACTACTCTCTGGCACCCCTGAGCGTCACGACACAGAACTGCAGGGGACTTAACGCCCCTGAAAAGAGGTCTCACCTCCTGAGAGCCCTCAAGAGGCAACACGTCTCCATCGCTCTCCTGCAGGAGACGCACCTGAAAGCGGAGGCGAATTCGTTACTCAAAAACCGTCACTACCCACTAAATTTCTACAGCAATCACCCAACACTGCGAAAAACGGGGACAGCCATTTTAATTGCGGCTAATCTCCAATTCGTGCCCACTGACCATATGGCGGATGTGGACGGCAGATACGTCTTCGTAAAGAGGATCCTGGCAGGGAGAACGTACACATTAGCAAACATATACACCCTGAACTCGGGACAAGCCAGCTTCATCCGCAGAACACTGAGAAAGCTATCTAATTTCACGGAAGGGGTGCTGATATTGGGTGGCGACCTAAATGTGCCACTGGACCCTCTAGTTGACACATCTATGGGACAGAGCAGCGTACCAGACTCGGCCCTGAAAAACATCCGAAAATCCCTCAGAACACTTCGCCTGATAGACACATGGAGGGCGCTTCATCCCACAGACCGAGACTACACCTATTACTCAACGCTCCACCGCAGATACTCCAGGATCGATTACATATGCATACAACAGGAAGGACTCTCCTACCTCCGAACGGCAAATATCCAATCCACCCCCTGGTCAGACCACAGTGAGATGAGGGTGGAGCTAGAGTCACCACTGTACCGCCCAGCCAGAACGACGTGGAGACTCAATGACGCTCTCCTCCTGGACATACCATCGAGGACGTTGATTGCGGACCACATCCGCCAATACTTTGAAGAGAACTCCACGGACGACGTGTCAGACATGACCATTTGGGAGGCACACAAGAGCGTTCTGAGGTGTCACCTCATCAGAATGGCTACACAAAAGAAGAAGGAGGCTGGTGAACAGATTAAGGACCTCACCAAACAGATAGCGGACCTGGAACAACTACATAAAAGAACCCAACAAGACCCAACATACCGTGAGCTGATCCTGAAAAGGAAACAACTCACGGACATCCTGGAACGAAACCACACGAGACAGGTGCAACGCTCCAAGGCTTTTTCTATACCCATGCCAACAAGGGAGGCAGGCTTCTCGCTCAAATGCTTAGCGGCCCACAGAAACAGGCGCAGGTCCACACCCTGCGCTCCGGACAGGCAAAACTGACCCAATTTCCGGGGGACATCGCAAACGAATTTAGGGCATACTACTCCAAACTATATAACATCCCTGAAGTAGATGAGGGTACCGCTGCCGCACAGAAGAGAACTGAAACCACCAGGTACCTACAAGGCTTCAATCCGGATGCCCTCACCCGGAAGAAGCGGAAGCGCTAGATGCACCTGTTACCGAAGGAGAACTCAAGCTAGCCTTAAAATCTGCGAAAAATGGCAAGACGCCGGGCCCAGATGGCTTCCCGGTGGAATATTACAAGAAATTCAGCGAAGACCTAGTACCAAGACTAGTGAAGGCACTTAACAACCTCCAAGACGGCGCTTCCTTCCATGGGGAATCCTTGGCGGCGACGATCACGGTGATACCTAAACCGGGCAAAAACACCGAACAGGTGGGTAACTACCGCCCAATCTCCCTCATCAATACAGACATAAAACTCTTCTCCAAGATACTCTCCTACCGTTTGCAGACCTACATGCCTAGGCTAGTTCACCCTGACCAGACGGGCTTCATCCCGGGCAGAGAGGCCAGGGACAGTACGCTCCGGCTCTTTGTGCTACAACACCTAGCAAAGCATCTGAAGAAAAAGCTACTTCTGCTATCCACGGATGCAGAAAAAGCATTCGACAGGGTGGACTGGCACTTTATGATGGAGACGCTGAGGAGAGTTGGAGTCGGAGAGGGGATGCTGACATGGATCCGGACATTGTACCATCAACCGAATGCCAGGGTCAGGGTGAACGGGGCTCTCACGGACAGCTTCACAATTCGGAATGGAACCAGGCAGGGCTGCCCACTCTCGCCGCTCTTATTCGCGCTCACCCTGGAGCCGTTCCTGGACAAAATCCGTAATAACCCCGGATATCAGGCCTCATATATAAAACACAAGAACACAAAGTAGCTGCCTACGCAGACGACATGCTATTCTTTTTAGCTGACCCCCTTGAGTCGCTCCCACAACTCATGAGAGAATTCCAGTCGTACGGAGCTCTATCGAGGCTTAAACTTAATCTGCCCAAGTGTGAGGTCCTGAACATGACGGTACCAGATGGGAAATGCGCTACCTTGCAACACCGGTTCCCATTCCATTGGTGTACGGAATACATGTCCTATCTCGGGCTCCGGATCACACCCGAGGCGAAGAACCTGTACGCACACAACTATACGCCGCTCCTGGCGGACATCCTCGACGACCTCAAGAGATGGAACTACAACCACATCTCCTGGCAGGGTCGCATAGCGGTCATTAAATTGAACGTCCTCCCGCGGATATTATACAAGTTCCACACCATACCCCGCATGATCCCACAAACATTCTTTAAAACCCTTCGAACGGCGTTCCTCAGATTTATATAGAAGGTAGACAGAGCCAGGATTAACCATGACACACTTTGCCTTCCCAAACCCTGGGGAGGTCTAGCCCTACCTAACCTCCACAAATACTACCAGGCTACGGTTCTACAGCGAATCAGGGAATTACACCTGGCAACCCCTCATAAACGGTGGATCTCTTTATGCAAGGAAATTACGGACAATCATCTCCACCTCTTCCTCTGGCACAAAGAAGCAGACGCCAAAAGGGACCTCAGGGAGGACTCACCCATCACCCAAACTCTTAAGACGTGGACCCGGTTGATGAAAACACCCTATATTTCGCCTACTCCAAGCCCCCTGACCCCCATCGCTCATAGCACGTACATAGGAGATGGAATACCACCGCTCGCATGGCCACTAACTAACCAGGACGGATATATACCGATACATGTTGCAATAACAGACGTGGGGATGAAGACGTTGCGAGATATGTCGGAGGTGGAGGTACCCACGATGATGCACCAGTTTCCTTATGCCCAACTCAAACACTTTTACCATAACCTGCCACGTAAGCATAGACTACACAGGGACCTATCGTGGTTTGAAAAGCTATGCTTCCAGACACCGGAGGCGGACGGCACAGTCTCCGTAATGTATCAACGGATGGCGACGGGGGAGAAGGAGAGAAAGGATACCTTCAAGAGGCGCTGGGAAGATGTAATGGACAAAGAGTACACGGAAAGCCAGTGGGAGCAAATATTATTGCTGCAACATAAGAGCTCCTGCAGTTCACAATACCAGGAGACAAATTACAAATTGCTGTCCCGCTGGTACCGCACCCCCTCACTGCTGCACCGAATCAACCCCGAAATACCAGCCACATGTTGGAGATGCGGGACTAGGACTATGCTCATGGCCTCACCTGCGATACCAACCCCGTTCTGCAAGATCCAAGCCTCATCTCGTGCCTAAGTTTATTTGGCCCCTGTTTTGGACGCAGTCGGATGGGTTGCTAAATTACTACCCATGGCCTGTACTGATCCACGCGACCCCTTATTTGGAGCCATGACAACCGCATTCACCTTCCTTACTTATTACTCCCTGCAAATTGCAACTGGTATTGGCAAACAACACATGGGGTGGGGGGGAAGGAAGGGGGTGGAGAGGGGTAGGAGTTTGAATATTGCCCACTAGAGAAGTGATATTTATGACGTACGGCGACCTGCGTGTCACCTTCTTCTACGTGATTGCATATCGATTCCGAATGATATTGTTAATGTTATAAAATGTCGGGACTTGCGTGTCCCACACGAAGTTTACTTATGGTTGAATACAAAATGAACAACAAAATATTTCAATAAACACATATTTACAAAAAAAAAAAATGTGTGCTTAAAATGCTTTCTGTCAGTGGTTTAAACTTCATTATTTTTCTTTTGGCATAGATACATGTTTTCTATGCACTGCCTTTTCCTCCAAAATGGTTTAAAAGCATGGAGGAAGATTTATCAAGGCAAAACCAGTTGCTATTCTAGCGCTAATTATATGTTGGAGTCCAGTCAATGTGCAGACCAATAGAATGCTTCTTAACATTTAGAACCTTGCACTCAAAAGAGCATCTGTTTTGCCTTGATATATTTTTATTTATTACCAGCATTTATAAAGCACCAACATATTCCGCAGCGCTGTACAATTAGGAAAGACAACATAATAGGAACAGACTGATACAACAGGTAGAGGGCCCTGCGCTTGAGCTTACAATCTAAGGGTTAAGCTGGGAAGATGAGACAAGAGGTAGCAGAGGGATTTGTATGTGATGGCAGAGAGAGTTAATAGTATAACTGTAGCAGTTGATAGCATGTGAAGGGAATGAGGAGGTGATCGGCTGCGGTTCCAAGCAACTGGAAGAGCATGCCATATATTTAGAAAGCATACATACATACAAAGTAGGCAGAGTATAGTTGGTTCTTGGGTAGATGGTACTAGATGATACAGAAATAGATAGCGGATACGGAAAAAACAAAGGGGATAACCAAATCCTAGTGCAATGTAATTGTAAAATACAGATATATGGGTAAAGAAACAATCTTTAGTCTTGTACTCACAAAGATAGAGCCAGTATCATTAGGCTCAATGTATAGGCTTGTGGGAATATTAGTGGGGATCCCACTCCCTTTCTGTAAACCTGCTGGTTGCTCGTCTTCTGGTCCACATTACAGATCCACTAGACGTTGATGGCGGTGTAAAAATCGCAATAAAAGGTTCACAGATGACAACACCAGAATCCAGCTGTTACCATAAACAGCTTTCACCAGGAGTTCATTAGGAAGGAATGAGCATACGACCTGAGCTGGCTGTTGGAGGGTGTGTTAACCAGCTGACTAGGGGAGGAAATAGTCCCCTCCTTTTATTTGACTTGCCCTGTTTGTGTGGGTAGAGAGGTTACCACACAGGTGTTTAGAGTGTGTTGGATAACTATTTGGGTACACACCAGGACTTTGCACTTATTTTTTGTTATATAGTTAGAGGGAACTAGTGGGAGAAAGGGAGGGTGGGTGGGTAGAGCCGAGTAAAATTACAATTCCTTGATGATTTGGGGCTAAGGAAGAGAGATTAAACAGTTACTTAAAATTATATCTCCCCCACTGTGTGCTATTTGGTGCCACACAATGCTGCCAGATGCTCAGCAAGCAATTCACTAACTTTTAAAAAATGGTTTACCTTTAATTAAATTATGCATATTTGCTTGTTTACTTAAATACTACATAATGTTTAAAAACAAAAAACTGTTGAGATAAGTTTTGGAATCCAAAAGTATTGTATTTCGTGCTTATTTAGCATAATGGGAATTTTGGTTTCACCACAACTGGCAAGCTACGTGTTAAAAGCCAGTGATCTATGCAATATTTTAAACTTATTCTGTTTATTCCACATTTTTAATTTTGATTATCTTCTTCTTCTAAATTGAATTACTGTTTATTTAAACAGATGAATAACTTTTGCAATATCATGTTTGGTTTTTAAGAAAGATATCTGTTACAACCATACTCTGCAACTTGATATATGCATACAACATATTTTATGAAATCCTAATACCATTTGTCTACTCCTAGTTTCAAGTACTGACCCATGTATGACTCCAACTGGTAGTCACAAGAAGATATTTGGTGCCTTTTCTAGTGCCTTGTCAGGTAGTCTGACCAGCCTTGGCAGTGAACAGGGTTCAGTAAGTGCCTCAGAGAGCTACCAGGGAGACACAACTGAAGACAATGATGGTGACAAAAGTAGGTATCCCCACGGTGAGCACTGACATAAAGCACATGGAAATTGAATTAGTAATTAATCCAATGCAATCCAATAATTAATCCAATGCATATTACTGCAAATAAGTATAATGTAAAATTATTTTGAATGTTATCATATGATGGCCTTGGGAAATCTATCTATATTATTGCTTTGCCCCAAAAACGTATAAACCTTTTGACTGAATTCTGTGAATTTAAGTAGTTCTTAACTCTGTAGAAATTATCCTGTTGGGTATGAGTCAATAATGTCTGGCTAACAGTTCAGTCTTAATTTGAGGAGGATGCTTAAAAAAGGAAGTAATGTTTTCATTTAGCACCTCAAGTATATCCAACATGACAATCAGGACCTGCGCGTCCCATCCTTTCATAACGTAACCTACTGTTTCTTGAAAATTGAAAATGAATAAATATTATGTTTACAAAAAAAAATCCATAATTGGGGGCAGGGACAATGCTCATGCAAGACGAACACACCTCTCCTGAACTCTGCAACATTTACTGCTTTCATTTGTGTTCTTGCAAGTCTCGCTTGCTCATTGATTTCATTCAGGGTCATTCACGATGGGCCGAAAATCAAAGAAACATCTAGTGGATAATGATTCCGGATCCTGTGATATCAAGGCTCTCCTGTGTCAATCTCTAAGGTTCGTGCCTGCCAATGAAGGCCTACTCCTCTTCTTCACTGGACGATGACAGCCTTACTACACTACATGCCTTTTCTCAAGTACTAAATGCCTTGCATGGTAACCAAGTGCTGTTGGATAATGCCCATCCACTAAAGCAGACATAAAGATCGTATTTCACGACATAGGAAGATATGTCAGTGGTCATATCTTCAAACTAGCCATATTGCAGCTAGGGAAGAAGATATTGGAAGCACAAGGATGACACATACTGCTGCAGATACCACTCTTAGATCGCTACAGACTTGACTACTAGAATGACTAATCTGGAGGATAGGGCCAAAGCCCAGAATATCCAGCACTCCAATACTGCTTGGGATGGCTTAATGAGAATATAATACTTCAGGATTTGGCTGCACAGAATTGGTGGAGCTCTCCTAGTGCAGACACATCACAAAGCCTGTTCTGTATATCATATTGATTATGCATTGTGTGCAACTGTAAATGAGTATTTGACTGTTGCAGGTATGTGTAATTCCACGTTGTGCCTCTTCCCAATCCTCATTTTTACAATGCTAGGGGTTGCCCTTCGTTACACCCCCCCTTTCCATGTGTGTTACTTCATCCCCTCCATGTCTCTGCAACTCCCCATGTATCTGCAATCCCCGATGTTCATAATGTGTCTCTACAACCCAACCTCTTGCCCGTCAGGTGTTTCTACAATCCCCTAATGTATCTCTGCAATCTCATCATGTCATTCAGAACGCCCAATCATGTATCTCTGCCACGCACATGTCCCTTATGTGTCTCTGGGAACTCTTCCATTTTCTTTGTGTTTTTACACTCCCCCTTTATGTCTCTGTCACGGTCCCCATGTCCCCTGTGTCTCTGCCATCCTTCCCATGTCCTCCATGTGTCTCTGCCAATGCCATCCTCTGTGTGTCCATCATATGTATCTTCGCAATCCTCGCTATGTCCTCCATATGTGTGTCTGCCATCCTTCCCATGTACCCCATGTGTCTCTGCCAATCATAACCGTGAACATGGGGTGTGCCGGGAGTGCCTGCACATCCTAATCAAGCCTCAAAATTGAGGCTCCTTGCTACACTTTAATGCCGGCGCAAAAATCCAAATCCCCTGCCTGTGGCTGGGGACTCGGATTTTTCACATTACCTGCTGTCTCCCTGCAGTCAGCCAGAACAGAGCAGCCAGGGAAGTCGGCCAGCCCCTCGTGATGATGTCAAGAGGAGGGGTGTGACTTCCACTGCTTTTCTCCCAGACTCCCGAGCAATCCGCAATTCACTGGGGAGTCTGGGAAAAGAGCAGTGGAAGTCACGCCCCTTCCTCCTGACATCATCAGGAGAGGCCGGCCGACTTCCCTGGCTGCGGGCTTCTGTTCCAGGCTCCTGTCCACCCCTCCCTGATTTTTTTTTTGTCAGCCCATGCCCACCACTTTTATAACCCTTGTCCCCATTTCTGTAGCCCCATGTGCCCCCTTTTACAGCCCCTGTCTGCTCCTTCTGTAGCCTCTGTGCCCCTTTTACAGCCCCTGCCTATCATCTCTATGGCTTATGTGCTGCCTTACAACAACAACTGGCAACTGCCTGTCTCCCCAAATCCTTTGTGTGTCTCTTATCCCCCTTCCCAACCCCTCTGTGTCTCTTCCCCCAGCCCCCTTGTGTATATATTTCTCCCACAGCCCCTTTGTGTATCTTACTCTCCCAGCCCCTTTTGTGTGTGTCTTCCTCGACCAGCTCCCTTCTGTCCCTTTCTCCCCCTAGCCTCTCTGTGTTTTTCTTTCTCCCCAACCCATTTATGTGTGTCTTTTATAGCCCTTGCCCACCCCTTCTGTTGCCCCTGCCCACCCCTTCTATTGCCTCTGCCTACCCCTTCAATAGCCCCAGTGCCCTATTCTACTGCCCTTGCTCCCACTCTACAGCACATACCCCCCTTTTACACCCTTTTACACCCCTACCCCCCTTCTATATCCCCTGTTCCCCTCTCTACAGCCCCTGTGCCTCCTCTCAGCCCCACCTACATTCCCTGTGTCTCCCCCACTACAGGACCTGTCCCTCCCCCCCACTACAGACCCTGTATCCCCCCCTCTACAGCCCCTGTGCCCCCCTCTACAGCCTGTGCCCTGCCCTACAGCCCCTGTGTGTGTGTCCCTATATAGCCTCCATGTGTGTCCCTCTCTACAGCTCCTGTGCCCCCCCCCTCCAAACCCCCTGCCCCCCAACAGATCTTGTCCCTCCCACAGCTCCTGAACTCCTTCTAGTGCCCCTGTGCCCCCTTTCCACCAGGAATAAGGTGGCCTCAACTCCTGTGTGTTGTTTTTTGGGGGTGCGAAAGGGGAAAAGGGGTGGTGGGGGGCGGCAAAATGCTACTTTGCCTGTGTAGTTAAATGTTTGTTTATATTGATATGTATGCGTGCGGGTCTGTGTATGGATGGATGCATGTATGGATGGATGCAGCGCGTGTGTTTGTGCTTTATTGTGCACACCCTAATGCAATAGGCTGTGCACACCTATGCTGCTAATGCCATCATCCCTTTGTTCACCATATGTATCTTCACCATCCTCCCCATGTCCTCCATATGTGCCTCTGCCATCCTTCCTCCACATGTCCCTTATCTGACTCTGCCATCCTCCCCATGTCCCCCATAATTCTCTGTCAAACTTAACGAAGGTTGACAGAAGGGAATGAAAACTGTACCAGAGGCAGCAGTGTGGTCAAGAAGAATGAGAGTGGAAGAATGCATTAGTAATGTCATTAAATCATACTTACCTTGGAGCTCAATAAGCTCAGTACATAATTTATGAATTATGATTGCCCAGAAAAATGTTTTGTATTGTGAATGGTAAGAAGTGGTAATGTTACCTACTCATTTTGTATTCATATCTAGCAAATTAAAAATTTATACAAGCAGGTTAAGAAAAAAAAATCTATTATTTATTAGTGATCTGGACCACAAACATGTTTATCTGTCTCTTTCTTATCTTTTTTATTAGGGAAATTAGAGCACAATGGGAAATGTTTTCTCCACATGACCACTCCTTTCTTGCAGCATGTAGGCTGTTTGAAGATTACCTTGTTCACAAAAAAGGCTACTTATTTGTACTCATTGTTTCAGAAGACGAAAAAGCAAAGGCAGTTGGGGAATAATTAGAATGTCCAGTGCTCTGAGGGTCTGCTCTTTAATACAAATATCATTTTTTTTTTGTAGATGAGACATGAAGAGAGCTATGGCAAATGTAATTGTTTTAGTGATATTTTCATGCAAATTTAGTCATCTATCTTTATGTATTTTTATCAGAAGAGAAGATCGTAAAGCATATAAGAAGAAGAAATGCTGCTCGCCATGCAATGGGTAGTAGATTTTATGTTGTATTATGCAAGAACATATTACATACTAACCCAGTTTTTTAATGACCTTCTGCCATCAGAAACAATGCTTGCTAACATCTAACTCTTCTTCATTCTTCATTATGTCTGTGAAAATAAGTTAATAACAAATCAATGTAACCCCTTAACGATTAATAATCATCTTTACCATCCTTTATTATTATTTTGCTCTATAAGTGTGGTTATTAGCATCTACTCATTGGTAGAACTTCTGATGTTAAATATGCATGAATTTTCATGCTGGCTCACATAGTGACTGTATAGAACAGAGGTGGCCAAACGTAGATGCCCAGATGTAGAACTGCACTTGATGCTTTGTCAGGGCTGGTGCTAGACTATTTTACACCCTTGTGAAGACCAGCTAATTGCACCCACCTACAACAAAAATTGGCAACTGTCTGTCTCCCAAAATCCTTTGTGTGTCTCTTATCCCCCTTCCCAACCCCTCTGTGTCTCTTCCCCCATCCCCCTTGTGTATATCTTTCTCCCACAGCCCCTTTGTGTATCTTACTCTCACAGACCCTTTTGTGTGTGTCTTCCTCACCCAGCTCCTTTCTGTCTCTTTCTCCCCATAGCCTCTCTGTGTTTTTCTTTCTCCCCAACCCATTTGTGTGTGTCTCTTACTCCCCCAGCCCCTTGTTGTGTATGTCTCCCCATCCCTTGTGTGTGTGTCTTTCTTCTCCCCAGTCCCTCTGTGTGGGGTCTTTCTTACCTCAGTCCCTCTGTGTGGGTGTTTCTCACCCCAGTCTCTCTGTGTGGGTCTTTCTCACCCCACTCCCTTTGTGTGCCTATTTTTCTCACCAGCCCCTGTGTGTGCCTCTTTTTCTCACCAGCCCCTGTGTGTGCCCCTTTTTCTCACCAGCCCCTTTGTGTGCCTCTGTCTCTCACCAGCACATTTGTGTGCCTGTTTCTCCCAAGAGCCCATCTGTGTGCCTCTTTCTCCCCCAGCCCCTTTGTGTGACTCTTCTTTCTAGCCTCTTTGTGTGACTCTTCTTTCTAGCCTCTTTGTGTGTCTCTCTTTCCAGCATTTTTGTATGTCTCTTTTTCGTCTACTCCTTGTGTGCTTCTTTATCTCTCCCCACTGCCTCTGTGTGCCTCTTTGGCCCTCCCCAGCCCCTCTATGTTCCTCTTTGCCCCTCTTCAGCTTATCTGTGTGTCTCTTTCTGTCTGCCCCCCCTGCCACTTTAATCTCCAGCAGTTTACCTTTATGAAGCGTGTCGGAGCAAACCATGGTAGAGGATTGTCTGGTTCCTCTACCCAGTCAGACATGAATCTGCTCATTGCTCTCAGCAAACAGCTTCCAGTCAAACTGGGTAAAGGAGATCCTCTACTGCGGTCCACTCAACAACTCTACATGCAGTGACTGGCAGGAGGAAGAATGATGTGCAATATGCTCCCTTTATGCCACTTGACTTGAGCTGCAAGGTTTACCTAGTGGTAGCGCCGGTCCTGTGCTTTGTTAGCTGTAAAGTCTGGCAAAGCATCATGAAAGTTGCAGTATTAACAACAAGGAATCTCCCTTTGACCACCCCTGATATAGAATGTGATTATTGCCCAAGGGGGTCAATTGTATCTTATATACTCACTAAACCTTAACCCTGCTATTAAACAAACTTATAAAATAACAAGTGCATAAACCTTTGTATCCAGCTTGTGATCCTACCCATTACTAATGTATTTTGTTAATGTTGTGGTTGCTGTTAATGTGATACCTACTACATGCCTTACCAAGAAACAACAGTTTAAATGAAGAGTAACAATCTTGTTTCAGGCTGGCCAACAAAAACTGATTCTCATTGGGACAGGGAGAAGGAATGAAGTATATTTGTTTCCAATTATAGTAACAAATTTCAGAACAACATTCTTTCGAAGAACAATCAACATCCTTAAAAGCACCTCGGCAAGCTGAAGTGATTTATTTCTTCAAAATGTCTCAGATTTAAAAAAAATCACTTTTGTAAAGGTCCTAAACTGCACTGTCCCTGCTATCAGTCATACAGTTGATTTCTTTGTGCCCCAAAATTAAACTCTATGAGAAGCATTGAATTTGCCAAGAGATCATCTGTAATGATGACCGTGGAGGCTCGTTCATAGGAGCAGCTAGGGCAACGCCCCACCAGTTTTTTTTGTAATCAATTTAAAAAAAAATATATATATATATATATACATATTTTTTCGGTTGGGTTTTAAACATATATAAAATATATATATATATTTTTTTTTTTTAACTAACACCTTTAATATGTGTTTGTGTGGTAAACTGTTGTGTCCCTTTAAATATTAGTACTCCAGTTGTATTGGTTATTCCCCTCTTCTGTTGCTAATCTGCTTAAATACTGTGGAAAGTTGCCTAATTCACCATCATTGGCTGCCTGGCAGCTCCTATTGTTTTTAATGAAGATGATTCAGGTGCCAAATAGGCAAGATAAGCACAAAGTCCCTTATTAGACAGGCCAATCTACTAGCCTGCAATCTACTAGCCTGCCTACTGGGCTCTCATTGGCTATTTGTCCCAGTAAGTGAAGTTCTCAGTTGTCACCCTCATAATCCGGTTCTCCCACAAACCCAAAAATCTCTTTCACACTCTTAAACTCTCTCCTTCCCCTACTTTTATTTCCCCCAACCCCACTCCCTAGGCTGTTCTATGCACTCACTACAGTAGAAAAGATTTTGGTCCTGCTTCGGTCCTACCACTTCACCACATGTTCGCTCAATCCTATTCCCTTGTATTTCATTCACACTCTGTCTCCTTCTCTTGCTCTGCCTCTCACTAAAATATAAATTTCTCCCTCTCTTCTGGCATATTTCCTTCACCCTTCAATCATGCAACCATAACCCCAATTCTTAGAAAAACAAAAAGAAAGCCCAATCTTGACCCTAACTCCCATCCAACTACCACCCTATGTCATTATTATTGTTTGCCTTCAAGATTCTTGAGAGAGTTTTGTACACGAGATTGACCTACTTCCTCAAATCCAACTCTACTTTTACTGCTTTGTTCTGGATTTCGTGCTTGTCACTCTGTTGAAAAAGCCCTGACCAAAGTATCTTATGATTTAACCTAATTTAATATAAATTCTCCTTTACTTTTCTGCTGCTTTGGACATCATCAACAGCTTCTTCTCATTCTCTGTTATCTGGAGCTCCTCCGACCTCTTAAAATACTCTTTGTGTTTCTTTTTCTGGTTTTTCCTCTTCTCTGCAACCCCTCTTTGTTGGTGTTCCCCAATGTTCTCTCCTTGGTCCCCTACTGATCACGAACTATACTGCCTCCCTTGATAAATTCATCAGCTCCTTTGGCTTTTAATATCATTTCTATGTGGATGACACACAAATCTATCTGTCATCTCCCAAGCTCTCGCCGTCCCTCTTGACTCATGTCTCTGTTCTTCATTTCTTCCTGTCTGCTCTAGTTTTCTTTAAAACATAAGACAAAGTAGGGACTATTTGTCTTATGGAGGTTTCCTACGCCTGGCCATCTATGACCAGCGGAGGAGGAAAGTGTGGTCTGTTTCCTGTGGTCAGATAAATTTTCCCACAATTCTTACCTTTGCTCTGTGATCTTGCGATGCTTCCTGTCAGTATTCCCGAACGTCCTGTAATTTTAGACAGAACGCCGGTGAAACTACTGAATTTCGTTCTAACAGAATGAGAACAGTTTCTCCATTCATGTTAGGATGCAATTCGGGACTTTGTTCGGATCGGAACAAAATTCGAATATCAGGGAGATAGCTACCAAAAGACCAATATTGGGCTTTCAGCTAAATTTACTAAATTAAAAATGTACTAATACTAGTAGACTACTATACCACAATTAGGGGCGTGTCTACTAAACTGTTTAAAAAAAAGCCCCCTATCATCCCCCCTCCTGTGCCACGCGAGTGGGGGCTATTAAACTGAAGGGGGGGACCTAGTGCCCCCCCTGTCCCTACCCATGAGCAGCAGGTGGGGCCCTAAATTAAAATTGTGGGGCGGGACCTATTGTCATCCCCCGGGCCCCCACCCATGAGTGGCATGTGGGGGCCCTAAATGACTTTGAGGGGGACCTGGGCAACATGTGGGGGCTAATTGTAACCACCAGAGATGACTAGGGGTCCCCAAGCCCCTAGTCACTCCCCCCACCCAATTTTTTTTAATAAAGACCTTCCTACCCCCTCACCCTAAAAATAGTGAGGGGGGAACAAAAAAGTAACTTACCATTTGATGTCTTTTTTTCTAAAATATAATTTTTTTCAATCCCATAAAAGGCCAATAAAAATCCATAATGCCAGTCGCAACATTTAAAAAACAAAAACCTGAGTGCCAAAAAAAAAAAGCAACGAAAAACAAAAACAAAACCCGACACTAACAAAGTAATGCCTCTTCACCCAGCGAGGGCACCGCACAGACTGAGCTCCGCAGGGTGGAGAACGACTTATTAAGCCTTCCCACGCCCTGCAACTTGACTTGGAGTACTCTGATTGGTTGATTCCAAGCCAACCAATCAGAGTGCATGAAGAGACTGACAGGTAAGTCTCTACATTTACCTGTCACAGCACTATGACTGGTTGGCTTGAAATTCAACCAGAGTGTTCTGTGACCTTTTACACAGCGTGGGAATGTTTTTTGGAAATCTCCCATGCTGTGTAATTTGACTCATAACACTGTGTTTGGTTGCTTTCAATTTGTGATTGGTTGCTTTCCTGTCACGTGGAGTCCAATCATTTGCCTTTTAGTGGACGAATCCATCGGGGGAGGCACCTTTGGAGCGCTTTATCTACTTACCTCTCGTGAGTGCATTATATCATAGCGCAGCATAAAATTTTGTAAACTGTATTATACTATGTATTCTTCATTTTTATTCTAGATGCTTTCAGCTGTATCCCATTTTGTGTATACATATATATTTGGATAGTAATGTCACTCTAATTATAATTTGCATATAGCAGATTTATGATATGCATTTGAGTATATACATGAAAGCACTGTCACTTTGTTTAGTTTTGACACTGCATTTATTTTTTAATTAAATGTATCACATTAATTTAGCATTACATACATTAACAATGCTCTTACAACAGATTATTAATATACACTTTAGTTTGTTTAGCACAATGTAATTTGTCTCCCCACCGATATTGGGGTATTGTGAAGTAGTGGTGGGTTTAACACGTTATGGCTATATGGTGGAACTGAATCCCCATATTTGTTTGATAGATGATTTTTAGTGGCTTTATAGAATTAAGAAATTTATTTGTATGTGTGCGCTGTTCCTTAACCTGTATTATACATCATGTTTGTGACTTCATACTACACTTCTGCAGATACCCTTAGCAATGGACACTATTGTAAACACATGTTTTTTTTAATTTATTTATTTATTAAACTAATGAATGGGCCATGATCCAAAAGGAAATTTGACCTGTAACTAGCCATGGACTGCAGTTTCAACTTTGTGGGTATGATCAGTATGGTGCCATTTCTGGTCTGGAAGTTGGAAGTCCAATAAAATTACCCAATAACAGTCTGAGAAATGTGCAAGCACACAATATAACCGTTCGCAAATTATTCATGGTGTGTATATGACTTATGACCTATACATAAAACTCCTATTTCTCTGCTGTAGGATAATATTTCTAGTTAAAATGAAACATCTCTATTTGTAGCAGATAATAGTAATGTTTTATTTTTTTTACAAGCATATTTGTTAAATTTATCTTTAGATAACCTGGAGCTTAAATACAGATCTACAGGATCTTCGGAGACCAGGAGGTGGCTGGCTTTTTTTTTTTTAAATCACCTGTGGTGCGTACATGCACAGCAATTACAGAAATTCTTCAGTCTAATACTTTTTTATAGGGAAGGAATAAGCTATGAGAAGCATTAGCTGTCTCTGACATTATTATGCTGATGATGCACAATGCCAAGATCTTTGCAGATTGAAAATTTTGAATACGGAAGAGCTATCTTACATCTTTTATAAGTAGTAGTGATGCCGGTATGATGTCAAATCCCGGCTGCCGGCTCACTGCAGGGCACAAGTGGGCAGTGCAGGAAGTAAGTAAAGTGCTCCTTGCCTCTCTCACAGCCCGGACGGCTGAACAACGGTATTTTAAGGGAAGTGATCGCTGGTGACACATGCCCACCGGGTGGCCCTAAAGGCATAGACCCCCCCATGGGCACCCACAGCGTGGCATCCGGACGGACCCCCCCTTAGTATGCCACTGCTAGCACCATATCCTAGTCACAGAGAATAAGAGATAAAGTAAAAGTGGTCCTTTTTCATAATTCTGCCTTTTTTCCCCCATAATTTCATTAAGCTGAAAAAAGGAATTTCAACAGCAAAAAAAACTGACAACTGTATATGTGCACAAAAAATCCTTACTATTCAAACATAAACTTTAAAGTTATCATGCTATTCTGTTAAATCCTTCAGGTGGGAAAAACATTTTCTAAGTTTAAGAAAAGTCATATCATGTTATTTAGATTTGTCCTTCTTGAAGCACTTATTGACATCATATTAAAAGTTTTTCTTGCCAACCCCAACTGACATCTTCATCAGTGATTTGTTCACCATGGTAATTCTTAATTTAACAAAAAAAAAATCTAGCTGTGATTATCAGTAAAATATATGGCATTGAATGTGCAGTATCTGGAACCATGCAATTGTTGCTATTAGATGTGCAGTGTCGAGTTCAACTTAGCAGAGTCAAGCTCTGATTAATGGACCTAATCATTACAACATAAAGCTGTGTTCTATTCTTGCTGGTTGAGGCTTAACATATCAACGCTAGAGTAAATGTGCCAGTCTATTTTGCCATCAGGTTACCTGGTGAAGATAGAAAGTCAACATATTAACCAATCATCTGCTTTTACTTACTGCAAAGATCCCAGATCTGGCAGGACCATCTAAAATATGGCTCTTGTCTTCCCACCCTTGGTTTATTCCCTGATATTTTGCATCTGAGGACATGTTCCTTTAAAGCACAATGCAAGTGCTTCACTAGATAAATACTGCATAAAGTACTCAATCATTCAGTTAATAGGCTGTGAGTCAGCCTGCCTTGTATTCACACTCTGCCAACAGAGCCTTTTCAGAGCCTTGCGTAATGGCATGCCCAACCCATTAGGCCCACCCTCTGTGCCAAGATCCCATCTTCCAGTGTTAGGAATTATGTCTATGAGCTCCACAGATTTCACTGTGTGGCTTTCGTGGGGAAAAAAAGTGTAGCTTTCTGATAATCAAAAAAAGGAGGGATCCGCAGTCTAATCACCTGCAAACCCCTAATCCATACAGCAACAGCAAAATAGTCCAGGCACTCATGGTCTTCATACATCAGCAGATTTATTGGAAAAACATGACTGATACAGCAACGTTTCAATTCCTTTAGGGATCTTTATCAAGCTTTTTTTTTTTTTTCACAAAATTTGTTTCATTCTGTAGTGGCAGGGCCGGATTAACATAGGGGCTGATGGAGCTGCAGCTCCAGGCCCAGGCCCATGGAATAGGCCCATGGAATAGGCCCATTACACACTACTCTTAGGTTTGCCACCTGACTGGTATTTTACAGGCACAGCCGGTATTTGAGTGTGCCTGTCCGTGCCGTTATTGCAGTAATACCGGCAATACAAATGCAGGTATTTTTCTCAGAATAAATGGAGATTACTCTGCAATACCAGCACTGGCCAGTAGGGGTCACTGTGTGTGGAGAGAGGCAGGGATAGGAAGTTACAGCATATCCCTGCCTCTCTCTACTACTCACTGATCCATGGGGGAGCAGCAACACAGCACAGAGTCCAGACAGCAGCTCTACAGTAAGTGAGGGATGGGGGGAAAAGGCAGCAGGGACACATGGGGACACTGAGACACTAGGGGACACAGACACTAGGGGACACAGACACTAGGGGACACTGGGACACATTGGGACACAGACACTGGGAGACCTGGGAACACTGAGACACTTGCGGACACTGGAAAACATGGGGACGCTGAGACACATGGGGACGCTGAGACACATGGGGATGCTGAGACACATGGGGACACTGTGAGACATAGGGACATTGGGACACGGAGACACTATGTCCCCATTTCTCCCAGTGTTCCCATGTCCCCCAGCCAGTGTCCCTAGTGTCTCAGTGTCCCCAAGTCTCCCAGTGTCTGTGTCCCCATGTCTCCCAGTGTCCCTATATGTCCCAGTGTCCCCATGTCTATGTCCACAACTGTCCCCATGTCTTCCAGTGTCCCCAAGTGTCTGTCTCCCAGTGTCCCCTAGTCTCCCAGTGTATGTGTTCCCATGTCTCTGTGTCCCTAGTGTCTTAGTGTCCCCAAATGTTTCAGTGTCCCCATGTCTCTCAGTGTCTGTGTCCCTAGTGTCTCAGTGTCCCCATTTCTCCCAGTTTCCCTAAATGTCTCAGTGTTCCCATGTCTCCTAGTGTCCCCATGTCTGTGTGTACCTGGGTCTCTCAGTGTTCCCATGTCTCTGTGTCCCCGGGTCTCACTGTGTCCCCAGTATCCTAGTGACATGGGGACACACTGAGACATTGGGACACTGGGCAACATGGGGACACTGAGACACTGGGAGACTAGGGGACTGGGCGACATGGGGACACTGACACTGTGATACATAGGGACACTGAGACACTGGGTGACTTGCGAGACTGAGACACTGGGAGACATTGGGAGCAATCCATCTATACAGCAGAACCAAACTGTGAGTAGTTTGTTGGTGATTTTACAGAATTTTCTCTGATGTCACTCCTTGTGATTATACAAATGATTAAGGCTGGTATTTTTTCCCAAGAAAGGTGGGAACCCTAACTACTCTTCACATACTCTTGCTTAAAGGAGCACTATAGGGTCAGGAACACAATCATGTATTTCTGACCCTATTATGTTAAAACCACCACCCTGGCCCCTTCTTGCCTCCCTAAGTATAGTAAAATATAACTTGTATTCAAGTCTGCAGCTGCTGGCTCTGCCTCTGAACTGACTGTCTGCTAACATCATCAGAAGTGGTGGTCTGAGCAAATTACGATACTTGCCCATAGGATTGGCTGAGACTGTCAACTAGGCAGATCAGGGGCAGAGCCATCACAAGTCCAACATAGCCCTGGCCAATCAGCATCTCCTCATAAAGATAAATTGAATCAATGCATCTCTATGAGGAAAGTTCAGTGTCTGCATGCAGAGGGTGGAGACACTGAATAGCAGTGCTGCACAATAGGCAGTACTGCCCCAGGAAGCACCTCTAGCAGCCATCTAAGGAGCGGCCAGTGGAGTTATTTTCTCTGAAAAGACAGTGTTTACTGCAAAAGGCCTGAACGGAATGATTCTACTTACCAGAACAAATACAATAAGCTGTAGTTGTTCTGGTGACTATAGTGTCCCTTTAAGTTTGGAAGCTTAAGAGGGATGTATGGGAACAAAACTTGTGCGGACTGGCTGACAATAAAATTAGTTTAGGTAATCCAGACATTGGTCTCTCTAACACTGTGGCATGTCCCCTTTCTTCTACACTTACTACATACACCTTTTCTTTGTCTCAGACTATGTACCAGGAATTTCTGCCTGCTAGTAAGAAAGTAAGGAGACAAGTGGACCAGCGAGTGCTAGGGGACAGTCCTTAGAAAGCATGGAGTGAGCGCATCTTTAGACGCATTTATGTCAAGCTCAGGGTGCTGCCTGCGTAGTATGCCTGCATGATTGGCGGGCAGCCTGACATGCATTCATGCAAGGCTGTCCTTCAAATTCTTTGGACAGGCATGCCCCCTTTTTGGGCATGTTCTCCCCTTTTGGCAGGTCTGGTCACGTGATTCGCACCAGTGTCCCACCCTTTTACCCTGCCCATTGACTTCCTGCTTCACTGGACACTGCTGTTAGGGGTTATGGATTTACTTGAAAGATGAAAGCATACGTTAGAGAGAGATTAGCATAGAGTATGTCTTTTCTTATAGCTGCATCCTATGAGTTTCCCTCCAGCACCATCTCCATCAGGTACATGACGCTTGGGAGGTATGACTGTTTTAGTGTTTTTGGTCGCTAAGATTCCGTAATTAGGCCCATCATAATTGTCAGCACCAGGCCCACTGTGCTCTTAATCCGGCCCTGTGTAGTGGGTTCACATTTCCTGCCCACACAATGATAAATTATCACTAACAAACTCGTACTAGTGCATTAAACTCCAATGCTTTGTGTGAAATTGTCCTATTCTGTTATAAAACAAGAATAAGAAACTACATTACAATATTTACAGAAATGGGCAGTGAGAAAATTCACACATAAAAGTTTTAATATATTTATTTAAAAAAATAAGCTAAAGTTACAAACCAAAAAGCAGAGTAATCCTTAAAGTATAAATGCTTATTGAAAAAGGCAAATAAAAATATAAATATTTTGGCTTCTTACAAGGCAAATTTCATTCTTAGGCACTTAGAGAAGATTCTTGGAGCCGATGGTCCTTATATTCACTAAATTAATTGCAAATGTTGATATACTTTATTTGAATGCCCTATGCCCAAGTTGATGTTTCCAAAGTAGTTTTTGAAAAATTTAATACACATTATTTGAAAAGAACAAGTATGTGAAAGTGTTCAACTTAAATAGAAAGGAAAATTACAAAAACTAAATCAATTCTCAAATTAATCTGTTTAAACCCAAATGAACCATTTTATACTCAAATTCCCTCAACAGTCCAAATCGGATTTAGTCCATTTGTTCATTCATTTTAATACGAAATTTGCCCATTATTTTAGTTTTGTCTGAATGAAATACAGCGATCCTTGCTGCGGCTGCATCTTTCAGCGATGTTGCCGTTAGCGCCCTAAATTGGGACCCTTTTGGGATTGCCATATTTAAGGGTTTGCAAATTAGGGAGTTGTGTAGTATATAGCTCCTTTATTTGGTATCTTTATAGCAATCTCCCATAATTATTAGGGAGCTACCTACTAAGTAAAATGCTGAACGATCAATATTCTAAAAAGTCATAGTATTTGTAAATAAGTGAGGTTTAACCCCTTAAGGACCAAGCTTCTGGAATAAAAGGGAATCATGACATGTCACACATGTCATGTATCCTTAAGGGGCTAATTTCTACCTCGTGCCCCTACCTTCCATGCCACTAGTAGGGGCATGTCTACTAAGCTGCAAGCAGCCACTGGCTCTTCGCTGTCATAAATTACTTATGTATTGCTGCTAAGTCACTAATCCAAGGTTAGGCACCTAATAAATTAATAGTGTCCCTCCGTGCCCCACAAGTGGAGCCTAGGCCTATAAATAGGCAGCCTAGTGTAAGCCTTTAGTCCACACCCATTGGTGGCACGTGGGAGCTCTAAATGAGCACCCTGGCTCAAATTGCTCAGCATGGGAAAGCCTTTAAAATACTTTGTTGTAACTATGAATGAACAAATTGCATGGACACGATTTTGTCCAACAAGCAATTAATTTGTTTCATTTTTTGTTTTCAAAAATGTACTAATTCCAGAAAATTTAGACAAAAATGTTTTTGTCTGAAAACGAATGCCCAACTCTCAAAATTTCACTTGTAGCACTAAGTCTATGCCAACCTAACTTTCACCATAACCTCAATTAGTCCTATAGCAATACTTCAGACCATACTCTTACCATAGCAGCATCTTTTTTTCTCTTTTGTCTTATTGCACGGAAATTAGGGTTCGATTTAGTTGCAATTCAGTTTAAGCAGAACTCTCCATACCAATTTCACTGCGACAATGAGATACATTGGAAAGTAACAGGTATTCATTCCAGTCAAAGCAGTTTCAATTTGGTTAATTGTGAATGAAGTGAACCACAGAGGAGTTTTTGAGCCCAACTGAAGATAATTGAGCTGAATCAAAAATGACTAATTTTGCTAAAGCCCCACTAGAGCGAATTTAAACAATTTATCTTTTCTAACTAACTTTGCTCATAAGTCGTAATAAAGAACCAGTGAGATGATGAGATGCAAATTGTATTGTAATGCTCCTATGTCAAAAGAGATTGTGTTGGGGAACTGTCTAGAATACTGCATTTAAACCAAAAGTTTAACTTTTTTCTTTCTTTTGTTAAGGAAAACGTCGGGGAAACACAAGCCTGTGGAATTGAATGTGTGACGTGAAGCACAATTGAACTGGGTACACAAATCATTTCTTCAAATTCATTTCAATATTTGTAATCTTTCGGGACTGTTTATATGGTGGACAATGCTGCTGTGTTCTTTGAGTTTCCCAACAATGAATGTGGATTGGTGCTGTTAAGTAGTGAGACTAAACCTGTCATGTTGTTTATTAATCTACTATTTTACGATCTCTCCTTAACGGGGATTCTGTGTTCATACTCATCATCATAATGACAAAAGGATGCTATGTATCATTCATTACAGTTAATATTTTAACATTTTAATGTTTGTTTAGTAGAGGACATTTACACCATTTACAGAAATATGACATATGTACTGTCTGTGTGCCTGTAAGTTTTACAATAAAGGTGCTATACATGCAACATTGACTGCATGCCAGCTAAGTATGTTTGTTCCCTTTATTTATTGAATTTTAGAAGAAAATAAATACAAATGCAATAAATACAAGAATAACACTTCTTGACAGTAACTAGGCATTGATCTGTATAAGGTTTAAATGCTTTATTGGAAATGTCACTACACATCTCATGTATACTGGGGGGGGTATATAAATACTGTTATCTGTGGAAGTGTCATCAGCTGCTATAGTAATACAAAGACTCCAAAGGATTGTGTGGGACAGTCTTCTATAAAATGTCCTTTGCAGGTGTATTCTTAATTTAATTTGCACCTGTGTAGTACACATGTGTATTGATTTAAAATGTAAGGGGTCGTTTGTTTTGTGTCTTATATGCTGCAAAGGCCTGAAATAACCTACAGTGGAGTGACACATGTCATGTTTAATTTTTGCACTAACTGTGTATTGATTTAATTGGTGTTCTTAAACCTCTATAATCAATAACGCTTAGCAATGCAGTAACATGTCAAATACAAGTTATCTTCTCACATATTCTTTCAGAAAGAAAAAATGGAACCACAGAACTTGGTAATTACACTCACTCAGGTACAGTGTTTACTGTACCATAATTAAAATACAATTTACATTTACTCTTTAGTACTATATTGAATATTGGATTTTATTTGGATACATTTCCTGCCTAGTAAGTATGATTCATCCATTTATTAAATAGTTAAAGGATCACTATAGTGTCAGGAAAACAAAATCGTTTTACTGACACTATATAACCCTTAGATCCCCCTCACCCTCAGGGCCCCCCTCCCTTGGCACTGAAGGGGTTAAAACCCCTTCAGTTACTTACTTTAATCCAGTGCAGGGCTCCCTCGGCGCTGGTGACCTCTCCTCCCACTCCGACGTCGGCTCCTGAGTGGAGCTGAATGCGCATGCACAGCAAGAGCCACACGCGCATTTAAACAGTCCATAGGAAAGCATTTCTCAATGCTTTCCTATGGACGTTCTGCACGCTGAATGCGATTTTCGAATCCAGCGTTGCAGAAGCGCCTCTAGCGGCTGTCAGGAAGACAGGTACTAGAGGCTGGATTAACCCTGCTATGAAAAAATAGCAGTTTCTCTCCGTACTGAAACTACTATGTTTACATCTGAAGGGTTAAAACCTGCGAGACCTGGCACCCAGACCACTTCATTGAGCTGAAGTGGTCTGGGCGACTATAGTGTCCCTTTAAACACACAGTGTGTATATAATAACAGGTGTCAGCATAGTTGAGTTCTAGTATATTTCATACAATTTCCATTAAAAAGTAAAGACAAGAATTTGACACTTTGGCTAAATTTCCTGGTCTTTTTCACCACCTATCAGTTTTTTATGGTTTTGCTTCGATGTACTGAGGCAAAAGTGTGGACGACAGGAAATAAAATAAATGACTAGATTTTAAATATATACACTGAACATCCACAACATTAAAACCACATTCCCAATATTATATAGGCCACCCTTATGCTACAAAAACAGCTCGAACACGTCCTGTGGTATCTGGCGCCAAGACATTAACAGCAGATCCTTTAAGTCTTGCAAGTTGTAAGGTGGGGCCTCCATACATCAGATTTATTGTTCCAGCAGATCACATAGATGCTAAACCTGGATTGAGATATGGGGAATTTGTAGGCGAAGGCAACACCTTGAACTGTTTGTCATGTTCCTCAAACCATTCATGAACAATTTTTGCAGTTTGTCAGAATGCATTATACTACTGAAAGAGATCACTGCCATCAGGAAACACAATTACCATGAAGGGGTGCATGTGCTGTGCAACCATCTCCATGTAGGTGGTAAGTGTCAGGCACATCCACATGAATACTAGGATCCAAGATTTGCCCATAGCATTCAACTGCCTCCACTAGCCTGCCTTCTAACAATAGTGCATCCTGCTGCCATCTCTTCCCTAGGTAAGCAACACACCCAGTTATCCAGCTGAAATACTAGGCAACCGTCACCTATTGCTTTATGGTCCAGTTGCGATGCTTGTGTCCCAATTGAAAGTGCTTTGTATAGTAGACAAGGGTGGTATGGGCACTCTTTTTGGTCTGCGCTATGCAGCCCCAACTTGCTGCTATGTTTTTCCCAGGTAAAAGATGCACATGCACCAGCCAACCACCTGGCCTAAAAGAAAAAGTGATTAATCAGACCAGGCAACCTTCTTACATCATGCCATGGTCAATTTCTGACATTAATAACCACATTGAAGGCGCTTACAGCAGTAGACAGATGTAATCATGGGGACTCTGATCAGTCTGCGGCTATGAAGCACACTGCGATAAACTGTGTTCTGCACCTTTCTATCATGACCAGCATACTTATTTTTTTTTAGCAATTTGTGCCACAGTAGGTCTTCTATGTCATTGGAACAGACAGGCTAGCCTTCACTTCCAACATGCCCTAAGTGAGCCTTGGGTGCACATGACACTGATGCCAGTTCACAGATTGTACTTTTGGTAGGTACTAAACACTTCATACCAGGAACACCCCACAAACCTTTTTACCGTCGGACATGCTCTGACCCAGACGTTTAGCCATCATGATTTGGCCCTTGTCAAAGTAACTCAGATCTTTTCACTTGCTTCTCTTTCCTGCTTCCAACACATACAATTCTAGAACTGACTGTTCACTTATTGCCTAATATATCTCACCCCTTTACAGGTGCCATTGTAAAAATATTACCAATGTTATTCATTTCATCTGTCTGTTTTGTAAAGTTGTGGATTATCAGTTTCTTCTCCTAGCATCTTTATGTGTCTTTTTTCCCCCAACTCCTTTTTGTTTCTCTTGCCTCCTAGCACCTTTTTTGGGTCTCTTTCTGGCACCAGCCTCTCCCCTTGTGTGTCTCTTTCTTCCCCAGCCTATTTTATGTCTTTGTCCCTCTGGCTATCTTTGTCCCCCAAAGACCCTCTGTGTGTCTATTTGTCCTGGTCTCTTTTTACCCTCAGCCACTCTGTGTCTCTTTGTCCCCCAGCCTCTCTCTTTTTACCCACACTGCCCTACTATGTGTCTTTGTTCAACAAGCACGTATGTGTGTCATTGTCACCCAACCCCTTTGTATAAGGCTTTTCCCCCTTCCCCAGCCCCTCTGTGTGTCTCTCCCCCCCCCCCCCCAGCACTTTGGGTTTCTTTCTCTCCCCAGGACCTCTGTGTTTCTCTTTCCTAAATTCCCTTTGTGTCTCTTTATCCCCCCCCCGCCCCCCAGTCCCTGTGTGTGTCTCCTTGGTCCTCCCAGGCTTTTCTGTGTTCCCCAGCCACTCTGTCTTTGTCCCCCTCAGCCCTCTGTGTTCCTCTCTTTCCACCAACCCTCTGTGTGCCTCTCACACCCCCCCCCCCCCCCCAGACTCCTGCTTGCCTTTATTCCTGCGGCGGCCCTCTGCATGTGTCTCTTCTCACCCTATAGCACCCTCTCGTGCCAGTTCACTTCCCTCCCCATGTAGTGTTGCCAAGCTGTGGACTGTGGTGGAGGACCTTCTGTTTCCTTCACCAAGTCTGGAAGGAAGGAGTTCGGCGCTCTTAGTGAGTATGAGATTTTGAAGCGAGTAGATCATTGGATACTTTGGTCAGTGTCGTTTCCGTGCTTCGCACGGAAACCAGACTGAAGCAGGTCTAGCAGAGAGTTGGACTTGAGGAAGTCTGTCAATCTTGCATACAACAACTCTTTCAAGGATCTAGGATGCAAAAGGCAGTAGCGAGATAGGACGCTGGTTGGGCTTCTTTAGAATTGGGGTTATAGCTGCATGTTTGAAGGGTGATGTAAATATGCCAGAGGAGAAAGAGAGATTAAGAATTTTAGTGAGAGGTAGAGAAAGAGAAGAAGACAAAGTATGGATGAGATAAGAGGGAATTGGATCTAGGGAGCAGGTGGTGGGGTGGGAGGACTGGAGCAGAGCACAAACCTCTTCCGCTGTAGTGGTTGTGAATAAACATAGAACAACAGAGGCAATGATTCCCTGATTGTAGAGATCTGTAGAGATCTTATCTGATTGTAGAGATCTTATCAGTGAAGTGAGTTGCATACACTGAGGCGGTCAAGAGGACCTGGAGAGGTGGAAGAGGAACAATAGTGTAGCATCATCATCTAGCAGTGTAAGCAGCACTGCTCAATCCACTGGAGAAGCTGCGTTTTGGGCTGAGGCCCTGGATAGTTTGGTTGGACCCACTACGGTTACCTCAAGAAAAGGAAGTAGTGTCGCAGATATGGTGAAGGCTTTCCTTGGCGAACCACCTATGCTCCTACTACAGATCCTTTGAGCTTTTGTGATGAGAAAAGAGCTGTGTGGCCTGCTCTCTCTCTGTTAGCCCAGGAGCTCCTCTCTCGTCTCCCAACCAGGGTGAGCGTGTTTTTTCTGTTACCGGAAACATACTGTGCCCTCAGCAGTCCCAACTGGCACCGCAGCTCATGGAGCAAATGGCTTTCCTAAAAGTCAGTCTGCCCAAGTTGGGTTACTCCACTCTTAGCTTTGACACAGATTAAACTACTTCGTCCATACCCTCCATTTGTTTTTCTCTATTTTGTCATTCTATACTTCCACGTTAAGCCTGGCCACTCTAAGGACCGGTATATGTTTACTATCTTTTCTTAGTAGATATCTGTGTCTCAGGTTTGCGTGTTGGGATATACCTTCCTTGAAAGTGTTTTCTCTTCTGTTTAATCATTAACTCCGCCCCACTTTATGACATACTCCTTATTGATTGGCCACACTATACATGGCTAATCTATTATGCACCTAACGACTACTATGATTGGTCCAACTATTGTTCTTCCTCCACACGGACTTTTTCAGTCTTTTTCCGACTTAAATCTCTTTTTCCTTGATGACGGCAGCCAGCAATGCACCGTTTTCAGCGTTGCAGAAAGGGGGGCCCTGTGATCTTTCACAAAGGGGGGCCTCCTCAGATGAGGAGTCCGTACTACTAGAAGTAGTCAATATTGTTTTTTCTCCCAGGCAAATTCTCCCCAACTCCCTTCATCTACCCTCCTCCCTGGGAGCCCCTTTCCTGCCTACTTTCTCTCCCACTACCCTGCCTAGGAAAATTCTCCCCAAGATTTATACAGATAACAAATGACAGTGCTGCCACCCAGGTTTCAAATACTTTTAACTAATAGGAATAACACTATTAACCCTTCATGTTAATGCTTAAAAGTGAGCTAAACCCAACTTTACAAATAGTAATTTTGCCATTCATGTTACATGAATGTTTTACCTTATTTGTAGTTTTTTTTTTTTTTTTTTTTTGCATGTAAAGGCTTAAACAAAAAATACTATATAGTCTGATAGATTATAGACTGCAGAAAAAAAAATCAATATTTGATTTGTGAGGCTACCTTATAGAAAAAGAATTGAAGACTGTGTGGTACCTAAGACACCAAGAAAGTGCTAAAACCTCTGCAGCATAGGTTAAGCAGTGAACAGGTTAATATTTGCTTATTTTTTACCAATAAAAAGATATACCAAGCAAGAGACTTGTATAACATAGATTAGCTATAATCTATAATTGCGTACAATGTTGGTCCAGAGAGCCTTCTTTCCTAAAGTCACCTATTTACATTAATACCAAAGCAAATACCACCGTAAAGCACCTAGTGTAGTGCATAATGTACTTTTTAATTGCATTTCTGGGGGAATAAATTAATAAATAAAAATCTGAATTGGAAATAGGTATTTTATAAATGTGCCCAGTTTTTCTACATTATTCATTTACATTGTATTTCTACATGTTTAAAATTGGATGCTTCCTGAATTGCACTCTGAAATTCTGTTTGAAAAGTCTAACTTATCATATTAATTGCTTTTTCCCTGCTATGCTGTCACTTTTACAAATAAAAAGCCTGGCTTTCTAAAGAATTTTGTGCTGCACACATTTAAATACTAATATTTTTTTTTCCTGTCTCATTCAGATTTAAATAATTCTTTTAAACTCTATAACAATGCTGTAATTGTAGTGTGTGTCTTTTTATACATTCATAGGTTTAGAAGACTATTTTTTCTGCTCATTCTCACCAGAGAGTAACACCCAGTAAGCCAATAGTATAACTGTAAAGGAAAATATTCTGCCTCTTGTCACTGCGTAAATATACACACTTAACAGTATTGGGGGATTGCATTAAATATGCGATATCTTAAACCTACTGTTGCACTTGCCAATACCCTTAGCTATGAGCCTATTATGTGCAGTGGCAAATTTTCATATCATAGCCTTGATTTTATTATTTTCGCAAATGCTTTTCAAATGGTTTTATTTTTTTTTTTTTTTACATTTTTTAAAAATGTTTTGATTTTTTTAAAGTTAAAATAATTAAAAAATATAATGTGTGTGTGTGTATATATATATATATATATATATATATATATATATATATATATATATATATATATAAATTTATATAACAAAATACATATACACCGATCAGCCACAACAATAAAAAAAAAAAACTGACAGGTGACGTAAATAGCATCAATTCTATACAGTGGCACCTGTCAAGGAGTGGAATGTATTACCCGGCAAGAGAACAGTAATTTCTTGAATTTCATGTTTTGGAAGCAGCAAAAATATATATACTGTCCTGAGGAAAGTTCTGTGTTGGGACTGAAACTTTGACTAATTGCATCACTACAGGCACTTCATGGAGTGTAGCTTATCAATATAATAAAACACTATGTTTTAATGAAGACGGTAAGTGCAGACTAACTTTTGCTATTTTTGCATATATATATAAATTGGTGTTAAAGAGGTTAGGGGGGAAAGCCTCAGGGTAGCTGTCACAGATCTACAACCATTATTTCTATAATTAAGCATTAATGTTTTAATTTTATTTTTTTCATTTGGTGTTATCTAAGGTTGTCTACTGATGCTCTTGCGCCACCAAAATCGGGACTGTTGGGGGAGTCCTAGTTGATATTAGTGAATGAGCTGTAAATTAATTCTAGTTTCATTTTCCGTTCTGGAGACTTATTCAAAGTAACTAAAATAAATGTGGAGACATCAGAAATATACCTGAGCCTTTTACTCTAAACCTATTCCATACAAATATTAAAGGACTTAATTATATATCCTTTTAATGGGGTTTTTGCATAAGTAATATATGTTTACAAATAGTTTATTGCTGGAAACTTTACATGTGCGTTATTTTAAATGAGAAAAATGGTTTATATAGAAAAACATAGAGCAGTAATGTATTATAAAAAGCCTGTAATTATCACTCATGAGCAATTCATTACTACTTATGCAGTGTGGACGTTTTAGAATTAAGTAGGTGTTTGATAGACATGACATACTGATATTTTTTACTATTAACAGCAGTAGGTAAAAAGAAAAGCTGGAAAATCATATGTGCATGAAAGTGTCCAAAAAAAGTACAAATGTTTTGACATCTGCATTCAGAGTAGAAGCTTCTAAACCCAAAATAGTTTATTTTTGAAAGCTCTTCAAATATAACAGTACGGCTAGGCACTCCCAATAGGTGAGTAATGGAAAATTATTCCACACATGCAACATTTCTTCTCAGTAGAGCCAGGGGCGTATTAGCCGCGAGGCAAACAAGGCATTTGCCTTGGGCGGCATTTTCCAGGGGGTGGCAAAAAAAAGCCGCCCCCAAATGCCCAAGGCAAATGTCTTGTTAGCCTTGCGGCTAACAGACATGCCGGCGGGCTGCTGGGCGATCGGGCGGCACTGCCTGGCGGGCGGCCGGCCGGCGAGGGAGCACTTCCCCTGAGCTGTCTGCTCAGCTCCCTCGCCAGCCGCAGAGTGAGGCTGGGAGGCGGAGCCGGAATATGACGTCATATTCCGGCTCCCAGCCTCACTCTGAGGCGTGCGAGGGAGCTGAGCAGACAGCTCAGGGGAAGTGCTCCCTCGCCCGCCAGGCAGTGCCGCCCGATCGCCCAGCAGCCACTGGACCACCAGGGAGGAAGAGACACCCCCCCTCCCCAGCATTCCCAAAGGTAAGGAGGCTGGGGGGGGGGGGGGGTGTTAAATAAACAAAAAAAAATAAATGTGTTAAAAATAAATTTAAAAAAAAAGTGTTAAAAATAAATTTAAAAAAAACGTGTTAAATTTTTTTTAAAAAAAAATGTGTTAAAAATAAATTAAAAAAAAATGTGTTAAAAAAAATAAAAATGTGTTAAAAATTAATTTTAAAAAAATGTGTTAATGTGGGTGGGTGAGTGTGTGTCTGTGTCTGTTAGTGTGTGTGTCTGTTGGTGTGTGTGTCTGTTAGTGTGTGTGTCTGTTAGTGTGTGTCTGTGTCTGTTAGTGTGTGTGTGTCAGTGTTTGTGTCTGTTAGTGTGTGTGTGTTTCTGTTAGTGTGTGTGTGTCAGTGTGTGTGTCTGTTAGTGTTTGTGTCTGTTAGTGTGTGTGTGTGTCTGTTAGTGTGTGTGTCTGTGTCTGTAAGTGTGTGTGTGTCTGTTAGTGTGTGTGTCTGTTAGTGTGTGTTTGCCTGTGAGTGTGTGTGTATGTTAGTTTGTGTCTGCTAGTGAGTGAGTTTGTCTGTTAGTGAGTGTGAGTGTGTCTGTTAGTGTGTGTGTATTTAGAATGCGGGGCGGGGGGAAAGGTTGGGTGGGGGTGGCGCGTGGGTGGCGCCTAGGGCAGCACAAAACCAGGATACACCACTGAGTAGAGCCTTCAACAACCAACACATGATGCCCTTCTACTTATGCAAATATGATGCTTAGTGTAATTTCTGGTTCCAGAAGAGCCATGTCATCACTCTGACCTCATTCCTGCACTTTTTGGGGTTGCAGATGTAATTCAAGGTATGTCCAGAAAGTATCCAGCCATGCAATGTGAAAAATAGAGATATTTATTGAAGAAGATATAAGAAACATTGTACGTAGGACAATGACCCCTCTGTCCTTCACACCATTTTCATAGAGTCTCTTCTGCTGTTCAAAACACTCTGCAAAATTCTTTGTTGGAATTGCCATCAGCTGCCTCATCGAATTTACCTGAATCTCATTGACGCTCTGAAATCTCTTCCCTTGCAAAGGTGATTTTAGTTTTGGTAAAAGCAGAAGTTTTGTGGTGTGGCGAAAGGGAGGGGACTGATTGCCAGCCTCATGCTTTGGGACTATGGCCCCTGGGAGATAGGGCACTTTAACCCCTTAAGGACCAAACTTCTGGAATAAAATGGAATTATGACATGTCACACATGTCATATGTCCTTAAGGGGTTAAAAACAGCATTTGGGGCTTATGGACTTCTATTGGACTGTGTATGGCCCTTGTTAAACTTAAACCCAATCTCTATTTTATTCTGTTCGTGGGATATGAGCGCTGTTCGGATATATTGAGCGCTCAAATCTAAGCTATCTGGGGATAGGTTGAATGTAGGGGTTCTGTTCAGTATGATAGTAATTATGTATTTTTATGTATTTTTACTGTTGTTGTAAATGGATATATTTTTTGTATGCTGGTGATAATTGGCTTACCACACCCAAGCCATGCTTGCAGTTGGTCAAAAAGGTATTTCCAACTAACGTTTGAACCACTGGACCAATTTGTATGATTTTGACATATGTTTGTATTTGGAGTATGCTGATTCTGAAAATGCAGTTTTATGTGAATGTGATGTATCCTTTTAAAATTATGAATATTGTGTATTTTTCTGCCTGTGATAATTACGTTAGCCCATTGTGTTCAGTAATTATATCACAGGCAGAGGGGAGGATTTTGTGTGTAATTGCTGGGAGTGTCTGAGTGTATTGTACGTATTGATTGTTCTGCAAAACCCTGTGGGCAGTACTATGTGTGTGTAAAATGTGCATAAAAGCAGAGTGTTGGATTAAAGCTTCAGCTCTTCTTCACTCTCAATCTGAGTCCTGTCTCTTATTGGGGGAATCGGCTACAAGGGATTGCTATGCATTGCATACTCCCTTGAGCTTTAATCACTTAGCTCTTCTAAGAGCTGTTCCTGATATGCTCTCCTGGAGGAGAGGTCTTCTCCACAGTGTCCTGGATGTCAGAAGTTCATACAGGGTCGAAGGAAGAGGTCTTTCCCACACGGTCCTGGAAGACAGAAGCTATGGCAGTTGTGGAGTCTGCGGTGGTTGTGGTGTCGGGTACGGTGGTTGTGGTGTCTGCTAGAGTGCTTGGAGCCCTCCAGAAGCACTAGGAGCATCATTCAACGGAGGTACCCAGTCAGGGTGCCAGGCGATCCATTACACATGGGGACCAAATCTTTTAACAGCATCTCTGAAACATTTGTGCCACACTTTTATTTGCGCAGCACTCATTGCATTGTCTCCGAAAGTCTTCTGAATCATGCAAATAGTTTCTGTGGAAGAATGTTTAAACTTAACGCAAAATTTGATGCAAATTCGTTGCTCTACTTGCTCACTCATTTTGAATGCGACAGCCACACCGTACACATGCACATTCAACGGCATTTAGCGCCACCACTGACACGTACAGTGAAGTTGTCATTGTTCATGCATGCACATTCCCGTCCACTCTCCTTGGCTTACAGGTTACATCAATGTCTCGCAAACCGTTCTTGTGATATTAACCATGGCTGGACTTTTAATGTATAAATAAAGTTCTATGCCTCATGGTTTGTCCTGTCATGGTTTCCTCTTGGTTCCTTATATAGTGCGTTATATATTCTCTAACTTTTTTGGTTATTCAACTTTGATTTGTTTATTGACATTGCAGACCACTCAGGGCCAGATTAAGAGCACAGTGCGCCTGGTGCTGACAATTATGATGGTCCTAATTACAAAATCTTATAGACCAAAAACACTATAACAGTCCTATTTCCCAAGCGTCATGTATCTGATGGAGATGGTGCTGGAGGGAAACTCATAGTATGCAGCTATGAGAAAACACATACCCTATGCTAATCTCATGCTTTCATCTTTCATACCCCCATGTTCCCCAGTGTCCCAATGTCTCTCACCATCCCCATGTCTCACAGTTGCCCCTAGTGTCTCAGTTTCCTCAGGTCTCCAAGTGCCCACTAGTGTCTCAATGTCCCCAAGTGTCCCTATGTCTCCCAGTGTCCCCTAGTGTCTCAGTGCCCCCTAGTATATCAGTGCCAGTGTCCCCTAGTGTCCCCATGTCTCCCTGCAGCCTTTCCCCCCATCCCTCACTTACCTGAGCTGTAGGCTGTCTCTGCAGGCTCGGAGCTGCTGTGTGGACTCTCTGTGCAGAGCTGCTCCCCTGCGTATAGAGAGAGGCAGGGAGGGAGATGCTGTGACTTCTTATCCCTGCCTCTCTCCACACACAGCGTCCCCTACTGGCTGGCGCTGGTATTGCAGAATAAGGTCTGTTTATACTGAGACTGACATTTGTATTACTGGTATTACTGCAATACCGGCACCGGCTAGGCAGCCTCAAATACCAGAGAAATACTGGCCAGGCAACCCTAAGAGTAGTGAGTAATTTTTTATTTTTTTTTAAATCAATGGGCCTATTCCATGGGCATAGGCCTGGAGCTGCAGCTCCATCAGCCCCTATGTTAATCCGGCCCTGAGACCACTGTAATCCTGACATGGCTCAATCTTTCGTACTCCTGTATTTGTTATCCTAATCATATCTAGAATTATGTTAACATTTTCTTAAAAAAAAAAAAAAAATTGTTTTACTTTTAATCTGGCCATTCTAAGGTTTGGTAATACAAATCTAGGTGAGAAATAGGAAGGAGGACAGAACGTAAGTTGATTAGTGTAGCCCTGACATCATCTCAAATATGGAAAAAAAAGAATGCCAACCTGTTCGGTCAGATCTTTCTTTTTAGTGGTCAAGTTCAGCTATTACCCCTTAGTGACCAGACCGCTTTTCAATTTTCTTAGCGTTTGGGGCCAGGGCTGTTTTTTATATTTCTGCAGTGTTTGTGTTTAGCTGTAATTATCCTCTTACTCATTTACTTTACCCACATATATTATATACAGTTTTTCCCGCCATAAAATGGTCTTTCTAAAGATACCATTATTCTCATCATATCATTTAATTTACTATAAAAAAAAGATAAAATATATGAAAACATGTAAAAGAACACACTTTTTCTAACTTTGACCTTCAAAATATGTTACGCATCTGCATCTGCCAAAAAACACCTGTGCTAAATAGTTTCTAAATTTTGTCCTGAGTTTAGAAATACCCGATGTTAACATGTACTTAGCTTTTTTTTTGGAAAGTTATAGGACTAGAAGTACAAGTAGCACTTTGATATTTCCAAAAATCTTTTTCCCAAAATTAACACAAGTTACATTGTAACACTGATATCTGTCAGGAATCCCTGAATAACCCTTCACATGTATATCATTTTTAAAAGAAGACAACCAAGGTATTAAACTTGGGGCATTTTGACTCTTTTCATGCAACCATTTTACCACCAATCTATGCCAAATTAAAAAAATAATAATAATTTAACTAATAATAATTTAAACAGTCTCCCCTGCCCCCCACCCATGAGCAGTGATAAAAGGGGAGTGCTCTGACAGGTAAGTTTGGCTGACAGTACCAGGGTAACTAATAAACCAATAATCTGAACAACTTTTATCAAGTTGATTTTCTACAAATTGTGACCGTTTTTAATAACATTCTGTAGAATTAAGCACTGCCGCATATCTCCTCGCAAGAAAGATTTGCAGCTGGGAAAATTATTTTATCTTTTACTGCTACTCTCTCATTTGCAAGTCTTCTCTATCTCAAGTCCCCTGTCTTTGTACCATTATTAGGCTCCCTTCTCTAAAGTACATGTGGAGGGCAGTAAACCATCTAATGTAATCAAAAGCCAGGGAAGTTTGGCAGTCCTAGACTTCAGACTATATCACTTTACTTGACAGATATCGGCATACCCCAGCAACCCTACTTCCACAGAGATCTCTTACCTTTTACACTTTTGTGTTCAGACCCAGATCCATTAGAACACAAGATCTTTTTTTATACTCCACCCTGTAACAAAAGTGCAGCCTGCTGATCCTGTTTTTTTTTACAGTTGAACTGTATCTACATTTTCCCCACCTAACCTAATCCAAAGTCAGTGGAAGTTTGGTGGTCCGGACTTCAGAGTATATCTCTATTAAATATGATAAATAAATGCATATTCGATTAACTTCATCTCCCGTCAAACATCTGTGATCAGACACATTGCCCCAAAATACAAACTCTATAGCATAAATATATTACTTTATTCCACCCTGTAGCAATACTGTTGGTTTTCAGCAGCAGCACTAGTTATTGTTGTGTCTCATAATCAGAGAGTTATTTTGGGAGAAAATACTCATCGTGATAATGAGATTCTCAGAAATTCCCTCTCTCTTTCAACTGCTCATTCTTAACACCACTCTACTTATATATATTCAATGAAGAAGAAATAGTCTGTTTTTATTAATTAATGTGACCATATACTACATACCTCTCTACTGGAGACAGAATTCACCCCTGCACCTAAATCTCTAGTGCACCAGAATGAGGAACTAAAGTCGTAGAAGAGGTGCTATTCAGTTCATGAGGGAGGATTTTGAGAATACATGACAGCAAGAGTGCTGGCATTGTCATGTTATCAGCATGCACACAGTGCCAGTATTGGCAGATATACACAGCTGGTATTGGGGGTTATCAGCAGTCACACAGTACTGGGATTAGGAATACAATCTTGGCAGACAATGGGCTGGAACAAACTTGAAAAGAAGGCTGGCTGGTGAGCCAAAATGTAGCAAATCAATACGCATCAGACTTACAATTTCTGTAGGTGTATTCTTCTTACAATTACTAATATATAATAAAACAACAACAGTATGTTACAGAAGGAAGAAGGATGGGTATTCAACAGCAGATGTTGATTGCTGGACTTCGGAAGGGAGAAATAGTCTTCAAAGTCATAGAACAGACAGAAAACAAGCCTGATGTTCCTGTGTACACTATTCTATATAGCTATGACTTTGAAGGAAAACTATAGGCTAGGAATACAAAATTGTATTCCTAGTATTATAGTAAGCTTATAGTGCCCCCTTGCTCATTCCTCTGCCTCCTCCTCCCCGCAGCGCAGAAAGGGTTAAAAACCCCTTTGTCACTTACTTGAATCCAGAGCTGGTGTCTCCTGGCACTGGGTCATGCTCCGCCTCTCCTCCACCACCAATGTCCACCAACATCGGGGACCTAATTTGAATGCACGGCGATCACCGTGATTCTATTAGGACAACCCGTATGGGGTTTTAGTTGATGCTGGATGTCCTCATTGAGACCAAAAGTTGCAGAATAACCTGAAAGCGCCTCTAGTGACTGTCTGGTAGACTGCCACTAGAGGTGGAGTTAACTCACAAAGGTAATTATTGCTTTTTAATAATAACTGCAATAATTAGCATTGCAGGGTTAAACTGACAGGGGCACTACACTAAGACCACTTCAATGAGCTGAAGTGTTGTGGGTGCCTGTAGTGTCCATTTAATAACGTCATTCTTTTAGCTAAAACTCTGGCCATCTAAGGACATGTATGAAGACCCTCTTTATATGCAACCACTTTCCAAAATTCTCATAGAAAGTCATGTGACTTATTGATACCATCTGCTACGTATGCTCAATCCAATCACCCATACCCAAAGTGTGAATAGAATATGCAATATTCTACACAGACACACAATTTTCAGCAGATAGTGTTGGTATTGGCGCTAATCTGTGTAATTCTGTGTAACTAGAAGTAAAACATTTTTATCTTCTAATTTACATTCTATGCCTGGCACACCAAACAAATTAACTTGCACAGTACGATATGTTGTGGTATGACATTATTGAAGGAATGCTTGAGTGGGATGACATTGTCCTGAATGCAACAGTGCTGCAGAGGTTTGTTGGTTTTTTTTCCGCACCACTGTTGCACTACTAGCTCCAATAATTGACAGAAACAGTAACAACCTGTAGCAATCTCCTTTAACCCCTTAAGGACCAATCTTCTGCAATAAAAGGGAATCATGACACGTCACACATGTCATGTGTCCTTAAGGGGTTAAAAAACAAAACATTAAAGCTGTAGCAGTTTACATGGTCTAGTTCAGTATCTATCTATCTATCTATCTATCTATCTATCTGGATTACAGAAAAATGAACTATGGTGCTGATTTAGTAAGCTTTCCAATGTATTCAATACTGTTAGCATAGTTTCAAGTGATTTATCTACAGAAGTACCATTTTTGTAGATAAATCATTTGGAAATATTTCTAACAGTACGGAATCATTAGGAAAGCTTATTAAATTGAGGTCTATATTTTGAATATTAATCAATTTGGTATAAGCCTGTTGCTATGGTATTGTTACATTTATTACATTTTAGCTATTTAACATTTAAAGAGGTTCATTATGTACACTAATGAGTTCTTTCTCTTTAACTTTTACCCCCAATTATTGTCAACCAAATACTATTTGATAGTCCTTTTCATATATATTAATGATATATTAAAAACTAATATTTTCACAAACCAACTGGCACAGTAGTTTATTGAAATACAAAGTGGACATTACCCCAGATGCCTGTTGGGGGTTTCATGTTGGCAGTTTACCAGAATATGATGGCATTTTATTGATAAAAGGCAGAATTTATATCAGGCTAATATTCTTAAGAAGAGATTTGTAGAAAAGGGTTATGGTGTAGAAGAATTAGATTTAGGGATAAAGGAAATAAACATAAACCATTAACATACAAAATTAAAACAGGAAAAAGAAAGAAAAATAATTATGAATTTAATTTGATATAAAAAATTATTAAAAAAAACAAACATCAGGATAACATTTAGAAAAAGGATAAAAAGGACATTTAGAAAAAGGTGTTTGGTGCCATTACAGTGCAATAGTTTATTGGGTATTGACAAAAGTTACATTGGATGAGAAGGGAGAGAATTTAATCATGAAGCTAGAAAGGAGAAAGGGGTACTGGATACATAAGTTGCAAATAATATTCCCAAAAGTTTAAATATAAATTGATATGATTTGTTTTTATAAATATTTTCTTATAATTATTATTTTATTTTTTTTCCATGTCTAATTTCTATGGTTTTTATTTTATATAGATTTGTATTATTTTTTTATAGTACCTTGCTCCTTTTTGGTGTTGATATCGAAATTAAATATCCACAGTATATTTTATTTCATGTAGGTTTTTTTTATATACTTTATATTTTTGATGCATATTGTTCTGTTTTGAGTACTTTACCTGATTTTTTTTTCCATGTCATTTATATTATTCTTTGTTTTTATGTTGCTTTGATAATGAGATAGATGTCCTATTGTATTTGGCAATTTCATGTTTTTATTTATAGCATTTGTTTTAGTTAACTACTACAGTATAATAGAGTGCAAAGGGAAAGTAACTGCTTCTGGTGGGAAATAGGGAAATGTAGTTAACGTTTGCACAATACGCAAACTGAAAGATAGTGGCATAGACGTAATAAGGAAATACTGGGTGTATACAGGATTAGCTATAACTTACGTTTTGGGTGCAGACAGGAACGCTTAAAAGGTTTCACTTGGTGTTGGAGTACGTTTGTTGCTAGTTTAAACCCTACATTACCCTGAATACCTTTGTACAGACAAAATGTGTAGAGTTTGTTTTATCTACCTATATATTCATTACCTTTTTTATGTTTTATTGGGTTTCACCCTGAGGAAATTGAGAACTTGGATGTCCAGGACAACAGTAGATGAAATGGTGTGATGCTCTGTGATGCTCCAAATAAATCTCTGTCAACTGAGTTTTCTACCTGGATTTACAATCACATTTAGTCCCGTTATCATTCTGTTTGGTTTACTCAGTGCTGGACCCTCATAGCCTGTGCTAGAGAATTTTGCGCCCTAGTCAAGACCAACTACTTTCACCCGCCCCTCCCGAACTGTATTTTTAAAAACTGTTTTGTAGAAAAAAATAAATTTAAATACATAAATATAAAATAAAAATACAATTTGAAACTACTAAATTTTATGACATAAGTTCACTTCTTCCCAGCGCTGCCACAGAGAAAAAAAGAGGGAGCACTGGGAAAAAGTGTGGGGAGGGTGACTTGTTACAGTGTTTTTTTTTTTTGTTTTTTTTTAATGTTCCATTTAGTTCTACCACAGAGAGCACCCTAGGTGGCTGTCTACTTTGCCTAGCGGTAGCGCTGGCCCTGGCTACACCAGTCCATTACATTTAACTTTGCCACCTTGATGAAGGCCATTTTTCCTTTTTTTGCCCAGAACTGCCCTTGTTCTTTACCTGGTGAAAATAGATAGGGGAGGTCTGTAGGGCCATTACAAAGACATTTCCCAAGAAGGATTTAAAAAATACATATTTGTTGAGTATTTACTTTCCTTCAAATAATCTCCTATCAAATAGTTTTTTTTAAAGCTTTGTGATGTTAAGCAACATTTCTCAGACTTTCCAGCCAGTTCTGGTTTGTATTCAATATTAATTAAAAAGAAGAATATGTGGTTTAATCCACGGCAATTCTATTTTGAAAGGCTATCATTGCCATGCTTCAGGCATCTTTACCCTGTATAGGCTCAACTGGATTGAAGTATTCTCGTAAAAAATAAACCATCAGGAGTAACTGAAATATCTTCAAAGTAATATTAATAGAAATACTTTTTAACATATAGCCTGAGGTAGTGTAGATGAAAGAAACACATTATTACTCGACAAGACTATGAGAAAACAGAAAATGATATTTCTCTTTAAATTAAATATATATTTCTGGAGCAGTGACGGTACTCCTAACAGGAGGCAGAGGTAGTGACAGGCAGCAGGGGATGTTCAGAGTATGTGCATGCCTACCAGTGCAATGCTGGTGGGGGTGCCACATAGCTGGTGCCTATTCTTAGGTTGCCATGCATGGCTAAAATGCCAAGAAAGCTGCTAGGATATCTCTATAATGATTTACAACTCCCTTGCATGTCCTGTCATGCCAGCCCTGGCATCAGTAGAGAGTAGAACGGAAAAGGGTAATCCTTTCAAAGAGCAGCAGACCACTGGACCCTAGGGATGAGGTAAGAAGTTAACAAAATAGAGACTTGGTGGGCAGCACTCTGAAACACACAAAAAATAATTTTATAAAAATTAAGTGTCTATAAGTCTGTGCATGCATGAATGTGTGTGTCAGTGTCTGTGTGTATGTAAGAATATGCTTGTGTGTGTCTGTGTAGACAAACATTATAAGAGAAAGCACTCCCTTGTGTGACTATAAGAGTGCAGAGACTCCAGTGACGCCTTTCCTGAAGGATATCCAACAATAAACAATAGTGTGAAAAATGTTATACCTTGATTGACAAAGCACTGACGTTTTGATTGTATGTCTTTATTAATTAATATAATCTCCTCCTCAAACCATATTTAATTTAAGCCATTTTATCAAGCCCATACACAGTGACAGTTTACATTGTCACAGTAATCATAGTTATGGAAACCACAGCAATAAACAATTAAGTGCAATGTGCAAAATAACAAGTGTCACTTAGTAAAGTGCACCCAAGATCATATAATCAATATATTTGTACTCAAATAGAGTATATTATTACTTCGAATAAAGTATATATTACAAGTATATACCATATTGGAAATGTTTGAATGCTTTGATGTACATATTACTAAACATAAACCTCTATTCTTATCAGTTCTTTATTTAATGTTTATTCTACATATATTTTATTTTTAATAATGCAAAATATCTTAGTACTAATTATTGAAATTATATTTTTTTAATGGACATAAACAAAGATAAATCAAATGTACAAAGGAAAAAAACTGTATAAATTAAAAGCTAGATAAGCCACAGGCATTCAGATTTTGCCATAACAGACCTAATGGAAAAAGCAAGAAAAAGAAAATTAGTAATAATAACAGGACATATTTTATAAAATACAAGTTAAATAAAATTCCTGATTCATTTATTATAGTTTTAATAGTCAAACTTCCCTGTTTCAGTATATTTGTCTCTGTTTTAACAGTTTCAATCTATTCCCATCTCATCTCAACTCTGGGATGCTATCTATGACCTGGAACGTCAGCATAGATAACAAAAGAAGATTCACATGTGTAATAACCAGGTGCCTGACCTTACCACCTATACTTATATTATTACAGGAAATAAATCAAAGACAAGTGAAAGTACCATTTTTGGGGTTACCTAAAAATATCCACCTTGGTATGTTAGTTTTAAATTCTGATTTGATTAAGAGATTCTTCAATAATCCCTCTTTCCTGTGTGACATGCTGGGTACATTCCGAAATTCCATTACATCTGGATAGGTGTCTTTCAGGATTGGTCAATATTTTTGAATTGGCTTTTTGATTGAGTTCCAAATTGTGTACTAAAGATTAACCTCTTGGTTTTGTTTTTTGGCCTTGAACTCCAAGACTACCAGAGAGGGTCACTCTAACATAAGTAGTCTTCCTGATATGGGCTGGCTCTGAAGGAAGTCCATATGGGTGGTGACACCATACATTTCTGTACCGGGTGACATCAACCCCAAGTGATACCACTGCCTCTAGCCTGACATAATTTATTACCAGATAGGATGCAGTGACTGGTGAAGTTTTAAGATGATGGGGCACCAAACCACTCCTCTGGTAAGCTCTCCTCCTCCAGTGACATCACAGAGGTGGCATGGCATCCTCCACAGATGATCCAATTCTCTTCACAGGGGACCTAATGCGCAGTACACATTCAAGCTTTTCCATAGGAAAGCTTTGAATCAATGATTTCCTATGGGGGCTTCCAGAGTTATGGAGCGGTGAATGCGCACAGCTCTCCACAGTTATTAAATATGCGCTCTATAATATAATATTTAATATATATCTAATATATAATATACTCTTATTGGGTTATGTAGTCATTCAGAAGTATTCAAAACTAAATTCCAAAGGGTTCACAAAGTTGTGCAAATAGGAAGGAGTTTTATTCAGGATCAGGAATACAAACTTATATACAAAGTTTCAGGATCAAGCCTTAACCATGTATATAGAGTACTACATACAAAACAACACCCGTGCTGTAAGTACAGCTCACTGAGAAAACTGTCAAAATCAAGTTATCTGACTAGAATAAGTAAGGTTCTCTGACTATAAATGAGTAACACATGTAAGAACACCACTAGCATGCAGCAGACTAAGTAGGCATAATTAAAAACCAGATGTGTAAACAATGCAAATATAGGGGGAACAGACATAAAAATAAAGTGAGACATGGAGAACAAATAAGCAACGGTTGTATCAAAACCACAGATAATATATACCCTAAGGCAGAGGGCAACAGAACACGGGCAACAGAACACAGGCAAAAACTGTCAAGGGACTCTGCACTCACTATAGTAAGGAGAATCATTTGACTTGACTTTACAAGGGAGGGGGTGGCATTGTAGAAAGCAATGGCAGGAGCTCCTACCAGTGCTGGATTCCAGGTAATTTTATAAGTAAGTGGGATGGGGTACCAAGTGAATAATGCATACTAGGGTATTCATATACATATTTATATATGAATAAAAAGTTTGTTATAAAATGGTTAGGAGTAACCCTTTAATAGCATATTTAAGCATTAGGCAATTAAAAATGAGACAAGTGTAATAATCTATATAGGTTAAAGAAAAAGTAAAATTGTTTGTATATATATATATATATATTACACCCTCTTTGAATTCTATGCTTTTACATGTCAGGACATAATAACACTCATCTGTTCCTTAACAGGTCTTACAATTAGGTAAATACAACCTCAGATGAACAATACATGACATATTACACATGTCATAATTTAGTAAACAAAGATAAAGCCAAAATGGAGAAGCCATGTGTGAAAAACTAAGTCTAAGTCCATTGATTAACATGCTGTTTTATCTTTCTGAGAAGCTCTTTTTTTTTTTTTTTTTTTTTTTTGAGAAAGGAGGTGTGACAGTCGTTTTAAGGCCTCCCATACATATACTTAAGATGACTATCTATTCATTATAAATTAATAGTACTATATCATAATACATTATAGCTGATGAAATGAGTAGAATTGCAAGAACAAATTTACAGCCATGAGTCTGTGATAGAGTGCACAGCATTAAAAATTGTTATGCTGGGCATGTAGCAGTACAAGGATACTTTGTATAAAGCTGAAGGATAAAGTGTACACAACACTACAAAATGCATCTCAATGAGGTCAGGCATATGATTCAATACAAAAAAGAAAGGTTTGTTCTTGGTTTATATAACATTTATGCAATTATATTTAATATATTCTTTTCACATCATTTTTTATGGAAGACAAAAAACTGAACTCAATGGTAACACAGCATCTGCTTAGTAGATACACTCACACCAAGTCTAGAAGATTGTTTATGCAAAAAAGTGAATGTAAACATTCACTAAATCAAACAGGGTTATTACTAAAGTCCAAATGGCCCCAATATAGGGACAAAACTATTGTTGATTAAATTCAACAATGTCCAGATTTTGTAAATCTGGCACCGAGCAGGCCAGAACTGAACTCTGCCAGATGGCTGAAATTCGGACCAAATGTAAATGTTTCTTTTAAATTTAGAACTTGTTGTCCACTGCCAGCACTAGCAACCAACAGGACAATTAAAAGTAAAAAAAAAAAAAAAAGCCTTGGCGGCATGAGGGTTAATTATGAAACATAAAAATAAAAAGTTATATTTAAAGGAACAAAAAAATAGGTAATTTGATAAATACAAATCTTATGAAGGTCAATAAGATTCTCAGTTTAATAAGACTCAGTACATTGTAAAAGCTGAGTAGGTAGGGAAAGCCTATATAAGAGCAATAACTCCTCTAGTTTGAAACATTTAGGAGACATTCCGCACCTGCCACATGCAATGCCTCCATTATAGAATAATGTACATTTTTACTTTTATAGTGTGATGTCTAGCTAACAAACACTGGCCAGCTGCCACATAGTTAATTTTTGTGCCACTAACGGTTTTTAACAATTTGCCTGCTGGCTGCTAGCACTACCTGTGAAAGAATACCCATCACCGTTCGGCTATTTGTACTCCCTGCTATTAACTTTCCCTAGTTATTCTTTCTTTTTCAATGCCATTCATTAACTTTTTTGTTTTACCGAACGGAGACCACCCCTGGGACTAATTAGAACGCGGAACACTATGTATCCATACGAAAACCGCAGACTAATTGAATGCTCCTAGGTGGCCGCCATTTCATGTATACGAATACACGTGGTGAGAACAGTGGGTGGCGGCCATCTGTCTCCCGAACGCGGTTCGGGAGTTTGAAACAGATTAACACAAGGAGCATTCTGCATGAACCATCTCTATTCTACCTATTGCAGTTTTCGTATGAATCTCCACGAACGGAGACTGGCTCTTGCTACAAATCCTCTGGAACTATCTCTCGGCTTCAACCTCATGGCAGACCGGTCAACTCTCTCCACGGTGCTGTTCGGGAACTACCGAACAGATTTGGCTGAAATTTGGAAATGTTTCTCCCACAAAGATCAGCTACCCAGGTATGTGACTTTTGTGTGGTTTTTATGTAGTTTTGGGGTATTTATGAAAATCTTGAAAAATATTACTTTTTCTGACCAGCAGATAATGAGTTTAGTATGTTCTCAAAACTCAATTATCTCGCTGGCTCAGAGGAGAAGTTATGCACTGTATAAATTGGATGCCTGTTTTCCCATTAAACCAGTCTTGTCCCAGCATTAAGCATTGGCTCATGTATGGGTTATTATGCAACACCAGCGATATTGGAACCTTTGGATTATTGGCGTTATTATTTTATGGAATAAGGGAATGTAAGAGAGTGATAGCTACTCAGACTGTCACAACTGGTTGGCAGCGGCGGGATCATCCCTTTTTTCTGCATTAAGAATCCAAGGTGGGCACTGGTGTACAGTGAATGGAAGGCTGGTACACACAGCTTAAGCGCAGCATGTTAACGAAACTATTGGGAGTTTGTTGAGGTATTGCCAGCAACAAAGCCAAGCGGTCATAATCAGTGAACTGATGGAGCTAGACCGAGAGAACTTGGCTGCGGCAACACCGACCGTTCAGGAAAATGAAACACCGATCAACAGGGAGATCAGGGAACGACTGCCACTGTTCGGGCCAAACCCATCTCCCAAAATCATCATACAGGTGATCAACAATGTGACTGAAAATGCGAACGCAATGGAACAGCAAGAGCTACAACTAAGGCTGTCTGAAAACCAACGATATCACCGAACAGAGGTAGCAACACAGTTGAATCGCGGAAGATTCCCTTCGCGCTTTTACAAGTTTTAATGAGACAGAAAGTGAAATTGATGGCTATCTGGCAGATTTTGAGCACCAGTGTGCCCTACACAAAGTGGCTGCATACAAATGGGTCCCGATATTAGCAGGAAAGCTATCGGGCAAAGCAACAGATGCCTTCAGGGCTGTTCCAGATCAGGAGATCCACAGCTATGACCGGGTGAAAGAGACACTCCTGGCCTGTCACGCGGTAACCCTTGAAGCGTACCGCAGAAAATGTCGAGAATCCCGCAAAGTAGACAAGGATTCCTATACAGAGTGGGCCTGCCGATTGCAGTTGTCAGCGTCCAACTGGATTACAAGTTGCCAAGCAACCACAGTAGATGACATCCTGCAGCTTATCCTACTAGAACAATTTTATAACCACATCCAAACATACACCCCCTCATACATACAGATGTACAGACAGATACAAACACTGCCATACATGCAGACACAGATGCAAACACTAACACACATCCTGTTGCACAGACACACTGATACACATAGTGACACACATATTTATACACAGATACTAACACAGAGATACAAACACTAACACACAGATACATACACTGACATACAGATACACACATTGACACATTCAGATACACACACTGACACACATGTTTATACATATTCAAACAATGACACACACACACACACACACACACACACATACAGATACAAACATTGGCACACACATATATACACACCCTGACATATACAGATGTACAGACAGACATATACAAACACTACCACACAGTATTCTTGAAAAATCAGTTTTAAAACTCTTTTTTCTTCAACTGTGTGTTATGCAAGCATGTGAGCACTGTGCAGTGTACTGTGAGCACTGTGCAGTGTACTTTGTGTTCTGTGCAGTGTAGTGTTTCTTACACTAACACTGTATTGTTACAGTAGTAAATCTACCAAGCAGCAACCCATTTTTCTACACAACCCTCCCCCATCACTGCAGACATTGCACAGCTTATTTATGGCTTAGAGGAACTCGACTCTGAGCCAGAGGAATTACAACAGGTACATTTGGAGAGGACAGGCAGCAGCCCATTATTTTCCTGCATGTTTAAAGTTGAACATTACCTGTGCCACAAGTAGCTTAACCACAGTCATTGTTATCATCACTACCTCCATCACCACCATTTCCATTAGCATTGCTTAACCAAGTGCTAGTGTAGAGGCTAGTGTAGCTTTCACTACTATCAATGCAAATCTAACCAAATCTTCTGCTGCCACAAGGTGAAGGTTGAGGCTAGTGAAAATGCCTTTCATTACAGTGATTTCGTCATCCCTGACAAAGTCTTGTGGTGTGACAAGCTTGCTCTCTCCACAGATGCAGTTGGTATAAACTAGGTAGGGCACCGTTTATTCCCACACTGAAGGATGGTCACTCACGTTAAAGACTGAATGTATGGGAAAGCTTTGTTCTTCTCAGGGTGGAATGAGTAGTTTTATTTATTTCCCACTTACTTATCATCTCACTTTTTTGATAAATACTCTTTTTTTAATCTCAAAATTACTCCTGCTTTGCAATATTACTCCTTGCAAAATTGCCTTATTTAACTTAAGCATTAGGTTAAGCAATATTGTAATCATTTTTGCATTGCAGCACATTTATAGGTACCTTTCCCCACCCTTTTAGATTGTCTCAATAGTTTTCGTTAAGTGTTTCCCTGAATAAAAGCCATTCGAACCGAAACACCATATGAAGAAAATTTTGACCGCCTGAACAAAAGTTTCCAGGGTGAATCAATACGGATTATTTTTCATCATGCACAAGTCTAATAATCAGTATACCAACAGTTTGAATTACGTATATTGTGTCACTGTGATGATATGATGAACCCCTGAAGCAGGCGCACCATCAAGTGTATCGACCAAAAGGGTTCGTCGCCGAGAAAGGGTCAAGTCAGTGACTATAGCTCTCCCCAGGATGCTGGTAGGGGATTCTCAGTAGAATCTCCATGAAGCAAGGCTGAAGGAGTGTTAGTTTGGAAATGGTAGCAGGTTGTGACCAGAGCCTGTGTAGTTAAAAAGTCCTCTATCCACTAAAGCAGGAGGCAGGTAGTTTCTCATTTATATTTAATGTCTCCAGATGCAGTCTTTACACTTGTGGCTCACAGGCCAAGTGATTAGCTAATTACTGGCAGATCCATAAATGCTGTGGCAACTCAGGAATAGACACCAAAATCTAGCAAACACTTCCTCTGTCTGCGCTACTTCCTACAGGCAGGTGTCAACCCTTCTTCCAGGCAGTTATGGACCCTTCTGACAGTGCTGCCTCCAAATACTGCCTTCATAAGGGCACTTGTGGCTCACAGGTCTAGTTCTTTTCTTAAAGATACCCAGCACCAGTGCAGCTAGAAAGCAGGCCCAAAAACTCTGTTTCTGGAAATCCTGACAGAACCTGACACACAGCTCCCAACACAATTACCACACAGTACTTTATTTCCACTCAGTACTAGCTCCAATCCACATTATGTTAAACTCATGGTGACACACTCAATCCAATAAATGAAACCTAATCACATAGAGAATCATACAAGCAACCACATAACACAACTAGAAAAGCTAAAATTTCTGGGGAAATTGTGTGAAGTGTTCCTGCCTCCACCAGTAGTCTACAACTGGAGTGGGCGGAGTAACTGGGTGGAGTGGCTTGAGTAACTGTTGTGTGGTTGGAGTGGCTGGAGTAACTGTGGAAAGGTTGGACTGGGCAGAGTAACTTGATGAAACATTGATTAGCTGTTTTGTTGTAACATTGTATGTTACTGTTTTTCTGTTACAGATATAACGAATTAACTAACATGGAAATATATTTCTTAAATGTGATAGTGCTCACTTTTGTGTTATCAAAACTGTAGGAATGACAGCAGTTTAGAGAATGTGTTTCATCTAGCAGCCTCTGTGTTCCGGAACACTCTGCTGGCTGCTCACACACCTGTGTTCCTATGGCAACTCACTCTACAGCAAGGGCAGAGAAGAGCTGTTAAAAACAAACTGCTCCAATTTGCTCACTTCACTGGCGGTTTCCATCTTATAAATCCTACAGTGAAGAGAATCACAAGACCCAGACCTACATTTTGATGCACAGTATGTCTCTGAAGTATTAAAAATGAAGGCACAGTCACAGTTTAGAAATAGCCCTTCAAATTTTAGCTGGCTGTAGTGGAGTTTCAATGAATGTCAATGGACGGCGTGAGTTGCAAGCAAATGGTCATATTGTTAAAACTATAAGGACTATGGCTTAGCCGTGGACATTTTTAGTGGCAGCAGAGATAGCTGAACGTTTTGATATAAGATTTGTGTAGGTGGGCTTGAAAATGAGGCAGTGGTGGCAGTTTAGAAATCATGTCCTGATTTTTCAGCTCACACTCTAGCTTTTGTCAGCTTCCACTCTAGTTTTGAACATTCCACCATTCATTCGTATGGGACCAATTTCACCACAAAAACTACGATATTTCGGTATATTACTGTCTATGTAGTGTAAAAACTGTAGGAGGAGTTAGGGTGGTAAATTTGGCTATAATAAGAATAATAATATATATGTCAGATAATAGTAAGTGGTCTTGCCATGCAAGAACATTTAATAAAATAAAACTATGCAATTGAGTGGAAATTAAGGAAACACAGACAATACAAATGATACCATTCTATGTGCATTGACAGAATGTGCATTTTAGTATAGGAGTGCAGTATATCATGCATACAAATATTATAATAGGACATAGATTAAGTAAACACTAGAATACGTAAGAGGTCTCTGCACCACTGAGCTTACTCATAATTAACTGTCTTAAACATTTAAATATCCCACAAGCTCTCAAGTGATTACATATTACAAAACAAACAACCATATGTGTTTGTGGGAACTCAATGTCACATCATTTCAGTCCCACTGGTGGAATCTCATGTGTAAATAAGCAACATTGTTTGCAGTCTACACTTTCAATCAAAAGCTAGCATTTACTCACCGGAAAATGAAAATCTTTCACAATTGTGATAGACTGCGTTGCTGATGTAGTGTAATCTTCTGTAAATCTGTCTATTACACATAATCCATATCATGTATTCAAATTTACTCTGTTACTCTCTTGCTAATTCTAATTAGCACAAAAAATCGTTAGGTTAAATTCACAATCTCTCTCATAAATGCATTTAACCACTTAATAACCAAGGCTTTTTCAATGACTGATGCCTTTTAGGCACTATTGACATGTATTAGTTTCACTTAATTAAATGTAATTTTTTTTTTTTAAGATTGTCTAGTAGCACAGGACTTGACATTTTGAGCCCTGCTATATGTATATATAACGCAACATTAAATATTGTTAAAATATATAAATAAAACGGGAGAATTTTTTTTTTAAATTAACTGTTTTGGTTATAATTGTAATATTTTCTGCCCAATTAGTATTATTTTAAATATTAGTCCTTATTGTTAAAATGCCCAGTTTATCTAGGATCTTAACTATTGTTTGGAAGTTATAGGCCAAAGATTGCAAGAGATGAATTACGGTTTTCAAGCCAAATCTTTGCAAACTTTGGTCTGACTTTAATGGGTTACTCCAACGTATCTATGACCTCTTCTGCATTTAGAAGTGGTCATGCAGGAAGGAAGCTGTATGTGTACTGTTTGTACTTGAAACACTGCACATCCAGAGATATATTTTTTTTTATGTCACATACTGCCTATTGTCGTTTCTGTGTAAAAAATACGTGTATTGTCAGTGCACTATGCGTGATGTCAACAGATGTAGCCAGAGTCTTGCGCATCTCTCATGAACACAATCTGCATCATGCGCCTCTACAAATCCACCCTCCACCAGTATCCACACTTTCAATTCAATATCCCTTCCTTTCTTCCCTCCAACATGGCAGCGCTAAGTAATAATTGACCTGCCCAAGACTTATACTCTTTTTATACACTTTTCATGTTAAAAACTGTGTTGGGGGAGCTAAAGAAAACTATTGGATAAGTCATTCATTTAAAAAAAAAAAAAAACTAGATTATTGAGCAAATCAGTTAGAGTAACCCTTTAACTGTATTAGCAGTCACAGAATCCAAAAAGAACATGTATATTTGTTGAAATTAGTTTTTTTACACTTTTATACACTTTTTGTTTTGAAGGGATTTTGTCTTATTAAATTCTATTTTATTTATCTAATCAATGTAATTGTCATTCTTCACTTGAAAGAGTTGGCATCATCAGGCAGAACACCGCCGATAAAGGGTGTTGAAGGCTACATATATATGACTGTCAAGTCATCATTGATGAGTTAGCTGACTTTATATATACATTACTTATAATCTGATGCATGTTGCCCTATGAGCTGCTATATATGACCTTTTTGAGGAAAATTAATGCCATTATTCAGAAGGAGGTTATGCCATCATTGATATCACATTGCTGTAATTAAGCATAATGGAGGGCTTTAAACCATATTACATATTTGGAACGATTACAGAAGGGATCATATTGGAATATTAGTATTACTCAGATTTTTCAGTTTGGCTGGGTATAGAGGTTATAAACTAACAATCAGAAAATACCCTCTTTATTTGAAAAAAAAATTAACGTTATGTCCTTTTTAAGCGTTTGCACCTTTTGGTTATCACATTTATTATATTCTTTCAATTGTATTGAGGATTTTTGCACTTTACCTCAATATGGCTGCATGCGACACATTATATTGTTTATGTATCTCACTATATCATTATGTTTTCCACAATTACAATTTTCACAATATTGGTTTACCGAAAACATTATTGGACATTGGTATTATTAGCACTGATATCACACTTTTTTTTTTTTATTAAAATTGTAAAATTCCCATTTTTATGATTGACCAAAGTGTTTGACTACTTATACTGGGGGTTGCCATGGCATTGGTAGCACCATGCCTACTATCTAACACAGGAACACAACATATAGACTAAAAAGCCATCTTTATTTCTTAGTCATACTACTATAAAATCCCATTACACAATACCAATATCAAAAAGACACAATATATTAAATCAGCTACAAAGATATTACAGATTAAACACATATTAGCCATAACATTCACCCCATTGTACAGCGCTAGGGAATTTTGCTGGCGCTATATAAATAATAAAGTAATAATAATCATTAAATTACAAAAATAAATTCCACCAACATGATTATGTCCTATTGTGTTTTATACCCCACCTCCTCTAGACTGTAAGCTTGTTTGAGCAGGGTCCTCATCAACCTATTGTTCCTGTAAGTTTTTGTAATTGTCTCGTTTATTGTTAAATCTCCCCCTCCTGTAATATTATAAAGCGCTATGGAATTTGTTGGCCTATATAAATAACAATAATGAAAAAAACAATAATATATACCAGATACATAGCTACATTGAAGAAATGGACAGGTGAAATCTCACATGTCATAAAACCAATGTTCACAATGTGTTAGATAGGAGAGCTGGAAAACTCCTCAAAGGCCCCTTCCCCCAATGTTTCAGCACAAAGCTTTTCTGAAGTGCTCTGTAGTGATTATGATGCTTGGAGCGTTTTTCTTTAACACGTATTTTATATATAAACAATATAGCCATCTAATGACAATACCTTTACAACTGCAATTTTAGTTCATATTGAATAAATAGTATAAACCAGCAATGTCATATCTTTATAGTTTTTTTTTTTTTTAATATTAAAATTATGTGCATTTATATAAATCTGAAATTTCATTTATACATTTGTACTTTACGGAAATGTTGTGGTAATAGAAAATACTATAGATTATATGGTACCCCCTCCCGTGCCTTATATGTCAGACTAGCTGTGCATAATGTTAGATAAGCAGAAATACAATTTTTGTCACATACTGTTGATATGATAGAAAATACAAAACATAATACACAGATTATTAATATATACACGTTTTTCATGATTTTAAAAAGCATTTTTTTATATATTAAACTTCTCACACATGGATAGGATTATTATATACTTGAGGCCTCTGTGAGGATCTACATACAAAAATAATCTGAAGGAATTAAAAATCCCTATAGGAGGCTGTTTGACTATTATTATTGTTATATGGTTTCATTTTTTTACTCTTGTATATTAGACCATTTAATTTTTTCCGGTCAATTGTATATGACCCTATATTGCAAAACTATGGTTATCGTTATTCTTATAATTTAGATCTCCTACCCACAATATTACTGCAAAGGATGAACAAAATCAATATGCAACATATAAAATGTTAATTTGACAACAATGCTTTAACGTCATGTATGTACTAGCAAGAATCATGTTATGCAAATTGTATCCATTTTCAAAACACAAGTTTCTTTTAATATCAGTTTAAGATGGAATGTTTTATGTCTCTCAATTTTCTAGATATATTATGATAGTCAAATATACTGTTTCATTTATTCAGGTAAATATTGTATTGGGATTATTGTTTAGTTGGCTCAAATATTTAAATTATTATAGTTAAAACTTGGTTCACTGCGACTGAATTTCAGCTATACTTACTACGACTTCAATTTAATAGTGTGGACAAGCTTTTCAAGTAATTTAATTTTGAAAAAAAATGTAATATCAGAAAAAATATATCATATACATATAAAAAAATTGACATATAAAAAATGTCAAAATATTAACATATTTTTCAAAATATTATTATTATTATTTTTTAAATAGTTTCAGTTGAGGCCTATGTGACTACCCTGAGTTTTACTTAGTTCTATTGAGTGTAGGACTGAGCGAGGTAGCACAACCTGGAATTTTAGTCTGCAGGGACCAACCAACTATATGAGCAATCCCTTTCCCATAACCCTACTTCAAATGCTGAATATACAAAACCACTTTGTTACATGTTTTCTCTCTGTTCAGCATTTCCATAGTTGAACCTGAGTATGAGATTTACAATAAGATTTATATAAGTAATTCTGGGAGGGGCATGATTTCCCTACCTTGGTCCACACCGTTCTTGTTCTAGCGATTTGCATGTGACTACTTCCGGGTCACATGCAGGTCGCCATCTTGCAAACTTACCTGTTTTTCCACTGTTTCTTGCAAACGTACCTGTTTCTCCACCTATACCTGCTGTCTTTCCCCGGCCGTGACACTCTGCTTACAGAATCGTGCACTCTTCAGCCCCCCAGGCTGCAGCTCCGAAGACAAAACTGGAAACATGCCAAAAAATCGTAAGATACTGACCAAACTCCCGAATGATTCTTTTAAGACGGTTTGCAAGTTTTTTAAATTTCGTTAATTTTGTTACAGCTATTCATACGAATGACTGTTCGCATTAGTTCACGTTAAAGTTCAATTTCAATGAACGCTCCCCCGTTTCGTATAACAGTTAGCACGAAAGCCTATGGTCGGATAGAGCATTTTGTGCAAAAATTTGTACAATTGCAAATTCAGCCGAAACTAGTCTGAAAACGGAATACTGACATCTAGCGGTCATTCAGAATATAAGATTAATTACTGCATGAATTACAACATGTCATTTTTATACATAAATAGCTGGTTATCATAAAGCCCTATGGCCGGATAAAGCATTTTGTGCAAATTGTTTTTATAATTTAACCGCACGTTTTTTGCAAATTCATCCGAAACTACGGTAGTCTGAAAACGGAATACTGACCTCTAGCGGTCATTCAGAATATAAGGTTAATTACTACATGAATTACATGTAATTTTACTAAATAAATAGCTGGTTATCATAATACTACAGATAGGTAACCCAACTATATGTATGTTTATATATCTGGTGATATTCTATGTTTGGTTTAATTAACTATGGTAATAAACACTCTTTTGGTGTAGGCCCCTGGTTTTAGGTTGAATGTCATGAAACATTGTTCTCTTATATGATGTGAATATTCCCCAAGCTAGGAATTATCCTCCCTGTATTGATCCTCCTAATTTGTTTGGGGCCTAAATTTCACTATCTATTAATATGATTTATCAGTGTCCTTATATGGTTCACTTAAATAAATGTGATTTCTGCATGAAGGTTTTCACTCATTTACGCCTCGAATGCTCGCCTAGTATATTCTTATACTCCTACTACTAAGTCACAGTTCTTTAACCTAAATCATCTGCAGGTCAATTTCTATTACCGCTTCTCCGGGATCAAGACAGTATATTCTATGCTCTCTGCCTATGTTACTGCTATTCCACTTCTAAATATAGGGATACTGTTTTTTTGTATCTGTTTCTATATGCATGGAAGTCCGGGTCTGGAACTTAACTAGGGATGAGACACTATCACTAGTTCAGTATAGTACATTACCTAATTTCTGACTTGGTGTCTAATCAAAATTATTTACTACGGTTAGGCTTCTTATCCAAATCACCTGCTGGTGGCTTCCCTAACTGCTTACTTCAATGCTACTTAAGTGGATAGTATACTCTCTCTTGCCTGTATTACCATGTTTTATGTTCCTTAAACAGGACTACTGTTTTGTCTTGAATCTGGTTTCCTCCCTCAAGAAGGTTCCCAGGTCATTTGAGCACATAGGGGCTCAGACGAAATTACAAATTTGTATAATTTGTTGCGGCTCCACGTACATACACCTTGCATATTTCATCATACAATTAGTTTAATAATTTAGGACTACTGCTTTCATTTAAAATAGCCGTTTTCCCTTAAAAAATGGTCATAGGTTATAAGATAATTGTTTCAAGGGCATTACTCATACTACATTTATTAACAGTTTACATGGTGCTCAGGATTTAGGGCAACCCCTATGCTAGTTAAGTAGGTACGTTACAGACTATTTAAATTGAGTCCACGAGCTGGCCCTTACAATTCACACATGTACGTTACATCATGGCATCTTTAGGTGCTAGGTATCTACTATTTACTGCAACCTCCTACTTATGGATGCAACTAACTTCACTACTTATCCTATAGGTATACCAGGATATCTATAATTTTATGTCACATACCACATTTACTACAAGTATCTCGTTGACCCCTATAGGTCTGCTTCTATCCATTTTGTATGTTAAACTGCATTACTGACTTACTTTTCTAAGGTACGTCAATTTACATGTCCTTATACGCGCCATACCCTTCTCCCTTTAGTTAGTTTTGTTACTGGCTGACAGGGCACCAGGAGTCCAATAGTTAATAATTTCACAGGCCTCTTCGCCCATCGGCCCAACTCATAGTTAGTCACTTCGCATGGTGTCATAGAGAGGGCCTCTATCAATAAATTTTCAGGAAACATCTGTTTGGTATCCATCAATTACCGGACAACAATTGTGGTTATGTGACAGATTCCCAATTTGCATACTTTCAAGAGGTTAATCAATGGTAGAATTTTTATCTATGTCTCAATACTAATAGGTTAAGTTCACGTTATATGCGGTTGATCATATTTATGCCACCTGGTTTGTTCTAATTGCTTATTCTAATCTTCTTTTACAGCATTCCCCCAGTCAGCTACCGTATTCACCCTTCAATTGTTTGCAAGATTTATATTGATTAGTCTCTTAGATGTTTAAAACAATTACCTTAGTCAGCATATGACTCCCGTGTATGGCGGATTCCAGATTATTAATGTCCACGGTATTCTTCCTCCATTTTACAAGATATTCTAAGTCGGACCCTTAGTGGTCTCCTAGTGATTGCTATCTCTCCACTCACTATTAATTTCAGGTCACAGGTAAGTGGGCCTTTCATTGCCTCTATGTTTATAACGACAGGCTAGTTCAGTCGACCAGATATCAACTGGCCTTATCACTCCTATTGAGGCAAGCACTTTAACCTACATGTTTTCCTCACTTATGCAACGATATGCATGGGCAAACAAGAGGCATGTTTGACCCATGCATGGTCCATTTTCCTTCAATTACGATACATGCTCAATTACGCCATTCCTGTTTACGCTTCTCTAACTAAGTTTTAGTACAGTATATTAACGACACATTTGCCATGATTTCTTTACTACAGTTTGCTTTTTGTCACATTAAACTTAATTATTACACAACAATCAAATATATCTCGTTCATGAGTTATGTCAGAACATTAATCAAGAAGACCAGGCCTTAACCATTCCATTATTCTGGTCACTCTTTAGGGGCAGCATCCATGGCTTCAAGCAGATTTATACCAGTACACATAATTAAACATTAGGTCACAATTTCCCTGAACATAGATTAGAGGGATTCCCTGCTCCAGCGCATTTGTCTATGTTCAGGGAAGTTTCTCCAAACATAGACAAACGCACCAGAGCAGGGAATCCCTTAACTCCACACTTACCGGCCGATTCGGTCTATGAAGGAGTGTCTGTATTATATATGTATAAATATTATAAAATAATTCAAATATTTAAGTTTTTTATAATATATTATATATATATATAATGCATATATATGATATACACATATCTCAAAATACTCTGATAATGAAATCATATATATGCATTATATATGTATAATATATTATAAAATACTTATAATATATTATACATATATAGTAAATAAGTGTGTATATATACACACACTTTTATTTCCTATATATATATATATATATATATATATATATATATATATATATAAAGTATTTTATAATATATTATACATATATAATGCATATATATGATTCCATTATACATTATACATATATATGTACACACACAAACACACAGATGTATTATATGTATAATATAAATAGATTTTTTTTTATAAAAAAACAAATACAAATGCTAACTCTGGCCAGCGTATGGGACTAAGTGTCTCAAAAACGATTGGACATACCCCATTTTAATTACCCTGGGTTGCCTACATTTGAAAATGGTATGCCATGATGGGATATTTCACATTCCTGGGCTACCATATGGTCTCAAAAGGCAACACAGACACAGCAAACAAATCTGGCAAACTGAATTGGGCAAGCCCTATATTGACCCTGTAACTTCCCAAAACACCATAAAACCTGTACATATTACTTTTCAAAAATATATGGTTTGATGGGGGTAAATTACATTGGCTGGCTTAAAAAATGTCCCATTAAACATGAAGTACCCCCGATTTCCCTAGTACTTTCCAAAATTAGGGACAATTACTTAATGGACAAGTTGACCGCACAGGTCCGCAACACCAGCGCCACTTTTCAAAAAACGTGGGCCCTCTGGGAACAATACGATGTATAACTTGACATGTCATAGACAAACTTTCACTTGTGCAGTATAGGGTAACACAGCAGGAAATACCCACAGTTTTATTTGTTATCTTTATTTTTCTATTTTCTATTCTTTCAATGCATAAACATGCCTGTTTTTTGGAAAAACAAAAAAACATCGACCGGCACAGCAAATTGACAAGCCACGATGGCTTCTGCGCAAGCCACTTGAAAAGTATTGATATTATCTGTACTAACCTATTCTTCCTTTCTGTAAACACTTATCAAGCAATGCCTGATGACTAGGCATCTGCGTAGGCCGAATGTAATATCATGCTATGTGCCTATCGACATTTAAATAAAGAATTTAAAAAAAAAAATGTTCCAAATAGGACATGGGTGGCCAGCTGTGAAAATTCCAAGTTGGAAAACCGTAATGCGCACCCTCCATATAAGGTCTTTTAGCCCCCAGAGAACCCAACACACCTATACATGGGTGGTATCACTGTACTCAGGAGATGTTGCTGAACACATATTGGCACACATCTTTGGCAGTAACACTTAAAGTTCTCCATACATTTATTCTTAAAGTGCTATCTATGTGTGTCAAAAAAAAAATCACCAATTATTATTTTTATTTTTTTTAATTTGGCATAGATTGGAGGTAAAATGGTTGCATGGGAAGAGTCAAAATACCACAAGTTTAATACCTTAGGTTGTCTTTTTAAAAAAAAAAAAATAAATATATATATATACATGTGAAGGGTTACTCAGTGTCACGATTCTGGGAACCAAAACACGCTAACACACACACAGAAAAGGTGCAGTACCGGACCTTAGAGTGGCCGGGCTAAGCACACAAATAATAGTCAGGAGACAAGCCGAGTAAGGGGAACCAGAAGACCGAATAACGAGAGACAAGCTGAGGTCAAAGGGTAGGAGAAAGTCTCAAGGTCGGATAAACAAGCCAGAGAGTACGTAACCAGAGAGAAACACAAGTAGAACAGCAATACTAGAAAGCAAAGACCACAACAGGGCAGAGAGAGACAGGAAAGGTACGTATTTAAATCCATTGCTTAACTCTGATTGGATAATTTCCAATCAGAGTTAAGAATCACACGTGGGAGATATCTATACCTCCCGCTGTGATTGAGGCACTGTGCCTTTAAGGCGGCTGACCCCGGCGTTTACAAAAATGGGCGGTCTCCCAGCGTGCAGCGTCATGCATGCTGCCGCTGGGGGACAAAGAGGAAGACGCGGGCGGCATCTGAGGCTGGGAGGATGCCGCTCGCTGAGCACACGAGGAGAAGGGGACCGCGGACGGCTGGAGGGTGAGTGCCGCGAGCAGACTGCAGCCTCCCCTCGCACACTCAGGGATTCCTGACAGATATCAGTGTTACAATGTAACTTGCGTTAATTTTGAAAAGAAAAATGGTTTGGAAGTGGCAAAGTCCTTGTACTTATAGCCCTATAACTTTCCAAAAAGCTAAGAACATGTTACCATTGGGCATTTCTAAACTCAGGAAAAAATGTAGAAACTATTTAGCATGGGTGTTTTTTAGCGGTTGTGGATGCGTAACGGATTTTGGGGATCAAAGTTAGAAAAATTGTGTTTTTGTTAAATTTTTCCATCATATTTTATAATTTTTCATAGTAAATTATATGATATGATGAAAATAATGGTATCTTTAGAAAGACCATTTAATGGCGAGAAAAACAGTATATAATTATTGTGGGTACAGTAAATGATTGAGAGGAAAAGTACAGCTAAACACAAACACCACAGAAATGTAAAAAGAGCCCTGCTCCTTAACGGTTAGAAAATTGAAAAATGGTCTGGTCACTAAGGGGTTATAGAGCCACTTGCAGGATTGGCTTCAAGTGCTGCAAGCAGCTCATGAAAAAGTCTGAGGCCACTATCTGGGAGTTTAAACCTGTTCACACCAAATCTGCAGGACATGTCATTACATCCTAAAGGTATTAAAGTCCATTATAGTTAGGACGTAATGACACATAATGATACGTCCTAATGTCGTTAAGAGTAATGTAAGTTAAGATCTAATTAAAAATTTAACATTTTTGTTCATGCAGGCGGTGTCAGTCACAGCCAGAGCAGGTGTGGCTAGGACTGTATGGAGAGAAACAAAAGTAATTTAATTCCTAAATGACAGACAATTAAGCGGTGAAACTACAAGGATCTAAATACGTAAACTGCTTAATTAAGTTGTTTTGCTGCCTATAGTGTTCCTTGAAATAAAAGCAAACTCATTTACAAAGATGATAAGACCAGGAACAGTGCAGAGAGTGTATGTAATTATGTGATTAAGAGAACCACAATTGTTATTTAGGCAGTATAAAAATACTAGTGGCCATTTTGTCTTTTTTTGGCCTCAATTTAATTTGTTAGAATCAAAATCAGAAATGATTCCATTCCTTTCAAGTAAATTATCTACAAACATTTCCATACACTTTAATTGTGACTTTTGTAGATAAATATGTGAAAAAATTATAACATAATTGAATAATTTCTGTTTCTGATTTAAATGAAATTGAGGCCATAGTTTGAAATAGTAATCGATGAAATCCAGAATGAGGTGAATTACATGATTTTGCTATTACATGACGAAAAGTCATGATTTTATTAAAGACATGGAGGGGAATATTGCATATCCATTTCTTTACTGTCCACCAATAGCATCAAAGAATACAACACATAATGAAAAAATTATGCATACATACCCAGACCAAGTTCCAGAATAATAGTAGGCATCTCCCTCTTTCTTGAAGATGCGACACACCATAACAGGAAGTCTGCAAAACAGGAAACCAGCAGATGTAATCAATCAGCAAATAAAACATAGAAGTCCATAACTGTTTGTGGCAAACCTAGCCACTTCTGGACTATATGTATTGCAGGTTGTCCATAGGCTGAATGTATACTGTATGTCCTTACCTGTATAAGTGCTGTGTTATGGCCGTTCGCATGCTGGCAGCCGTACGCTGCCAGCATACAAAGCATTCGTTCGACAAAACACGGCTATCCCAGCCGTTCGCCGTACGAATGCGGGCTCCCCAGGTAGACCACACATTCACAAGTCGTGTGGCACCAATTAACCGATTGCAACAATGTTGCAATCGGTAATTAAGGGCTCTCCTAGGTGGCCGCCGTCCTGCTACCGACCATGCGGCGGTCGGCCATCTTGGATCCTTTGTCTCTGCAGCGGTGTTCGGTCGTCGAGAGCCTGGAACTGAAAATGGCTACTCAATGATCCGAACACCGCTGGACTTCTAGAGCGTTCGGGAGTTCCGCGTTCGGCACATTCTGTTCCCCATAGATGTTCGGTACTTTTAAACCGAACTCAATGTTTTAATGTATTTTGTGCGGCGTTCGGTTAGTTTAGCTGGGATCAGAGCGGTATTCTCACTAAATGTGCCCGCCGACCCCAGCTATCTACCGAACGGTCATTCGTCTAAAAGCGAGCAAAAATGTATAAAATATGGATTTCTGTATAAATTGTCGGTTTTGCTCCACGAGGGGATAATCCACTTAATCGTCCATTTTAGTGGGAGTATCCCTCTCGTGTAGCAATGCCTGTTGGGATAATTACAATGCCTGATGGGAGAAATCCCCTGTAACAGCTGTAAGGAAACCCCTTGCAAGGGGAACTGCATAAATATGGAAGTCTGTGAATAAAGCAAGTTAGTTGACTCCCAAACTGTGTTTCGTCCGGTTATTGGGAGGATGGGGAATATTGCCGTGCTTTCTGCTCTGACTGTGGATTTCCTGAGAATACCAACGGATATCGTGGACTAATATACTGCATTCCGTTACAATTGGTGGCAAGCGACGGGATCCGAACCTTACAGCCGAAAAGAGGAGTTCGTGTAACTGAAACTACCGAACAAGGAAAGCAAAGGCAATTCGTATGGAGATTGATTATACCATACTGAAACGACAGACTTTAAAGGAACTACTAGAAGCCAGAGGGAAAGTAGCCAGCAGCAAAACCAAGGCTACCCTAATCGCCGAGCTGATGGAGGGAGACCAAGCCCGCAGCGCTACACCCCCAGTAGTTATGGAGGAAACCCTCTATGAAAGAGAGATGAGGACCAGGCTAGCATTTTTGCCGCAGCCTATATCGGATGCCATGTTGAACCTGGTGATGGCAAATGTGCAGGAATATGTTATGGCACACAGCCCGCAACACACCTTGACTCGAACCGAGTCCAACCCCGGGTCTCTTTACAACCCGGTAAAGCCCAAGATCCCGTACCAGGCCTTCCGAGCTTTTTGCGAGGAAAAGGACGAAATAGATGGGTACTTGCAGGACTTTGAAAGACTGTGTGATCTGCATGAGCTAGAACGGTCAGTATGGGTGCAACTGCTAGCAAGCAAACTAGCAGGTCGGGCAGCCGAAGCGTACCGTGCTGTGCCCAGTGAGGACAGCAAAGATTATGAAAAAGTAAAGCGCGCAATCTTGGAGAGGTATGCCATTACCCCAGAGGCATACCGGCGCAAGTTCAGACACTTACGCAAACCAGAGCGAGATTCGCACGCAGAATGGGCACACAAATTAGATCAAGCCTCCCAAGGGTGGATACAGGCCAGCAACGCCACCACCATGGAGGAATTGCGTCAGATGATGTTGCTGGAACAATTTTTTAACGGATTGTCACCGGAGACTCAAGAATGGGTGCGGGACAGAAAACCCCTCACCCTAACCGAAGCGGCTAGATTGGCCGATCAACACTTTGATGCCCGGAGGCACCAGGGACCTGTAGCCAAAAGCTACTCCCGACCCACAGGACTACCTAGCGCTACACCATCTCTAGCGCCCACAGCCGCTCCGTTCCGTCCCTCACAAGGACAGATACCGCCACCCTCCAGATACAACGGGCGGGCCAACATCCAGTGCCATTCCTGTAAACAATGGGGGCATATGGCCCGAGAATGCACCCAGAATCGCGGCAGGCCCACCTGGAATCAGGGGCGTCCAGACCCCGCACCCAGGGCGGCTGCTCACCATTACCAGAGGGAACCAGCCACTCAGGATTTGTGGAGTGTTCATGCGGAGGAACCCCTGGGTATATTGCACGAAGTAATGTCGGTCCGAGCCACCGATAACCGGCAGCATCACCGGCAGCTGGTAACCCTTGAGGGGAACGAAGTTCAGGGACTGCGGGATTCGGGAGCTACCTTAACCCTAATAGCACCCCATTTGGTATCGGAGGGCACGCATACCGGCGGATCTGTGGCTGTTTGGGTAGCCGGGGGAGCTGTATACCGACTACCCACGGCAAAAGTACATTTGAACTGGGGTGCGGGAGAGGGGACAGTAGAAGTGGGACTAATGCAGAACTTACCCGCAGATGTTGTGCTAGGGAATGATTTGGGTCAGATGACCTCTGCCTTTGTTGCACAGGCCCCCTACCAGGAAGCCCATCCAGTAACCACACGGCAACAGGCTCGCACCACGGCTACCCCGATACACTCTGAGGCTCAGGTAAGAGACCATGACCCCCACCCGACTCCCATATCCTGGGATACCCCGACTACCTTTGTCACTGAAGTACAGACCGATCCCACTCTACAAGTCTATAGGGACCGGGCCCAAGCTAACCAGACAGGGTTAGAGGGGGAGCATTACACGTGGGAGAAAGAGTTGTTGTACCGTGTCACGGCCAAGGACGTGGGGGGGTCTGTCACCTTGACTAACAAACAGTTAGTAGTACCGCGGAAGTATAGGCAGGAGCTGCTCAGAATTGCTCACGATATCCCCTTGTCAGGACACCTAGGGATGACCCGTACCCGATACCGCCTGACGCATGCGTTTTTCTGGTCCGGAATCTCACAGGATGTGCGACAGAATTGCACCTCCTGCGACGTTTGCCAGCGAGTAGGTAAACGAGGGGATCGCTACAAGGCCAAGTTATGTCCCCTACCCATTATTGCCGAACCCTTCAGCAGGGTAGCAGTGGACATAATAGGGCCCCTGCCAAAACCCAGTCCCTCTGGTAAAAAGTATATTCTAACCGTGGTGGACTACGCCACCAGGTACCCCGAAGCTGTAGCTCTCCCTAACATTCACGCTGAAACCGTAGCTGAAGCCCTAATGAAAGTATTTTCCCGGGTAGGGTTTCCCCAGGAAATAATATCCGACCGGGGCACCCAATTTACTGCCGAGGTCACCCAACATATGTGGAAGGTATGTGGCATTAAGCCAATAGTCAATTCCGCCTACCACCCCCAGTCCAATGGACTATGTGAAAGGTTTAATGGGACGCTGAAGCAGATGCTTCGGACGTTCGGGGAAACCCACAAAGACTGGGAGAGGTTTCTGCCTCACCTGCTCTTTGCATATAGAGAGGTTCCCCAAGAATCAACCGGGTTCTCCCCATTTGAACTATTGTTTGGGAGAAGAGTACGGGGACCCTTAAACTTGATTAGGGAACACTGGGAGGGGGAGAGTACAGCTAGCGAAACCCCTATCGTATCATATGTACTGGAGTTCAGGGATCGTCTGGAGGCGCTAACTCAGGCTGTGCACACCAACCTCCAGGCGGCTCAGCAACGTCAGCGACGCTGGTACGATAGAGGAGCCAGGGACCGCAGCTTTCAAGTGGGACAGAAGGTTTTAATTTTAAAACCTGTCCGCACAGACAAGCTGCAGGCCATCTGGCAAGGCCCATACCAGGTAGTGGAGCAGCGATGCGACACTACCTATGTAATCGGCCCCTGCTCAGGGGTGGGGAAGAGACGCATGCTTCACGTAAACCTGCTCAAACCCTACCATGAGAGGATAGAAGATGTGACGGCAATCTGTGCCTCCGCCTTAGAAGATCAGGAGAACTTGCCCCTACCTGATCTACTAGAACCGGAAGAACCGGTAGAGCCTTCCCGGGGAGTTCAACTGGGGGAGCGGCTAAACCCTCACGAGCATGCCCAGATACAGGCGCTGATCGTAGCTAAAGGGGCTACCTTCTCAAATTTACCTGGGTACACTCCGCTGGCCACACACCGAGTTGAAACCCCGGGACAGCTACCTATGCGACAGGCGCCATATAGGGTTCCGGAATCCGTCCAGACCCATATGAAGGCCGAGTTGGATGAAATGCTGCAGCTAGGGGTTATCGAACCCTCAGATAGCCCCTGGGCATCACCGGTAGTCCTGGTGCCTAAAAAGGATGGCACTACCCGATTCTGCGTTGACTACCGGAGGCTGAATGACAAGACAGTGTCTGATGCCTACCCGATGCCCCGGATAGACGAGCTGTTAGATAAGATGGCCCGGGGTCAGTATCTCACTACCATTGACTTATGTAAGGGATACTGGCAAATTCCTTTAGCCGATGATGCCATCCCCAAGTCGGCGTTTGTCACTCCGTTTGGCCTGTACCAGTTTAAAGTCATGCCCTTCGGAATGAAAAACGCTCCGGCTACTTTTCAGCGGATGGTAGATCGGCTACTGGACGGCTTCCAGGACTATGCCTGTGCCTATCTGGATGACATAGCCATCTTCAGCCAGACCTGGGAAGATCACCTAGATCATATAGGGGCGATCTTAGACCGTATTGGGGAAGCTGGGTTAACTTTAAAACCGAGTAAGTGCCACGTAGGTATGGCCGAGGTGCAGTATCTGGGACACCGAGTAGGATGTGGGCAGCAGAGACCCGAGCCAGCCAAAATTGAGGCCGTAGCTAAGTGGCCTACCCCCAGGACCAAAACCCAGGTGCTAGCGTTTCTAGGGACTGCAGGGTATTATAGGAAATTTGTACCCGACTACAGCACCCTGGCCAAACCCCTGACGGACCTGACCAAAAAGAACCTTCCTCGACTGGTTGTCTGGGCCCCAGAGTGTGAGCAGGCATTCCAACAACTCAAGACCGCCCTAACTAATGCTCCCGTGTTAACTGCTCCTGATCCAACTAAAAGATTTCTTGTCCACACAGACGCTTCAATGTTTGGATTGGGGGCAGTGCTGAGTCAAGTGGGAGCCGATGGCGGAGAACATCCCGTAGCCTACTTAAGCCGCAAGTTGTTGCCCCGTGAAGTGAGCTACGCCGCTATTGAGAAGGAATGCCTGGCCGTGGTGTGGGCCCTTAAAAAGTTACAGCCGTATTTGTATGGACAACCTTTTTCCTTACTCACAGATCACAACCCGTTGGTGTGGCTAAACCGTGTATCTGGGGACAACGCCCGGCTGCTGCGCTGGAGTTTGGCGCTGCAGCCCTTTGACTTTACCATCCACTACCGGCCAGGAAAACAAAACGGTAACGCTGACGGGTTATCCAGACAGACTGAACTAGAGAAGTGATCTGTGAGTACTCCCCCGGACATCCCCAAGCCGATCTGTTGGGATCAGACTGTGTATGCCGGCTTGGTTCTGGGGGAGCATTGTGGCAAACCTAGCCACTTCTGGACTATATGTATTGCAGGTTGTCCATAGGCTGAATGTATACTGTATGTCCTTACCTGTATAAGTGCTGTGTTATGGCCATTCGCATGCTGGCAGCCGTACGCTGCCAGCATACAAAGCATTCGTTCGACGAAACACGGCTATCCCAGCCGTTCGCCGTACGAATGCGGGCTCCCCAGGTAGACCACACATTCACAAGTCGTGTGGCACCAATTAACCGATTGCAACAATGTTGCAATCGGTAATTAAGGGCTCTCCTAGGTGGCCGCCGTCCTGCTACCGACCATGCGGCGGTCGGCCATCTTGGATCCTTTGTCTCTGCAGCGGTGTTCGGTCGTCGAGAGCCTGGAACTGAAAATGGCTACTCAATGATCCGAACACCGCTGGACTTCTAGAGCGTTCGGGAGTTCCGCGTTCGGCACATTCTGTTCCCCATAGATGTTCGGTACTTTTAAACCGAACTCAATGTTTTAATGTATTTTGTGCGGCGTTCGGTTAGTTTAGCTGGGATCAGAGCGGTATTCTCACTAAATGTGCCCGCCGACCCCAGCTATCTACCGAACGGTCATTCGTCTAAAAGCGAGCAAAAATGTATAAAATATGGATTTCTGTATAAATTGTCGGTTTTGCTCCACGAGGGGATAATCCACTTAATCGTCCATTTTAGTGGGAGTATCCCTCTCGTGTAGCAATGCCTGTTGGGATAATTACAATGCCTGATGGGAGAAATCCCCTGTAACAGCTGTAAGGAAACCCCTTGCAAGGGGAACTGCATAAATATGGAAGTCTGTGAATAAAGCAAGTTAGTTGACTCCCAAACTGTGTTTCGTCCGGTTATTGGGAGGATGGGGAATATTGCCGTGCTTTCTGCTCTGACTGTGGATTTCCTGAGAATACCAACGGATATCGTGGACTAATATACTGCATTCCGTTACACTGTTAATACAGGACCACTGAACCAAGAACCTGAAACAAATCCGGAACAGCTCCAACCAAGAAGACGTTCCTCAAAGGCAGATGAAAGAACATCAAACAGGTCCGGATCAGGCTGTGAAAACATAAAAAACAGGAGCTCAAGGGTTAAATCGGTACTCTAGATCAACATCAAGGCAAGATAACATATAAACATTAATCTACACTGCTCAAACTGTCTACTTAGGAAGCAACACTGAGTGACAATCAATTTCACATGCTGTTGTGCAAATGGGATAGACAACAGGTGGAAATTATAGGCAATTAGCAAGACACCCCCAATAAAGGAGTGGTTCTGCAGGTGCTGACCACAGACCACTTCTCAGTTCCTATGCTTCCTGGCTGATGTTTTGGTCACTTTTGAATGCTGGCGATGCTTTCACTCTAGTGGTAACATGAGACGGAGTCTACAACCCACAGTGGCTCAGGTAGTGCAGCTCATCCAGGATGGCACATCAATGCGAGCTGTGGCAAGAAGGTTTGCTGTGTCTGTCAGCGTAGTGTCCAGAGCATTGAGGCGCTACCAGGAGACAGGCCAGTACATCAGGAGACGTGGAGGAGGCCGTAGGAGGGCAACAACACAGCAGCAGGACCGCTACCTCTGTCTTTGTGCAAGGAGGAACAATAGGAGCACTGCCAGAGCCCTGCAAAATGACCTCCAGCAGGCCACACATGTGCATATGTCTGCTCAAATGGTAAGAAACAGACTCCATGAGGGTGATAAAAGGGGCCCGACGTCCACAGGTGGGGGTTGTGCTTACAGCCCAACACCGTGCAGGACATTTGTCATTTGCCAGAGAACACCTAGATTGGCAAATTCGCCACTGGCGCCCTGTGCTCTTCACAGATGAAAGCAGGTTCACACTGAGCACATGTGACAGACGTGACAGAGTCTGGAGACGCCGTGGAGAATGTTCTGCTGGCTGTAACATCCTCCAGCATAACCGGTTTGGCAGTGGGTCAGAAATGGTGTGGGGGGCATTTCTTTGGGGGGCTGCACAGCCCTCCATGTGCTCGCCAGAGGTAGCCTAACTGCCATTAGGTACCGAGTGAGATCCTCAGACCCCTGGTGCGGTTGGCCCTGGGTTCCTCCTAATGCAAGACAATGCGAGACCTCATGTGGCTAGAATGTGTCAGCAGTTCTTGCAAGATGAAGGCCTTGATGCTATGGACTGGCCCGTCTGTTCCCCAGACCTGAATCCAATTGAGCACATCTGGGACATCATGTCTTGCTCCATCCACCAACGTCACGTTGCACCACAGACTGTACAGGAGTTGGCAGATGCTTTAGTCCAAGTCTGGGAGGAGATCCCTCAAGAGACCATCCGCCACCTCATCAGGTGCATGCACAGGCATTGTAGGGAGGTCATCCAGGCACGTGGAGGCCACACACACTACTGAGCCTCATTTTGACTTGTTTTAAGGACATTACATCAAAGTTGGATCAGCCTTTAGTGTGTTTTTCCACTTTAATTTTGAGTGTGACTCCAAATCCAGACCTCCATGGGTTGAAACATTTGATTTCCATTTTTAAATTTTTGTGTGATTTTGTTGTCAGCACATTCAACTATGTAAAGAACAAAGTATTTCAGAAGAATATTTAATTCATTCAGATCTAGGATGTGTCATTTTTGTGTTCCCTTTATTTTTTTAAGCAGTGTACATCCCAAAATGATCAACAGTGGAATCCCAAAAGTCCAAAGAGGTATAACCAAACCAAACCCTTATAAATACAATGCCCCACTTACCATACCATCGAATCAAATCACATACAACGAGCAACATGGGTGGGAAAAAACACATAGAAATACAAGCTGACAAAATTTTACATATCGGGTGGGACAATAGTTGCCACTGTGTCTTTAATAAAATCATGACTTTTCATCATGTAATAGCAAAATCATGTAATTTTATTGCAAGACACAAAGGCTTTAATTGCAAGTTTGAAGCTGACCAACCACCGCAGAAAACACATGAGTAACATTCGAAAATAAAATTCACGAAACGTTGATTCCTGCGACCAGTCGGCCATCCTCATAAGGATTCCCAATGCCGTAATCAAAGAGGCAGAAGCACCCCTAACAGAATGAGCACCAAAAAGAAAAGTGTCAATATTAATCTGGCCCAATATCCATTTCAGATTGATCGTCCCGACGGATAGCAAGGCAAACCCAGAAAAGATGGCAACAGTCTGGGGCAATCCACTAACATCTCCAAAAGTTGAAACCACAACTGCATCCCCCCCAAAAAGAGCCATAAGGACCAGTTCGGCTTGATGGCTGCGAACCTGAATTAGTGGGCAGGGAATCATGGAGAATGGACCCTCGTCTGGACCACCAAGTTCCAAGCTAGACAAAACTCCCAAAATTCCTTCCCCAAGCTGACTAGGGCTGCCGACTGGGTACCGCCCATGTGGTTTACATACCTCACTTCTGAAATGTTGTCTATGTGCCTGCTCCCTCACGAAACTCCGGTTCGCAAAGGAGCCCACCAGGAGTTCCAACGTGTTAATGTGGAGCCGGGATTTGGATTCTGACCAACACACCCTCGCAGTGGGCCCCCCAGCTGTGGAGGCTTGTGTCCGAGTCTATGGTGAACTTTGGTTGCAAACCGAAGAGCGCCCTGCTGTTCCATGCAGACAGGTTTAGAATCCACCATCGTCCCTCATTTTGCCATCCAGAGTGATCTGCAGGCAGAGAAGCGCCCTGCGAAGTTCCTTGCAGATCGTTCGAATCTTGACAAAAGGAAGGCTCAACATTTCCTCCGCTGAATCCATGAAGGAACTCAGAAATTCCATGCGCCTGGACGGGGTCAGGCAGGGTTTCACCCAGTTGATGATCAACCTTAGTAGGGAGAGTAGGTCTAGAGTCCATTGTAGATGTTGCGTGAGGATGGAGCATTTCTGAGCCATGAGTAGTATGTCGTCCAAGTAGTCGATCAGGCGTACACCCCGACTGCGTAGCCTGGCCATCACTGGGTGTAGAGCTTTGTGAAGCACCAGGGCGCCAAGGAGAGACCAAAAGGAAGACATGTAGAGCGCCAAATTCTGTCCTTCTAACGGAAGCAAAGTAGATTTCGAGTAGGTTCGGCCACCGGAACCGTCAGATACGCGTCCTTTCAATCTAGTTTCACCATCCAATACCAGCATAGGAATTTGTCCCTCAGAAGGTGTATACATCTTGAAATGGCGGTAGCATACCATAGCATTGAGCAGGCGTAAATTGATGACAAGGCGCATCTGTCCACCTTTCTTTTCCATGAGGAATATATTGCTTATGACCCCTTTAGGATATCTTGGGGCCAGTTCGATCACCTTTTTGCCGAGTAAGGCGGACAATTCCTTGTCGATCAACCTGCAGTCCCAGAGGGAGAAGCAGATCGGTTGAGGAGATGGAATATTGTAGAGTGTTCCCACAAGTTCTACCTGAAAACCTCAAACCGTGTTGAGTACCCATGCATCTGGAACACCCTCCTCATGGAGGACTGGGCCTTATCCAGGGCAGTAAATGCCCTCACGAAGCGTCCCAGATCCTTAGTAAAGGAATCGCCAAATAATAAACCTTGGGTGTCCTTACCAGCCTCATTGAGGGCAAGATTGTCCAATTTGGGCTCAATCTTAAACAGAATGGCTTTATGCCGTTCCAAGTACAGGGAGGCATTAACACTCCCAGCAATGCAAATCACTCTCTGGACCCAACCATAGAGCTCCTCCGGTTTGATCATTTGTCTCTCAGCTCTGGCATCTTCCGCTAAGTCAAATAGTTTAGCCAAGGGGGCCAAAGATATTGAGGTGTTTGTCTTGGCACAATCTAAGTGCTGATTCCAGCCCTTTGCGTGGGTTCCAATCCAATTTAGCCAGAAACTGGGTCATCTTAGGGTCTACCTCTGGGGTGCCACACACTTTATTAGGCACCACAGGCTTGAGACACTCTGCCTTTAGTTTTTTTCAGCCGTCTTCCTGAGTGAGCACCACACCCAGTTCTCCAAGTAGTGGGCCACATGGTCTGGGAGCAACTCAGCTGACCTTGAATGGTGAAGCTCATCTGGATTAAACAAGGGCCCACCCAACGGATCCATGAGGGTAGTCCCCATTGCATCCAGACATCTCTGCCTGAGCAGAGGAAAAGTGGTCAAGGCCCAACTCAGCGGAATCCCTCTCAGAGTTGTTTTCAGACTCTACACCAGCCTCCTCACTAGACCCGATTCCTGAGTCAGAGTCACTCTCTCGCTGCGTTTGTTTTGCCTGGTGCAGAAAGGCTCTCTTGCATGGCTGAGACATGCTTTCTGGGGCAACCGAAGGTACGCCAGTAAAACGGGTTTTGGAGGCAGAGGGGGAGGTATGTTTCGACTTATGCTGTGCCTTCCTTGGTGCAGTCAAGAAACTTGAAAAATAGACAGTCATTCTTTGAGGGTCAAGGAGGTTGAACACTCAAGCCTCTCCTGCCCATGGCCTCTGATCCGACTGCATTGCAGTCTCCTCCCAGGATCAAGTAAATGGGAGAAATTGTGTAGATATAAGCCATGAAAAAGTGCCAGGAAGGGTCAGGATTAGTCAAAGCATACACAAACAAAAAGTATGGTTTTGGGAGCCAATTTTTACTGTGACAGATCAAATCTACCCGTAGCTCTCTATCACTTCTATATACTGTAAAATACTGATTTTTACATTCAGTTTTAAATGACAGCGAGCAGCCACTGGCTGCTCACTATTTAGGTGACATGTCCCTACTACACAGTTTTAAATTTGTTTAGACGACATACCCCTATTTGCGACATGCCGTGAGTAGGGGCATGTGGGAGGATTAAACCTCCCTTTTATTAATATGGGGGTCATAGTGACCCCAATAGGTTTTAATGCAGGGAGGGGGTAAGAATAGTTATTCATTTATTAAGGAGGGAGCTGGTAGCGTTGCCGGTTCCCTCCATTTTTTGGGGGGTGGGAGGGCAAGCGCAGTGCTGTTTTCCTCCTGGTGGATGAAAACAAATAATTTTTTAACGAATTTCGTTTGAAAATAAATGGTTTGTGGATGAAATTCGGGATTGACAAATTTAATTTTTATTTAGTACGAAATCATTTGTACGAAATGAAAATTTCACTGGTGCACATGTCTAACAATTTCAGAGCACCATGTATATTATAGCTATCCATTTTCTATCTGAGCCTATGTTTTTGAAAAAAAAAAAAAAAGATTATGAAAGCTTTGATTTAGCCCTTACCACCACATGAGACCTCAGCTAGATTGTCTGATTGAAGCTATCTTTCAAAGAATTAAACTCGCCTTAACAGACCTGTTGTGATCAGCGCAGCACAAGTTTCCTCTGGGAGCCAGTAACAGGCCATGACACATCATCTCTGTCACCCTGCTGCTAAGATAACGGAGGACATATTGCAGGCGCTCTGTGTTTTGCAAAGCAGAATCAGTCTTACCTTTATAAACAAGGATACAATTTAAATGGATTTTGCTCACAAATTAGCTAAAGGCATTCTACAAGAGGAACAAAAATTACAGGCTGCATTCGCTCATTGCTGCTTTCTGTACTCTAACATAGAATGAAGGGTTTGTTTTCGTTTTTGCATTTCTATCAAGATCAATTTCCATAATCAGCTTCACAGTGTTTTTCAGGCTTTTGCATGGTGTCATGGGGAAAGAGCAGCACATCTGTTATCTCTCACAACCACATTGAAGTTAAAATCCAAGAAATGCCCTACTACACACACAAAGCCGTACCACTGATTGATATCTCCCATATTTGAAGAGCTAACAGAAAATGGTAGAAGGTTCGAGGGTTGAAACTCAGTGGAAGAGAACATCTTTAAAATAATTACCTCATGAAATGATTTATCTGCATATTTCAAAAGCAAGGCAAACCCAGAAAAGATGGCAACAGTCTGGGGCAATCCACTAACATCTCCAAAAGTTGAAACCACAACTGCATCCCCCCCAAAAAGAGCCATAAGGACCAGTTCGGCTTGATGGCTGCGAACCTGAATTAGTGGGCAGGGAATCATGGAGAATGGGACCCTCGTCTGGACCACCAAGTTCCAAGCTAGACAAAACTCCCAAAATTCCTTCCCCAAGCTGACTAGGGCTGCCGACTGGGTACCGCCCATGTGGTTTACATACCTCACTTCTGAAATGTTGTCTATGTGCCTGCTCCCTCACGAAACTCCGGTTCGCAAAGGAGCCCACCAGGAGTTCCAACGTGTTAATGTGGAGCCGGGATTTGGATTCTGACCAACACACCCTCGCAGTGGGCCCCCCAGCTGTGGAGGCTTGTGTCCGAGTCTATGGTGAACTTTGGTTGCAAACCGAAGAGCGCCCTGCTGTTCCATGCAGACAGGTTTAGAATCCACCATCGTCCCTCATTTTGCCATCCAGAGTGATCTGCAGGCAGAGAAGCGCCCTGCGAAGTTCCTTGCAGATCGTTCGAATCTTGACAAAAGGAAGGCTCAACATTTCCTCCGCTGAATCCATGAAGGAACTCAGAAATTCCATGCGCCTGGACGGGGTCAGGCAGGGTTTCACCCAGTTGATGATCAACCTTAGTAGGGAGAGTAGGTCTAGAGTCCATTGTAGATGTTGCGTGAGGATGGAGCATTTCTGAGCCATGAGTAGTATGTCGTCCAAGTAGTCGATCAGGCGTACACCCCGACTGCGTAGCCTGGCCATCACTGGGTGTAGAGCTTTGTGAAGCACCAGGGCGCCAAGGAGAGACCAAAAGGAAGACATGTAGAGCGCCAAATTCTGTCCTTCTAACGGAAGCAAAGTAGATTTCGAGTAGGTTCGGCCACCGGAACCGTCAGATACGCGTCCTTTCAATCTAGTTTCACCATCCAATACCAGCATAGGAATTTGTCCCTCAGAAGGTGTATACATCTTGAAATGGCGGTAGCATACCATAGCATTGAGCAGGCGTAAATTGATGACAAGGCGCATCTGTCCACCTTTCTTTTCCATGAGGAATATATTGCTTATGACCCCTTTAGGATATCTTGGGGCCAGTTCGATCACCTTTTTGCCGAGTAAGGCGGACAATTCCTTGTCGATCAACCTGCAGTCCCAGAGGGAGAAGCAGATCGGTTGAGGAGATGGAATATTGTAGAGTGTTCCCACAAGTTCTACCTGAAAACCTCAAACCGTGTTGAGTACCCATGCATCTGGAACACCCTCCTCATGGAGGACTGGGCCTTATCCAGGGCAGTAAATGCCCTCACGAAGCGTCCCAGATCCTTAGTAAAGGAATCGCCAAATAATAAACCTTGGGTGTCCTTACCAGCCTCATTGAGGGCAAGATTGTCCAATTTGGGCTCAATCTTAAACAGAATGGCTTTATGCCGTTCCAAGTACAGGGAGGCATTAACACTCCCAGCAATGCAAATCACTCTCTGGACCCAACCATAGAGCTCCTCCGGTTTGATCATTTGTCTCTCAGCTCTGGCATCTTCCGCTAAGTCAAATAGTTTAGCCAAGGGGGCCAAAGATATTGAGGTGTTTGTCTTGGCACAATCTAAGTGCTGATTCCAGCCCTTTGCGTGGGTTCCAATCCAATTTAGCCAGAAACTGGGTCATCTTAGGGTCTACCTCTGGGGTGCCACACACTTTATTAGGCACCACAGGCTTGGGACACTCTGCCTTTAGTTTTTTTCAGCCGTCTTCCTGAGTGAGCACCACACCCAGTTCTCCAAGTAGTGGGCCACATGGTCTGGGAGCAACTCAGCTGACCTTGAATGGTGAAGCTCATCTGGATTAAACAAGGGCCCACCCAACGGATCCATGAGGGTAGTCCCCATTGCATCCAGACATCTCTGCCTGAGCAGAGGAAAAGTGGTCAAGGCCCAACTCAGCGGAATCCCTCTCAGAGTTGTTTTCAGACTCTACACCAGCCTCCTCACTAGACCCGATTCCTGAGTCAGAGTCACTCTCTCGCTGCGTTTGTTTTGCCTGGTGCAGAAAGGCTCTCTTGCATGGCTGAGACATGCTTTCTGGGGCAACCGAAGGTACGCCAGTAAAACGGGTTTTGGAGGCAGAGGGGGAGGTATGTTTCGACTTATGCTGTGCCTTCCTTGGTGCCTCACCTGAAAGGTCCACAGTCGGACGTGAGTGGTTCGTCGTGGAGCCAGGAACTGGTGGGTCCGCAGACCTAGAAGATTGTCTGAGACAAGGCCGATGACATGGAAGCCATGGCTGCCATAATGGCATCCATCACTGAACGCTGTAGCACTGAAGTCTGAGCTCCCTCAGCATGTCCAGACAGGTCCATCAACTGGGGCAGGGAGCCCAAGGTAGCAGGGGTTTCCCCCTAGGCTTAGGCATGATAAAATGACCCACACTATGCAGCAGAACGGAGAGAATGATATAGGTACTAACACCTAAACAGCTGCAAAGCAAAACAGAATAGTAAGGGTTAATCACCCAAACTAAGCAATCCAGGGAAGGGTAAATAGGATAAATCTTCCCAGGGCTCAGACCAGCAGTACTTAAAAGTGAATAAAAAGTTGGTAAGAGCACACTAAAAATTTATGAAATAACATACACAATGCAGCCGTTTCTGCTTGTGAGCATTGGTTAGTGGTGGCCGAATAGAAGGTTTATGCACAGTTTCAAGACTCTGGAGGACTCTACACCTTGATGTCCGTGGGACTCCAGAGGCACCAGCAGCTTCAAATATCTGTTTGCTGCTATGTAATGGTATTTTAGCAGCTGCTCTCTTGATCCGATGCATGGATCTGGCAGAAATCTTCCTCAATGTGCCTTTATCTGCATGAACCCGTCTGTGCTCTGAATCAGCCACAAATAGTGCGATGATCACGCTTACATTTTTGTGAAATATCTAATGTTTTCATACCTCGTCCAAGGCATTGAACTATTTGACTCTTTTCGGCAGCAGAGAGATAATTTTTCTTCCCCATATTGCATGAAAATGGGGCTCTGCATAATAATGTGGAATAAATTGGGCTCACCTGGCAATCTAATTATCACAGGTGTCCGAGAATGTTTTCAGTGATCAAAAGAGCCCTGAGACACAATGCCATCCATGCCATCCATGAGTTAAACTGAAAAACAAAATATTTAATCTTTGTGACACTTAAATATAATTTGCATAATAATTTGGAACAGGGTGTAATGTAGCTTTGTGGTTCCAGATAAAGTTAGCTATAGCAGTTTGTAGATTGTTTATGCCTGACTGTTTGACAGGGATAGGGAACCTCAGAAAAGCATAAGGGAATCTTGGGAGAGGGTTCATTTTTACTGAGGTGACCTGGCACAACCAGGAAACCCCAAGTTTCCTAAATTGAAGAAGATTCTTGTGTGCTGCTTGTAAAAGAAGAGTGTAGTTGATGTCATATAGAGAGGATAGAGCTGTGGGGATATTAATCCACAATTATTTCATATGGAAAGGATCTGAAATCTGAAAGAGGTATTTGGCCTGTAGGTTGTTCACAGGAAGTAAGCATGGAGAGATTAGGGTTTCAGCCATATATGGTAGTTGGTAGAATATTGTGGCAGAAGTTCTAAGAGGGCAGCTATAGAGGAGTTAGGATGTGTAATTGCTAAAAAAAAATTGTTAACATGCGCTGCAACTGTGAATTCCGATCCCGAGATCTGCATCCTTTGAATTGCCTGGTTGAGCCAAAACCCTTTGCAAAAGGTGTTCCAGGGAGAAGTCAAATAATAAAAGAGATAACTAAGAGTTCAATCGGTGTAGGTTGTAGATAGGTCAATGGTGGCGGCAGGTGAGGGCAGATGGAGTGGATGGAGAGTATAGGGAGGCATAATATTGCTGAAAGGCTTGTCCTATAGCAATAGGTGATTCTAAAACTCACTTAATGGAGTATGGATCAGCGAGATCTGTTTAGCCTCAATTTTTCTCTTGGGACAGTTTGCTAGAAGGGAGTCTGATTTATTTCCCTTCTCATAAAATTGTTGTTTTGACCACATAAGAGCTTAGTTGTGTCTGTGAAGGTCAGACATTTTAGAGTATCGCCTTTAGGTAGTTGAGCAGCTAGGCAGTATGAGTCACTTTGTGTAGGGTCTCTAACTGTTTCAATTCAGTCATTGCAGCCATGATCTGTTTAATGCAAAGTGTTTTATAATGAGAAGCAAGACTTATGAGTTTCCCCTAATGACAGTTTTATGTGCTGCCCATTGTGTGTGGGGGGGAGCATAGATATTATTGGTGTCAAAGTATTTTGTTATGTCCCTAAAGTTTTAACTATTGTTTTGTTGTACAATAATAGTGGGTTTAAGAGCCAGGTCTGTGGTCTAACTGTGTTGGGAATTGTCAATATTAATGAAATGTCCATGTGGTCTGATCACAAAATGGATCCAATGTCTGTTGGAGATATAAGAAAGTGGTCTATTCTGCAATAGTACTGGAGTGGATTGGAATATAATATGTAGTTCAATGTAGATGTGTGATGTGTCCACCAGATGTGCAGTCAAGAAACTTGAAAAATAGACAGTCATTCTTTGAGGGTCAAGGAGGTTGAACACTCAAGCCTCTCCTGCCCATGGCCTCTGATCCGACTGCATTGCAGTCTCCTCCCAGGATCAAGTAAATGGGAGAAATTGTGTAGATATAAGCCATGAAAAAGTGCCAGGAAGGGTCAGGATTAGTCAAAGCATACACAAACAAAAAGTATGGTTTTGGGAGCCAATTTTTACTGTGACAGATCAAATCTACCCGTAGCTCTCTATCACTTCTATATACTGTAAAATACTGATTTTTACATTCAGTTTTAAATGACAGCGAGCAGCCACTGGCTGCTCACTATTTAGGTGACATGTCCCTACTACACAGTTTTAAATTTGTTTAGACGACATACCCCTATTTGCGACATGCCGTGAGTAGGGGCATGTGGGAGGATTAAACCTCCCTTTTATTAATATGGGGGTCATAGTGACCCCAATAGGTTTTAATGCAGGGAGGGGGTAAGAATAGTTATTCATTTATTAAGGAGGGAGCTGGTAGCGTTGCCGGTTCCCTCCATTTTTTGGGGGGTGGGAGGGCAAGCGCAGTGCTGTTTTCCTCCTGATGGATGAAAACAAATAATTTTTTAACGAATTTCGTTTGAAAATAAATGGTTTGTGGATGAAATTCGGGATTGACAAATTTAATTTTTATTTAGTACGAAATCATTTGTACGAAATGAAAATTTCACTGGTGCACATGTCTAACAATTTCAGAGCACCATGTATATTATAGCTATCCATTTTCTATCTGAGCCTATGTTTTTGAAAAAAAAAAAAAAGATTATGAAAGCTTTGATTTAGCCCTTACCACCACATGAGACCTCAGCTAGATTGTCTGATTGAAGCTATCTTTCAAAGAATTAAACTCGCCTTAACAGACCTGTTGTGATCAGCGCAGCACAAGTTTCCTCTGGGAGCCAGTAACAGGCCATGACACATCATCTCTGTCACCCTGCTGCTAAGATAACGGAGGACATATTGCAGGCGCTCTGTGTTTTGCAAAGCAGAATCAGTCTTACCTTTATAAACAAGGATACAATTTAAATGGATTTTGCTCACAAATTAGCTAAAGGCATTCTACAAGAGGAACAAAAATTACAGGCTGCATTCGCTCATTGCTGCTTTCTGTACTCTAACATAGAATGAAGGGTTTGTTTTCGTTTTTGCATTTCTATCAAGATCAATTTCCATAATCAGCTTCACAGTGTTTTTCAGGCTTTTGCATGGTGTCATGGGGAAAGAGCAGCACATCTGTTATCTCTCACAACCACATTGAAGTTAAAATCCAAGAAATGCCCTACTACACACACAAAGCCGTACCACTGATTGATATCTCCCATATTTGAAGAGCTAACAGAAAATGGTAGAAGGTTCGAGGGTTGAAACTCAGTGGAAGAGAACATCTTTAAAATAATTACCTCATGAAATGATTTATCTGCATATTTCAAAAGCAAGCGAATATTAACAGACAAACATAAATGTCTTCTCGGAAAAAACAAGCAAGCACGGATAGGGTTAAGTTAAGAAAATAAATACGACTTGCACATACATAATTCTTGTTGATTTGAGCTGTCAGGTGTTTTGTTTAATTCCTAACAAATGGCAAAACAGCTTATAATTTGTGATCGGTGAATGTTGGTAAAATTACATTTGTTTAGGCAATCAAATATCCCACAGAACATTAGTTCCTATAAATGAATGTTCAGAGCAAATAAAAACAAATTTGCTGTGTTTTTGTTCGTTTTTTTTTTGCAGTGAATGTCGTTGAATGTTGCCTATAAGGAGTGTAATCCAAAACAACAGGCGCCAATGTGCTGTTTTTACTACACTTTCACTTTGTATGATAGGCGCTTCCCACCCTTTTTAATGTATTATCTTTATTAAAAGTTACATTTTATATATAGTTTGAGGTTCACACCTGTCATTAGGTTTGACACCCTTAACTTTCGTTTCCCAACACAAGAAGGGAAATCCACTCCTTAGGATATTTTACTTAATCCTATCTCTCCTGCCCTTTCTCTGTTTTTTGTACATTTTTGGTGAAGTCTTTTCACTAGGGGTTTACCCCCACTCAGGAGTATATTTATTTGGTACCTGTTAGACTTTTGTTTTTTAGTCAGTCAATCAGTTAATCTCTCTTGCTGGTTTCTAAAACTAGCACATAAGATCTGCACTGCTGCTCAGTTGTGCATTGTCTGATACTGCAAAAGTGTTCTCCGCTCACTCAACTATCTTAAAGCGGCTCTGTCACTGTCTGGAGTCTTTGCATAATTTGCAAAGTCGCCCGACAGTGACATCGATGCTGCTGGTCCACTGGCCATGGGGGCAGGGAAAGTTGAGATTTACTTACCTGAACCTGTCCATTGTGAGTGCCACTATCTTTGTCTGCAGTATCCTCTTCAGCCTAGTGCTTCAGTTGTTAGGAGCTGACGTTAGTGCTGTTTACTCGCACATGCTTGCATTGAGATCTATGTATGATCCCACGAGTCCACAGGATACTCCATAGAAAAACTTTATTACCCTACAACCGTCACTGGTGATGGCCAGGGGAAACGATAAACTTGATGGCAGTAGCCCCGCCTTGTGTCAAGCTTTGTGTAGATGTAGGAAATTCCTACCTTGTCTTAGTACATCTTTAACAGTTAAATTCCAACACAGTCACTCTGAGTATTTCATAAAGATTTTATCTATGAAATGAAATAATAATTTTTGATATGGGGGTGATGGAGCTGTTTTAACAACAACAGATGGTACATTCACAACATGGAAAGGTTAATATATAAACAACAAGATCATAAAATATATGAAAGAGTGGGTTCTGTGGCCTGTATGATACAGCCAGATCAAGGTTCTAGAACATGAGTAGGCAACCTTTGGCACTCCAGATGTTGTGAACTTAATCTCCCTTGATGCTTTGTCAGCATTATGGCAATAAGAGCATTATGGGAAATGTAGTCCACAACATCTGGAGTGCTGAAGGTTGCCTACCCCTCCTTTAGACATTGCATAAAAGAGAAAACCAACTTAGCATTATTTCATGCAATCTACCATTTAAAGACACCACTAATTTTACTATATATGAAAACACATAATGTACTTGACATCCACCCCCTACCACTGGTAATCCACCCCTTATTCCTTCACTTTCTTCCCTAACTCCTTTCCTTTTTAATTTTTCTATTCTCCACTCTACTATATAAAATAGAAAAAACATTTTCAAAAATATTCAAATGCTAAAATATACTGAATGCATAATCAAGGTTTGTCAAGAATCGATTCACTATCCCCGGTTTAAAACTTATGCCATAGATGTAACGTCCTTACATGTTGACTTTATCTTGGATTCCAGTCTTAGTCTTCAAGGTGGGAATTGTTTCTCTTTCAGCCTGATCTTATAGTCAATTATTTGAGGACCACTAATGCTATGGCATATACAGGGAGTGCAGAATTATTAGGCAAATGAGTATTTTGACCACATCATCCTCTTTATGCATGTTGTCTTACTCCAAGCTGTATAGGCTCAAAAGCCTACTACCAAATAAGCATATTAGGTGATGTGCATCTCTGTAATGAGAAGGGGTGTGGTCTAATGACATCAACACCCTATATCAGGTGTGCATAATTATTAGGCAACTTCCTTTCCTTTGGCAAAATGGGTCAAAAGAAGGACTTGACAGGCTCAGAAAAGTAAAAAATAGTGAGATATCTTGCAGAGGGATGCAGCACTCTTAAAATTGCAAAGCTTCTGAAGCGTGATCATCGAACAATCAAGCGTTTCATTCAAAATAGTCAACAGGGTCGCAAGAAGCGCGTGGAGAAAGACGCAAAATAACTGCCCATGAACTGAGAAAAGTCAAGCGTGCAGCTGCCAAGATGCCACTTGCCACCAGTTTGGCCATATTTCAGAGCTGCAACATCACTGGAGTGCCCAAAAGTACAAGGTGTGCAATACTCAGAGACATGGCCAAGGTAAGAAAGGCTGAAAGACGACCACCACTGAACAAGACACACAAGCTGAAATGTCAAGACTGGGCCAAGAAATATCTCAAGACTGATTTTTCTAAGGTTTTATGGACTGATGAAATGAGAGTGAGTCTTGATGGGCCAGATGGATGGATTGGTAAAGGGCAGAGAGCTCCAGTCCAACTCAGACGCCAGCAAGGTGGAGGTGGAGTACTGGTTTGGGCTGGTATCATCAAAGATGAGCTTGTGGGGCCTTTTCGGGTTGAGGATGGAGTCAAGCTCAACTCCCAGTCCTACTGCCAGTTTCTGGAAGACACCTTCTTCAAGCAGTGGTACAGGAAGAAGTCTGCATCCTTCAAGAAAAACATGATTTTCATGCAGGACAATGCTCCATCACACGCGTCCAAGTACTCCACAGCGTGGCTGGCAAGAAAGGGTATAAAAGAAGAAAATCTAATGACATGGCCTCCTTGTTCACCTGATCTGAACCCCATTGAGAACCTGTGGTCCATCATCAAATGTGAGATTTACAAGGAGGGAAAACAGTACACCTCTCTGAACAGTGTCTGGGAGGCTGTGGTTGCTGCTGCACGCAATGTTGATGGTGAACAGATCAAAACACTGACAGAATCCATGGATGGCAGGCTTTTGAGTGTCCTTGCAAAGAAAGGTGGCTATATTGGTCACTGATTTGAATGTCAGAAATGTATATTTGTGAATGTTGAGATGTTATATTGGTTTCACTGGTAAAAATAAATAATTGAAATGGGTATATATTTGTTTTTTGTTAAGTTGCCTAATAATTATGCACAGTAATAGTCACCTGCACACACAGATATCCCCCTAAAATAGCTATAACTAAAAACAAACTAAAAACTAGTTCCAAAAATATTCAGCTTTGATATTAATGAGTTTTTTGGGTTCATTGAGAACATGGTTGTTGTTCAATAATAAAATTAATCCTCAAAAATACAACTTGCCTAATAATTCTGCACTCCCTGTATGTGCTGATTGGTCTCTGTGATGGTGTTGGTTGGAATTGTAGATAGTTCTACATTGTAGAAAGAGGTAAGGGCGATAGAGCAGATGATGAACAGTACCAGAAAACCCTAAAGCATCCCTAGAGCATCTCTATACCTTTGGCAGCTACATTTAAAAATATATAGCAATAAACTGCAGTGAGACTGGTCAATGTGGCCTTGTCTGACTGCAGTGCTGCTGGCATTGACTCTTAGTGAGTATGTACTGGAGTAGTCATCTCCATTGACAGATTATCCTGAAAATGTGGTGCATGGTATTTGGAATAGCAAACCTTTGTAATTGTAGAAGAAAAAAGAAAACCTTTCATCCAGAGCAAGCATCATATATTTCCACAATATCATCATCAATATTTATTTTTTGACAATTCATTTTTTGACTCCCTATGGCCATGTGCCATTTGAAATCTATACTTATAAAGATAAGATATGTATCACCAATAAAAAGTACATAAAATGTATACAGAGATGACAGTTACCTCTGTTATCTCTCCCATTCTTGGTGTATGCAAGTTGCATTCATGTGTTGAGTGGCATTTGTTGTATTAATCATGCTATTGAACTATGGGTGTCTGAAATGGAAAAAACAAACACAAAAACAAAACCATCAGCTTCCCTGAAGAATTTAAATGTGTTGTTTTGACATGACATAGATAACAGCAAGACTTTGAAAGGATGTGTAAGTCCACAAATGCAGAAAATATTTAGCTGATGTAAGTGAAGGAAATAACCTTCTACTCAACAAACAAAGTAAAACCAAGAACTAAGCAATGTGTTTTAGATTAATCTATTCAATAAACATTTTTAAAAATAATTTTAAATAAAAAAAATTAAAATTCCACAACAAAAAATTGATAGAACTGGCACACCGGTGATAAATTTGAAATAAAGTGGTCCAGCACAAATAGCAATGTTTTGTCACACTCAAAAATCGTTTTAAGCTTGCTATTTGTGTGATAAATAGGGTTTTATTGTGATCACAAATGAAAAAGGTAGGTATACAATCACAAGTAAATACCTACACTGAGGCTTATCAGGATATGGATGGGCGTGGGTAGTAAACAAGAAACATGCGCAGATGTCCTGAGCATAACATTTTAAATACTTGTATGTGATGAACAATATAATAGCAGATGTTATCAGCTGTGATTGAACCTATATAATGCATTTGCATCTAGAATGGTCACATAACGTCCATAATTATTCCTATCATCTAGTTTAGCTGTTCTGTGCTTAGGGGCTGTGAATTTAGAGTAATGATTATAGGATCTCGGTGTTGGGTTCCGAAAGGTTCAGTGATTATGTTTCTGGCTGCGCTGTCCGGAGTCACCTGATCCTGTACTACATATGTGCTCAGCTGTTCTAGAGATCAATATAAGGCAGAATAAAAGAGAGGGACGGAGAGGGTGTCTCTCGCATTTCTTCTAAGCTGTTAGTACCATGTCCCCCTATCAATAACAAACCCTCCATTCACAACAGCTCTGAGGTGAGCAGTCGCTGGTATAGCATATGTCCAGCAGGAGGGGAAGGGCTAGGGGTGTGTATGCTTTATGTGGTTGTGTCCAAAGTGTGCAAATGATGGGTGGTGTGAGCAAAAAAGTGGAATAGTGCTTGATGGCAAATATATCAGCCCTGATTTGTTAAACAGCAGCTAGAGAATCTTTAGTTAAATGCCCCAGGGAGAGAGGTTAAAGTTTGCAATATACATTGCTGATGATCTACAAAACACTGAATGGGTCCCTGGGGCAGAGCATTTGGAGAGCAGGGTGGGCCAATGCTCCAACAGCACTAGTTGCTGTGTACTGACCAGAATTGTGTTTATTGCAAATCCATTTTGTTTGTTTTTTTGGAAAATTGGTAAGTGGGAAAGCCACCCAATTACAGATAGTGATTTCTGTCTAGTAAGAGCAAGGAATTTTTGTTTGTTTATTATTATTTAAAGCACTTGTTTTTCTTATCAAATAAAAGAAGGAAACTGAGCTGAATGTGTCCTGGACTTTGTATACCCTAGAAGGCTGTGGTTACTGCAAGATCAGTTACAAAATCTTACCTGTAAAAGAGGTGGTTTATTACATATGGTGGAGAATGCAGGCAGCCACGTAAGCCTGACGGTAGAAGTCATTTGAAGCTCAACATGGAGGATGTTATCAATGCTCTGATCCAATCTACCTCTGTGCAACAGGAGGCTAACAGGAGAGCTACAGAAAACAGTGCAGCCCTGCAGCAACTGGTGCTGGCCCAGGCAGAGTGTGCTAAAGTCCAGGCCAAAACACAGATGGAGTGCACCGAGTCCTTGGTGAAACAGATTGCTGTGACACAAGCAGAGATGTTTAAAGTAGCCCGTGAGGAGCAGCAAAAAGTCACCCATGGACTACAACAGGAATTCCAAGCTATCTCTGCCACTACCTTCAGAAAATGACTGCATCAGATGATGTTGAGGCATACCTTTTGGCATTTGAACGCACTGCTGAGAGGGAGGGATGGCCGGCTGATGAGTGGGCAAGCATACTGGCACCCTTCCTAAGTGGAGAGCCGCAGAAGGCATATTATGATCTAGAACCAGGGGATGCAACTAACTACAGCAAACTGAAAGCTGAAATCTTGGCACGACTGGGTGTAACCTCTGCAGTACGTGCCCAAAGGTTCCACTCATGGTCATATTCTTCTGACAAAGCCGCGCGTTCCCAAATGTTTGACCTCATACACCTCGCACGGAAATGGCTACAACCTGAAATCCATACAGCTAGCCACATTGTGGAAACATTAGTAATGGACCGGTTTTTGCATGGTTTACCAGCTGCCTTGCGTCGCTGGGTCAGCCAAAGTGATCCCCATACAGCTGATCAACTGATTGCCTTGGTGGAAAGATATGTGGCTGCAGGAGAACTGCTACGTCCTACGTCACAGGAAAACCCCCACAATCCTAAGCCCCAAGGTTCTGCAAGACCTAGTAAGACTGTTCAAGGTTTAAGGGGAGCTGAAGAGCTGCAGCTCTATACACAAAACACCAGGGGGGCATCCAGGTCTAATAGGCCTGAGAGAGGAACTAATTGGTGGTCAGATTTTACTGTCAAATGTTTCAAGTGCAAAGAGGATGGTCATATGGCCAAAGACTGTCCATTGAAAGATTAACCTATGGAATGCAATATGGGCAAAGATGAGGGAGCACGTTCATTTTTGGTCAAGTGTTATGGTACTGTTAACAATGACTATGATAATAACCCTCATAAATGCTGTGTAACTGTGAATGGGAAAATGTCTAAAGCATTACTTGATTCAGGTAGTATGGTTACGTTGGTAGCAGAGTCTATAATACCTTGTGTAAAACCTGATCATGTACAGAAAATAGGCATTATCTGTGTTCATGGTGATAAAAAGGAATACCCCACTGCGGAAGTAAATATTGGAACCCAGTATGGGGATTTAAAGTACCGAGTGGGTGTAGTACCTAGATTAGCCCATGAGGTAGTGATCGGAAGAGACTTTCCACATTTTCTAGAATTATGGGCAGCTGTACAAAAGATAGACCAAAGTTTATCAGAAATTAGTCAATCTGCCGAGGATAATGTCTTCCCTTTTTCCGATATTGACTTGGGTTTTGACCACTGTGACAGAAAAAGAAGAAAATACTGCCCTAAACCAGTATTAATAGGAGATAACTTAGCTCAAACTAGTGAGGAGACTACTAATACTGCAGACAAGGATAATGACTTAATTGATATTGGGATCAGTCCGGGTAATTTTAAAAGTGGTCAGTGGGAAGATCCTACTTTAGTGACAGCTAGAAATGATATTAAAGTTGTAAATGGGGTTGCTAATCAGCCAGGAGAAGCACTGCCGTTCCCCTATTTTGAAGTACAAAATGACCTAATTTACTGTGTAGAAAAAAAGGATTCAGATATCATTAAGCAGCTGTTGGTTCCCCAGACTTACCAAAACACAGTACTAAAGTTAGCTCACAGCCACATATTAGGGGGACACTTGGGAGTCGAAAAAACTAGAGAGAAAGTCCTTAGAAGGTTTTACTGGCCTGGAGTGTTTGCTGCTATTACAAACTATTGCTCCTCATGTCCTGAGTGCCAGTACAGGGCTCCTTTCAAGACTTTTCATAGCCCACTTGTACCCTTACCCATAATTGATGTACCTTTTGAAAGGATCGCTATGGACTTAGTGGGGCCACTGGTAAAGTCCGCTAGGGGACACCAGTATATATTAGTCATCTTGGACTATGCAACGCGCTACCCTGAGGCCATTCCCTTGCGTAATACTTCTGCAAAGTTAATAGCTAAGGAACTTATGTTGATGTTCAGTAGGGTGGGTATCCCTAAAGAAATCCTGACAGACCAGGGGACCCCGTTCATGTCCAGAGTCACAAAAGAGTTGTGCAGGCTCTTGCAGGTTAAACATCTTAAGACCTCAGTATATCACCCACAGACTGATGGTTTAGTAGAGAGGTTCAACAAAACCCTTAAGAGTATGCTACGTAATGTAATTGATGCAGATGGAAAAAATTTTGATTTTTTATTGCCATATCTATTGTTTTCCATTAGGGAAGTTCCACAGGTCTCCACAGGCTTCTCTCCTTTTGAATTGTTATATGGAAGACATCCCAGGGGAATATTGGATATTGCTAAGGAGACCTGGGAACAGGAGACTACTCCTCACAGGAGTGTAATTGAGCATATAGCTCAAATGCAGGATAGAATGGCCACCATCATGCCTATTGTCAGGAAACACATGCTGGAAGCCCAGCAGGCTCAGAAAAACAGCTATAACCAGAGTCAGAGTGTTCCAACCTGGAGACAGGGTCTTGGTGTCCCTACTGTGGAGAACAAGTTCCTTGCGACTTGGCATGGACCCTATGAAGTAATAGAAAAAGTGAGTGATGTCAATTATAAAGTCAGACAACCAGGAAGAAGAAAGCCTGAACAGTTGTATCATATAAATCTGTTAATGCCTTGGAAGGACAGGGAGGTCCTGGTTGCTTTAAAACCTTCAGAACCTCCTATAGTAGAGCCGGAGGTGAACGTATCTGAGACTCTGTCTGTACATCAAAAGCAAGAGGTCAGAGACTTAATCAGAAGAAATAGGGTGATTAAACATGACATAATATCCGAACCAGGGAAAGAGTTAATCTCAAACCCTATAGAATTCCTGAGGCCCGGAGGGAGGTTATAAACTTAGAGGTTGAGAACATGTTAAAACTTGGAGTCATTGAAGAATCCCAGAGTAACTGGAGTAGTCCTATTGTATTGGTGCCAAAACCTGATGGCACATGGAGGTTCTGTAATGACTACCGAAAGTTAAATGCCATCTCAAAATTTGATGCTTACCCAATGCCCAGAGTTGATGAGTTAGAATAGAAAGACTAGGTAAGGCTCGTTATCTAACAACCTTGGATTTAACAAAGGGTTACTGGCATGTCCCTCTCACTGAAAGAGCCAAAGAAAAGACAGCCTTTTCAACACCCAGTGGCCTGTTTCAGTACACTGTATTGCCATTTGGGTTACATGGGGCACCTGCCACATTCCAAAAAATGATGGACAGAATTCATAAACCTCATGTTCGTTATGCTGCAGCATACGTGGATGATGTCGTCATCCACAGTGCAGACTGGGAATCCCACCTCCCCAAAGTTCAAGCGGTGCTTGATGCTATCCACTCAGCGGGCTTAACTGCCAATCCTTCCAAGTGTACGATTGGTTTAGAGGAAGCAAAATACTTAGGTTATTCTATTGGGAGGGGTTTGGTTAAACCACAGGAAGCCAAGTGGAAGCCATACAAAAATGGCCACAGCCCCTTACCAAAAAACAAGTAAAGGCATTTTTGGGTTTAATTGGATACTATAGGCGATTCATCCAAGATTTTGCTACCATTGCTGCACCTCTAACAGACCTTGTTAAAGCAAAGTCCCCAGTTATAGTTAAATGGTGCCCTGAGGCAGAAAAGGCTATATATAAGAAAATCCAAATGTATGGCTGCACTCACGGTTTAAAAGTCCAAAGTTTAATGAAAAAACAATTTAAAACATCAAAAGATCAACATTTCAGTCATGTAAGACTTTCATCAGGATCCTGAAAGTGACTGAAACGTTGATCTTTTGATGTTTTAAATTGTTTTCTCATTAAACTTTGGACTTTTAAACCGTGAGTGCAGCCATACATTTGGATTTTCTTGGATATTGAAGCTGTTTTTGGTTGGCACCCGGCCATTAAGGGACATTGGAGCGTGAGTGCAGGAACTACTTGTATATATATATATATGTATGTATATATGTATATGTATATATGTATGTATATATGTATATATATATATGTATATGTATATGTATATATATATGTATATGTATATATATATGTATATGTATATATATATATATATATATATATATATATATATATATATATATATATATATATATATATATATACACAATAAACAATACACAAGATCCAGCGCACTCTCCTATCTACTAAACAGCAACTTCAATGTTGACAGATTCTATTAGTTTGTAAAAGTTTTTTTTTTTTTTTTAAAACACCTAATCTAGGCAAAAAAATAATGGGGATTTAGTTACATTATATGATCATACATTGCATAAGCCTGCCACAACGTCAATGTACCCCATCTTTGGCAGGTCCTACTCTCACAGTCTAATGTCTGCTCTTATGAGATTAACCACTTACTTGGGAAAAAATTCCATCTGAGGCTCTCTGCAGTACAAGGCTAAATAGGGACCTGAGATGAGATTTTTTTGCCTAGATTAGGTGTTTTTTTAAAAAAAAAAAAAACTTTTACAAACTAATAGAATCTGTCAACATTGAAGTTGCTGTTTAGTAGATAGGAGAGTGCGCTGGATCTTGTGTATTGTTTATTGTATAATATGGCCCCCAGCAGCACCCCATTTAAGCATGTTTAGGTGAGTGCAACCATCCCCCCATGTTTCCTATATATATATTCGGGAGTCTAGCCAACTCCTTGGTTTTGCACCCCTCCCTGTTACAGGTTCCTCATCTCAGGTCCCTATTTAGCCTTGTACTGCAGAGAGCCTCAGATGGAATTTTTTCCCAAGTAAGTGGTTAATCTCATAAGAGCAGACATTAGACTGTGAGAGTAGGACCTGCCAAAGATGGGGTACATTGACGTTGTGGCAGGCTTATGCAATGTATGATCATATAATGTAACTAAATCCCCACTATTTTTTTGCCTAGATTAGGTGTTTTTTAAAAAAAAAACTTTTACAAACTAATAGAATCTGTCAACATTGAAGTTGCTGTTTAGTAGATAGGAGAGTGCGCTGGATATTGTGTATTGTTTATTGTATAATATGGCCCCCAGCAGCACCCCATTTAAGCATGTTTAGGTGAGTGCAACCATCCCCCCATGTTTCCTATATATATATTCGGGAGTCTAGCCAACTCCTTGGTTTTGCACCCCTCCCTGTTACAGGTTCCTCATCTCAGGTCCTTATTTAGCCTTGTACTGCAGAGAGCAGTATATATATATATTTATATGTATGTATGTGTATATATATATGTATATATATGTATGTATGTATATATATATATATATATATATGTATATATGTATGTATGTATGTATATATATATATATATATATATATATATATATATATATATATATATATATATATATATATATATATATATATATATATATATATATATATATATATATAGATATAGAAGGATATAGAGATGATAGCACTCTCAGGACTCCAATTTAAGATTTAACTTTTAATAGCTTACAGGATAAAAAAATCGACGTTTCAGTCTGCTATACACAGACTTTCATCAGGACTAATACGTACAGGACAAATACACACTTATATACAAATAAGAGAACAAGCAATTAACTTACCCACCACCGGAATCACCTCCCACTCCCTGTCTGTCCGGTCCGAAAAACGCGCGGGTTCTGCCATCGGTCACGTGTACGTACGTGACGTCATCACGTGGCGTCGGCATCATTACCGCGTCACGTGATCGACCGGGATGCAGTCTCATTGGGAGGGTGTTGCTATGCGACCAATGTGTCCATAGCAACTAAAAACAAACATAAACACTGCTGGAAGGACTTTAACATAATGTGTATAATGGGTATGCCCCAAACAATCTGCCCAATCTACTGCACTAGCGAAAGTGTAGTACACCTATAGTCATTGATAGAATATATACATTGAAAGCAAAATATGAAGGCAGAGCATGTCAGTTAATCCGATGAAAAACAAAATACAGAACAGGCATATAAATCAAAACAGAGAGGAACTGGAAGCCAACAGAATAATAATAAAGTAAGAATAATTACCATGCATAGGCATAGAAAGAACATGTCATGAGCACTGATTTTGAATATTACAGCGGAATTGATAGCGACAGATATCACCAAACAGAACACCTTGGTATCTAAATAAACCTATTGCATTACAGTACTAAGAGAGAGAGCCACTAACGAAGCCAGGGATAACTCCCAAGTGTTAAGTACAGCGAGTCAGGTACAATGGGTGAGTGCCTATCCCCCTGGGTGGGCACTATCTCCCATACTGCTAACTCACCGTATAAGCAAAATGAACTTAGTCTAAACAAAATAGCTACTGGAATTAAACACCTCCAAAACATGGACGGAACTATTCCGAGTACACACAAGATATGTATGTTTGCAATCAGAACCCTCTTACGGAACAGGGAAGATAAAAATATCCTGGTTACAGGTAAATGCTATATACAACACAGTACTACATACAGAAATGCCAGGGAAACGAACAATACCCTTGTATGCAGGGGAGTTAGGGTGTATGCCTATCCCCCAGGGTGGGCATCGCCATCCCCACTCTACCTCCGCAGGGTAAGCAGGTGCACCAAAGAACAAAGAAAAATAGATAACAATAATGAAACCAGCTATTGTCCAAGACGCCAAAGTGGAGTGCCCAAGGCTCCCCATCTTCCATGGCAAAGGTCTAATGGACATAAAGCCTAAGGTATCGTAATGATCTCAGATAATACTGTACTATGTAGCGGGCCCTAAAAGTAACCTCTATATCACCACCCGCTGAGCTATAGAGATGGTGCCACAACCCATTGGATGGGTACCAACCTCCCATAACAGACAGTATCAGGGTAAGCATATTAAGGAAAAGCATGTCATAGAAAAGCAGACAGTGAATACTTCTCATTCAACCCATTAGGGTGGACAGTTTGAAGCGTCCTGATCCAATATAGTTCCCTCTGCAGGAGCATCTTTTTACGGTCACCTCCCCTTCTAGGCATGGGAACATGATCGATAGCCATCAATTTCATGGATGGGAGAGTATGGCCTAATTCAAGGAAGTGTTTGGCAACCAGTAGTTCAGATTTATTATCCCTATATGCCGTCCTGATGCTTGATCTGTGATTGCGTATTCTTTCTCTCAAGGGTAGATCGGTCTTTCCGATGTAAGTTAACCCACACGGACACATTAATCTATAGACCACAAAGTCACTGGTGCACGTTAGACGGTGCTGTATTCGATAGCTAGTGCCTGTGTGTGGATGGGTGAATGTTTTACCTGGGATCATATGCCCACAGGTTACACACCCCAGGCAACGATAGCACCCCAGGTTCTGCGACATTTTTTCTTTCAAATAACAGTGTGTAGGGTCTGTCTTTACTAATAGATCCTTCAGGTTTTTATTTCTTTTATAACAGATCATTGGTGGTTGTTGGAAAATGTCCGGTAGAGTAATATCGTTTTTTAGTATTCTCCAGTTGTCGCGGATGATGTCCCTGAATTTTAATGATGATGTGGTATATGTAGTGGGGAAGACCAATCTCTTGGGCTGTGCTGTGGACGATGAAGTATCTACAGTTGTAAGGCACCTGTTGAGAGCTTTATGTAGCACATAGCTGCTGTATCCCCGTTCCCGAAACTTGTTCCACATACTCTTAAGTTGTTCTTGAGCATTATTAAAGTTAGAATTGTTACGCAGCACCCGGAGGAATTGTGAATACGGCAATGAATTTTTTAATGCTGTCGGATGGAAACTGTTCGCCTGTAATAGCGTATTGCGATCCGTGGTTTTGGAGTACAATGTATAGACCAGGCTGGAGTCCATACGTGTTATCCTGACATCCAAGGAGTCTACTGTAGATGCATCCACCACTGCTGTAAGTTCTATATTGGACGTGCATAAATTGATCTGTGCAATCATCTGTTCCACCTCCAGTACATCCCCCCTGACTAACATAAAAATGTCGTCGATATAGCGGACATATAGTAGTCTTTATAAGGTTCCAAGATGTGGTTGGTCTCAAAGTTAAACATGTAGCCATTTGCATACATGGGTGCCATGGCAGCACCCATGGATGTTCCTGCAATCTGTCTATACCACTCAGATTCGAATCTGAAATAGTTTTGAGACAGAACGATGTCCAATATTTCCAATGTAAATTCTATTGGAGGACCACTGTAGTGTGTGGACATAGCTAGAATTGATCTCATTGCTTCGATCCCTTCTTGGTGCGGTATTACTGTATACAAACTTTTTACGTCGCAAGTCACTAGGACTATAGGTTCAGAGGGTAACAGCATATCAGACAGTCGCTTAATGAAGCTCGGAGTATCTTTAATGCACGTCGGGAGATGTTCTATGGTCTCCTTAAATAAATGGTCCAACCACTTTGCCAATGGTTCCAATACGCCCCCTATTGCGGATACAATGGGGCATCCAGGGGGTATCTCTTTGTTCTTGTGCACTTTGGGCAGTGTATATAACACTGGAGTTCTGGGTGCTGTTGACTGCAGGTATGTAAATAGTTCCATAGAGATGTAATTGGAGTGCAGGCCTCGTGCTAAGCAGGTTTCAATCAGACGGATAACCTGTTCTGTAGGGTCTTTCTGCAACTTAAGATAGGTAGATTGATCTGAGAGTTGTCCCAAAATTTCAGAGCGGTAGTCAGAATAATTTTGAATGACAATACCGCCCCCCTTGTCAGCTGGTCTGATGACGATGTTCTTGTCACTAGCCAGTGACTTAATAATTGCTCGATCTTTTTATGTACAATTGGAGTGGTGTGGAACACTTTCTTTCAGATGGTCAGATGACTCTTTTTGCACCGAACGTAGAAATGTTTTAATAGAAGCCTGATTGGGCATGGGATCAAAAGTACTCTTTTTCTTAAACTGAGCAGACATGGTAGAGCAGTCAGTAGATTTAGACTTAAAGGAATCCTTAAGTCTTAACGAGCGACCAAACTTATACAGTTCCACCTCCCAGTTTAACGGACTTGGTTTAGAGGTGGGAACAAAGGATAGTCCCTTGCTTAATAAGCTCACTTCATCTGTTGATAAAATTCTCGATGAAAGATTGAAGATAGGCGCTATCTCTGCTGACGGGGGGTCTACCTCTTCCACCAAAAGGTCCGCCCTTGCTGACCACGTCTTGTGATGTGTCTGCGCCTGACACACCGTGTCTGCTCTGGTACCGTGTCCGTATACCCGTATCCTCTGATGATGATGTCCCTAAAAAAGGTTGTGATGTACCAATCGCACCACCCTGTTGTCGTGTAGGCCTCTGTTCACGAGGATATTCTGATTCGGACGTGGATTCACCAGAGGTTTTGTCAATAGTATATTGTCTCGGCTTTCTAATAGGTCTCCGTTTCTTTATAAAGTATGGTTGATCGTTCTTCCCACTCAACCATCTATACACTCGATGCTCCTTATAGTCTGCGGTTACTTTGTCTTGTTCTCTTTTAAACCTTACAAGATCTATTTTGTAATTTTAGATGTTTTCATTAAGCTTTAACAGAGTCGGTGCAGATCCCACTGCTGATAATAGTACAGCTTGTTTAGTTTCCAATTCAGATATTTTTCTTCTGACCTGTATAAGGTCCTCTTTCACATCTTCAATAATAATGAGCATTAAGTCTAAAGAGCACTTATTTAAAACAGAAATCCATCTCCTGCACACATGTGGTTTTAATCTTCCAATGGTGGGGATATTCCTCACACGAAACCCTCTAGGTTTTTTTAGCTTCCTATGGTACTCTGATAGGAAAAGGCCGTGCAAGTCTAGGTCGGTTTCTCGTTTTTTTAGGCGTAATAATTCAAAATAAATGTCCCTCAAGGACGTGGTATTAGGCAATTCTGTGGTGGATTCAGTCCAGCGGATCCTATCTGCATCCTCTTCACTGTATTGCCATGTTTCTGCTTGATCAGACAAGCCCCCAGCAAGTGAGAAAAAATCTTCCATAGATGAAAAAGAAAAATCATATGCAATGTACTCCAGTAAAAAGTGGTATAGACCAGGAACTAAATAATATCACAAAAATATATTGGAAAAATATAAGGGACTAAACTCCCGATTCAGGGTGCATAGAAAGTTGCTATGGACACATTGGTCGCATAGCAACATCCTCCCAATGAGACTGCATCCCGGCCGATCACGTGACGCGGTAATGACGCCGACAGACAGACAGGGAGTGGGAGGTGATTCCGGTGGTGGGTAAGTTAATTGCTTGTTCTCTTATTTGTATATAAGTGTGTATTTGTCCTGTATGTATTAGTCCTGATGAAACTCTGTGTATAGCAGACTGAAACGTCGATTTTTTATCCTGTAAGCTATTAAAAGTTAAATCTTAAATTGGAGTCCTGAGAGTGCTATCATCTCTATATCCTTCTACATTTTGCTTGACAAGCACCGGGCAAGTATTTTTTACTATATGGAGTGCAAGATTATTTTCCATATATATATATATATATATGTATGTATATATGTATGTATATATATATATATATATATATATATATATATATGTGTATGTATATATGTATGTATATATATATATATAAATATATATATATATATATATATGTATGTATATATATATATGTATATACATGTATATATGTATATATATGTATACACACACTATCCACATATAATTTACTATTATTAATCATATATAATTAGTACTATGTTAATAATATAATAATATAGAATATTCATGGATATAATATCAATGAAGAAATGTAATATTATTTACTAATGTTAGTACAATATGTGTAATCTTAACTACAATTTCACACAAGAAAACCAGACAGGATCACCAAATGACAGATAACACTAAGTTATTAATTTTATTTTCTAAAGTTCCATTGTTAGGAAGGGTGAAATTAAGGTTAGGACGTGTCAGGAATCTAACGTATAGCCAAATTACAGACGCTCCGTCTGGGTAAAAAACAACCAAAACCTTTGAAGATGACGGCTTCTGCGATGTATAATAGCCATAAAAGATAACCAAGATGACGTCAAACGCATCACGAAATACAGTTAACCCATTATACAGAAAGGTAAATGGACCCCCTGACAAGAATTTTCGGTGATGTAATTGCGCCATCTACTCACCAAAATCTAGATGATAGTCTGTAGGGAAGACACACCCACAGTTCTCTTTTTGTCACTATAACTAGTGACATACAGGGAATTTCTCCTTTAAAAATTAAGGACAAAGGAGAGATGGGACTGGACTCAAGACTCTCACTCTCAAACACTCTGATACTCATACTCAAACTCTCAAAGACTCAAGGCTCCTACACTTAAAATCACTCTTGGACTATTACTCATAGACATAAACTCAAGACTCACACTTAACATCTAAGATCTGACATCTGGAGTCAAAGCTGGACACACCTGATTCTTAGTATTTTCTTTTCCAAGTAACACAACTTCAGAAATCTGAAAAACCTTTATATATTTTCATACAATTCTCTCATCATACTTGCATTCAAAGTTCCTGGAACATATCTACACATCTGATAGAAAATCTACAACCTAACTGGTAATTATGCTGGGTTTATTAAATTAAATTAAATTAATTCATTTTTCCTAATAGCAGGAATATATATCTGGATAAATGTTGGTCAGATATCGATCATTAGAAATCATAATTAGCTAAGGAATATATGGTTATAAAAATTCAATTCCTGCTGGTTGAATAAAGATACCGATATATTAATGGTAAATTTGCCATATGTTAGCATAACACATTTTTATTTGGTATTAACTTGTTCTGAAATTAAGGATAGTGAATCGTAATTAGGAAAGTTAAAATTCTGCAAACGTAAAACCTGGTTAGAATTATTCTTATTGGATGGACATAGGAATGGTAAATGATCTGGTATGAGAATTTGTATTTGTAAAATTGCAATATAATAGGATATCTAGCCTATGAGAATTGTAGCCAGCAGTGAAACAGTTAATTCAGTGTGATTTGATGTCAGCCAAAGTTTTTATTGCTTTACGCTCTGCTGCTGTGAGATGCTGTGTTCTGTGTTAAGTTGATTTCAAAGTAAATTGTCCTGTCGTAAATCTTGTTTGAAAGCTGCTGTTGCATATAACTTGAAATTTAGTTGTCTAATTGTGTTAAACCACTGTCATATTGTATACTTATGTTATACCTAAATATTCATTCACTGATATCATTATGTTATTTATTATTATTATTATTGTCATAATAAATTATATTTTTATAATTAATTTGTGATTAATGTGTGAAATAAAATCTTCTGATGGAACTTACTTCAGGATCTATGAGAATTAAAATAGTGAGTAATTCTCAGCTTTAAATCATTAATCGGGGAAACAGTGCCAAGATGTAAATTTATAATATAATAAAAATTATTAAGTTTATTTTTGATAATTTTTATGAAAATATTATTTTTAATATTTATAACCCCATAAATATCCCCCCACCCTATAGCCTCTCAGTGTGTTGAGTTAATGATGCGTTAATCATTAACCATGTGGCCTAGGGGTTGTTAGATATCGGTGCCATTAAAACCGTCTCTGGGTGTATTTCTCTCTGTCTTTGGCCGTTATTGCTTTCAGATCCTCAAAGTTCCTGGTATTCTCAACCTACTGTACAAATCAGTGCTTGCAAGGCTGCCAGAAAATGGGGACCACCATCTTGGCAGCATTAAGGAGTCTGGGTATGATTGATTTTTTTTATAGGGTCCTGTTAGCAGTGTAGTGTGGTGTAGTAGGTAGGTAGTGGGCTTTAGTGATATAGGATCTTCAGTAAGGTCTCAGAGCACACGTCCTATTGCCTTTCAATCAGTGGTGTATCTTGGATTTGTGCTGCCCTGGGGATGACTAAATTCAGAAACCCCCTAATCTAAATTTGCACCACCACTTCGTGTCAATGCTACTTTTTTGATTGACAGATGCACGCCCTCATTGACACATACACTGACATACACTCACTGACAGATACACAGTCATTTGGCACACCCACTGTTTAAACAACCCACACTTTCACTGACAGACACACACACACACTGACATACCCACTCACTGACAGGCATACACTCTCAGATAAACATACACTGACATACACTCAATAAAAGACACACTGACACAAACATCCTCACTGATTTGACACACTCTGACTGGCACACACATTCACTCACTCCCAGCCACACACACTGACAGCTACACACACACACACACACACACACACACTGACATATACACACTCACTGACACCCACACCCACACACACACTCCCTGACAGACACACACTCACTGACATACTCACTGACAGACACACACACACACACACACTGACAGCCACACACACACTTTCTCGTACACTAACAATTGCTGGGCTCCTTGCTGGGGCTGGAGCTGCTGGCTGGGCTGGCTGCTGTGGACAGGCGCTTAATAGAGGTGGCAAGTCTCCTTGCGCACCGTCGGGGCTGGAGTGACATCATATTCCGTCTCCCGGCATCACAGAAGGGTGTGTGAGCGATCATGAAGGGCTCAGAGAACTGTGCTCCCTCACCACCCCGCCTACACTATCAACCAGCCAGCCACCTCTTGCTGCCTCCCAGGATGTGAGGCAAACAAAGCACTTGCCTTGGCACATAGGGCGGCGTTTTTTGCTGCCCCCTGAAAGTGCTGCCCTAGGCAAATGCAAATGAAGTAAAACAAGAGATTAAAAATAAGAAAAGGGCATTTAAAGCATTTAAATCGGACAAATCAGAGGCATCCTATGTAAGATATAAGAAAGCCAATAATACTTGCAAAAAGGCAATTAAAGTGGCTAAACTAGAAAATGAGAAATTGATAGCCAAAGAATGCAAAACCAACCCTAATTCTAAACCTCAATTCTAAAAAAACAAAAAATGAAAGTGTAGGTACACTGGAAACAGAGCTGGGTATGTTAGCTAATGAAGACCAGGAAAAGGAAGACATTTTAATGAACTATTTTTCTTCAGTATATATTGAGGATCCTATGGCAAGAGATATGCAAATGATTGCGGCAAAAAACTTGCAGATAGACTCGAGGCAAGGTGCTACAGCAGTTACAGAAAATTAATGTAAATAAAACTTCGGGGCCTGACGGTATTCACCCATGAGTACTTAAGGAGCTAAGTGGGGAAATAAGTGAACCTCTGTATTTAATTTTTCAAGATTCTTTTGTTTCCGATATTGAACAGGAGGATTGGAGGAAGGCAGATGTTGTTCCTATATTTAAAAATGGTTCAAAATCCTTGCCTGGAAATTATCGACCTATGAGCTTAACTTATGTGATTGGGAAAATATTTAAAAGGCTATTAATGGATAATATTCAGGAATTCATTGGGAAGAACTTTGTTATTAGCAATAATCAGCATGGTTTTATGAAACACAGGTCATGTCAAACTAACCTAATTGCATTCTACTAAGAAGTAAGTAGAAGTATAGATCAGGGTGTTGCAGTGGATGTGATCTACTTGGATTTTGCCAAGGCATTTGATACGGTTTCTCACAATAGGTTAGTCTTCAAACTAAAAGAAATTGGTCTAGATTAATATTCTTGTTCTTGGGTAAAACATTGGCTTAAGGATAGAGTACAATGAGTTGTCATTAATGGTAAATTTTCAGGCTTGACAAAAGTGGTAAGTGGTGTCCTTCAGGGTTCTGTTTTGGGACCACTTCTATTCAACATATTTATAAATGATCTTGAAATAGGCATTGAAAGCCATCTATCAGTGTTTGCAGATGACACAAAACTTTGTAAAGTAAGAAAATGTGAGCAGGATATTGCTTTGCTGCAGAGAGATTTGGATAGATTGGGGGACTGGGCACAAAAAATGGCAGATGAAATTTAACATAGAGAAATACAAAGTTATTCACTTTGGGGTCAAGAATGCACAAGCAATTTACACCCTAAATGGTAGTGAATTAGGGATAACCACACACAAGAAGGATTTGGGAATTGTTATAGACAACAAAGTAGGCCGCAATATGCAATGTCAATCTGCAGTTGCTATGGCCAGTATGGTTTTGTCATGTATAAATAGGGGCATAAATTCTCGGGATGAAAATATAATTTTGCCTCTTTATAAATCGCTGGTAAGACCACACCTTGAATATGCTGTGCAATTTTGGGCACCTGTTCTAAAGAAAGATATCAAGGCACTAGAAAAAGTGCAGAGATGAGCTACAAAATTGATAAAAAGGAATGGAACATTTTAGTTACGAAGAAAGGTTAAAAAATGTAAATCTATTTAGTTTGGAAAAACGGCGCCTGAGAGGAGATGTGATAACATTATACAAATATATTCGGGGCCAGTACAAACCTTTATCTGGAAATCTATTCATAAACAGGGCTATACATAGTCAGGGGCGTATTAGCCGCGAGGCAAACAAGGCATTTGCCTTGGGCGGCATTTTCCAGGGGGCGGCAAAAAAAGCCGCCCCCCAAATGCCCAGGGCAAATGCCTTGTTAGCCTTGCGGCTAACAGACATGCTGGGCTGCTGCTGGGCGGTCGGGCGGCGCTGCTGGGCGGGTGGCGAGGGAGCACTCCCCCTGAGCTGTCTGCTCAGCTCCCTCGCGCGCCGCACAGTGAGGCTGGGAGCCGGAATATGACGTCATATTCCGGCTCCGCCTCCCAGCCTCACTGTGCGGCGCGCGCGGGAGCTGAGCAGACAGCTCAAAGGAAGTGCTCCCTCGCCGCCCGCCCAGCAGCGCCGCCCGACCGCAGAGCAGCCACTGGACCACCAGGGAAAAAAGAAGGCCCCCCCCAAGCATTCCCAAAGGTAAGGAGGCTGGGGGGGTTAAAGTAAAAAAAAAAAAGCCACTGGACCACCAGGGAAAAAAGAAGCCCCCCCAGCATTCCCAAAGGTTAGGAGGCTGGGGGGGTTAAAGTAAAAAAAAAAAAAGTGTTAATGTGAGTGTCTGTTAGTGAGTGTGAGTGTGTGTATCTGTTAGTGAGTGTGAGTGTGTGTATCTGTTAGTGAGTGTGTGTGTCTGTTAGTGAGTGAGTGTGAGTGTGTGTCTGTTAGTGAGTGAGTGTGAGTGTGTGTCTGTTAGTGAGTGAGTGTGTCTGTTAGCGAGTGAGTGTGTCTGTTAGCGAGTGTGTGTGTGTCTGTTAGCGAGTGTGTGTGTGTCTGTTAGCGAGTGTGTGTGTGTCTGTTAGCGAGTGTGTGTGTGTCTGTTAGCGAGTGTGTGTGTGTCTGTTAGCGTGTGTCTGTTAGCGTGTGTCTGTTAGCGTGTGTCTGTTAGCGTGTGTCTGTTAGCGTGTGTCTGTTAGTGTGTTTGTCTGTTACTGAGTGTGAGTTTGTCTGTTACTGAGTGTGAGTTTGTCTATTAGTGTGTGTGTTTCTGTTAGCTAGTGTATGCGTATCTGTCAGTGAATGTGTGTGTGTGTGTTTAGAATGCGGGGCGGGGTAAAGGTTGGGTGGGGGCAGCACAAAACCAGGATACACCACTGTACATAGTACACACAAGCTCACACATTTCGGCTGGAAGAAAGGAGATTTCATCTATGGCAAAGAAAAGGTTTTTTTACAGTAAGAGCAATAAGGATATGTAATTCTCTGCCTGAAGATGTGGTTTAATCAAAGTCCATACAGATATTTAAACTGCAATTGGATAAATACTTGCAAAAACATAGCATACACGATATAATTTCTAATTAGTGTAACAGCTGCTTGATCCAAGGAGACATCTGACTTTTGTGGTCAAGAAGGAATTTTTTCCTAGTTTGTAGCAAAATTGGAAGCGCTTCAGACTAGGTTTTTGCCTTCTTTTGGATCAACAGCAAAAACATATGTGAGGAAGGCTGAACTTGATGGACGCAAGTCTCTTTTCAGCTATGTAACTATGTAACTATGTAATACAGCCTTGCTTCCAATAGGGTTTGATCTGGCTGCATCCCCACCCTATGTTGAGCAAACATTGATATTTGTGTGCTTCTTGCCAAGCACTAAATAAAACATTATTCTTACAGTGCTGGACCATTCTTTATTAAGAATCAAAATTCCCCGAAGTAGCTATGCTTTCAGATTGACCGAAAATGTATAATTCCTGGTGAATTCCCAATTCCCAGTTTAGTGAACAACCCTTTACGTGTTAATGTTTTTTTCTATTATTGGTTACAAAAACTGGTGCAACATTCTCTATTACTGGTGTAATATAATTGACCTGCATTCTTTGCTACGCTTTCATGCACTTTTTGGAAGGCACGTTTAAAGAGTGTCGAGTATCTGTCTATGCGTTTTTTGTGTTGCATTTTTTATTTGGGCTTTTAAAAAAACTTTTATTGCCAAATTTTTCTTTTTTCCCTTACCGACACTTTCATCTTGCGCCTTTCATATGTAATGTTTTTCCGCAAAATTAATGCTGCTGTCCATGCATAAAAGTCAAGCAATTTTTAGGGTCCAATTTTTCAACATTTTAGTATGCCACAGTCAGTCTGGCAGAATTGGAAAAATGTGCCAAGATTTAGAGTGACATAAAGGTTTTATACATCTTTAATATGCAACCTTTATTAGTAAAAAAAAATAAAAATAATAACTTTTGTTTTTTATTACTCTTGGATGCAATGATTTATTGTATGGAATGCATTAAAGTATTATATTTATCATACTTTCATTCATGTTCTCTAAAAGGGATTTTGCATGTCTAGTGCAGAATAGAACATTATGTCTCATATTCATGGTTAATTATGCTATCCATTCAGAGTATGCCAGACGTCTGTATATCTATAGAAAAGACTTACATTAGCTGGAAAAGCAGCCCAGTAAAGTTGAGTAACACAGCACATTTCATGTTCAAGTTAAGTGAATTCAACTGAAAGTACAAATAACCTTTGCAACAAGAAAACTGCTAGAACATTTGATTTATAAACGTAGGTTTCTCATTCTGTTTGTGGTTTATTCTGACTTAACTTCAATTGTATGCTGCATCAGGACAGGCTTTACAGCAGATGAGTCCCTAAATAACAGTGGATAGTTTCACTACGGTTTATATTTCCTTTAGAGATGGTTGCTGTAAACCGAGCGTTCAATAGCAAAATGTAGATAGAATATAGCAAAGCAGAAGAAATTCTCCAATGCTGATTTTTTGGCCTACATTTGGGAAATATGTTTTTTTTTGTTTTTTTTTAGTTTATCACAGTGTGCAGTTTAGTAAAATAATCTTTTAATTTGTGAAATTTCAAGAATGAAAACTCAGGGGGCACATGATAGAATTCTCATATTTTACAGAACTGCAACTCCCATGGTAGCCATTAAGGTACATTATAGTCACCAAAAAACTTTAGCTTAATAAAGCAGTTTTGGTGTATAGATCATGCCTCTGCATTCTCCCTGCTTAATTCTCTGCCATTTAAGAGTTTAGTCACTTTGTTTATGCAGCCTTAGGCAAATCTCCTTGCATGTGACTTACAAAGTCTTCCTAAACACTTACTGTAAAGAGTAATCTAATGTTTACACTTCCTCTATTGCAAATTCTGTTTAATTTAGAATTGTGTATCTACTGCTCTGTTAACCCCTTAAGGACCAAACTTCTGGAATAAAAGGGAATCATGACATGTCACACATGTCATGTGTCCTTAGGGGGTTAATAGCTTGATAGACCCTGCAGGAGCTTTCTGTATGTAATTAAAGTTACATTTACAGAGCAAGAGATACAAACTTTTAAAGTAAGTTACCTCTGATTGAAAATTAAACCATCTTGTTTTCATGCAGCCTGTGCCAGTAACAGCCAGGGGAGGTGTGGATAGGGCTGCATAAACAGAAACAAAAGTTATTTAACTAATAAAACTGAATTGAGCAATGAATCTTCAGGGCATGATCTATACACAAAAACACTGCTTTATTAAGCTAAAATGGTGACTATAGTGTCCTTGTAAGGTAGTGTGTAAGCACCAAATAATCTAGAAGTAGGGTTCTACCGCAGTGAGAACCAATGAGAGTTCCCTTCCTTGAATTGCAGAGGTAACAGAGTTCCCATATTTCTTAATGTGAAAGGATTAGTACTGCTTATAGCACAAACACATAACACTGGGTAATTTAAATTTGCAAAGCAGCCAACAGCAAAGTGTTAAATCTTAATGTGTTTCTGTGTGTAGCTTTAAAATCCAGATGGCTCTGTATGCAATGCTGTGTTTCATCCTTCTCAAAATGGCAGTATCATTTTGACATAGTGACATGATGCCAAGGGTGGGTGGCCATATTAACAGGCATTCCCAACCTCTAACGAGCTAGGAGCTGAATATGTGTTATGTTGTATAAAAATATTTTAATTGTTCATATTTTCACTTTTAACAATTAAATATCTTGTCACTTCAATTCATTCCATTCCACATGCAATATGGTGATGGGAGCACTAGCCTACAAAAGAGAATGCATGGTTTAAGGTTTAGAAGACAAGTATTACTTTTTATATGATATTGCTATCTCATTTCTCATATACTTAAAAAAGGCTATTTTAATTTTAGGTTATATATTGCATTCGTATGGTCTGTAATGCACATCATTCCTGAACACAGATAAAGCTAAATATAGAGACGAAAGACATGCAAAGAGGTGGAGCATTACTTTACATCCCCGTCCTGCTTCCTTAGATTTAAAAAAAACCAAAAAACTTGTGGCTTGAGCCCAAAACAAAATTTGATGACCCCTCCCCAAGCATCACGTCTAGTCATTTCTAAACATCACACCTTATCACTTACAGGATCTGCTTCCCACACTAGCATGAGGTGAGCCAAGATGGCGCAGACAATGACCTGATTCAGGTCCAAAGGGTATCAGACTGTGGACTTACCAGTAATACAGGGAGTGCTCCAGGCTATACTGGACGCAATGTCCATGAATATACAACAGACACTAGAGGAGTCTTTGGTGGAACTCCGTAAAGACCTTCAAGACAGCAAGCTTGCTGACGTGGAGGACAGTGCGAGTTGCAATAACCTCCGCATCATGAGTGTTGTGGAAGCTGTAGGGCAACCAGGCTTGCAGGCCCATGTTACTTCCCTCTTTAGAGCATTTGTTCCGGACTTGCTGCTGATGGACTGGGCACATCGAGTGTCCAAACCCAAATCCCTGCCACACGCAGATGCACTATTACCATGTTAAGGATATGATTCTAAAATCAAGTACAATACAATAAAAACCTGCCTAATCAATATTTTGGCATCCTGATATTTTCAGAAATGTTGGCCTCCTTGAAGAAGTGCAAGTCCGTTGACGGCATCATGGAGCAATTGAGGATCAGTCGTTTGGCCTACAGATGGGGATACCCTGTTAAGTTACTTGTGCAACGCAACAGCAAGATCATTGTCCTTACCACACTGGAGGAAGGGCACTAGAGCTTTTCAGAGCATTAAAACACTGAAGGATTCCAGGAAGACACATGGTACACCTAGACCGGAATGGAAGAGAACATGCAACTAAGGGATGTTTCTTGCTGACTCTGCTGGTGGAGACTAGTCTTATGTTAAAATCTGAGACAAGTACCACATATGAATGTTATAATCTTTTATCTTTATTATTGTATGCCACCTTCTAGGTTAAAGCTTGTAATATGTTGATTAATTTCAGCATGGGCAATCCCTTGTGATAGCGATGGCTCACTGAATATACAGTACAGGAATGTCTATGTTATCACCATTTACATTATTATGAGATGACATAACCTTTACAATTGTGGGTAGCCTTGTAACATCTAAGCTAGATCCCAGCAAAGCAAACTTCTTGTGTAACAAGTCATAACAGACAGATACATGATCTTTATAAAGTGGTGGAACCTTTCCCAAGTTATGCAAGTAAGCTTGTACTCCACCTATGCAGCAAGCATATAATCATTCTTTTTAATAAACTTCTATTATTCTCTATTATGGGCAAAATAAAACGTAAGGTCACAAGATACTACTTATTATATATTTTTAAAAGCGCCGACAAGGTTGTTATGACAGCTCAGATGGAAGCTGAAGGCTTCAACTCCCAAGGCATCAGAGCATGGTGCTTAGCAGCTATACTGGCAGTTATTGTGTTATTTTTGTTAATTTGTTATACTGCTTTTCCTTTATTGAATAAAAATTGCAAATGTTATGTTTTTTTTTTTTTAGTTATTCCTGGTCAAGTGGGTACTCCATGTCATCTCTCATCATGCTTATCTGTAGGATGGGGGGGGGGGGGAGGGGGGTGAATGTAATATGCCAACATGGGTTTTTTACCATCTACATATGGAGGCATATGGGTATTCTGGGAGAACTGGGAGCTGTGAGGAGCAAAACACCTCATGAGAGATAGCTCTTATCTTAGATGCTTGAAGTCTATGAACCTCTCTGAAAATCTATATCCAACAATGCTAGGGGACTTCCAGTTCCGGTTAAAAGACACCGCCTTAGCAGAGAGCTTCAGTCCCATGGAGGAGATGTGGTGTGCCTCATGCTTTAAAACCAATGCTTTCCCCCCTGTATTGCAAGCTGACTACCCCTTTCAGTTTCATGATACTTTGCAGACTAAGTCAAAGGCAACATCTATTCTGATTATTAAATTTGTATTTTTTTTACAAACACAGGGCATAGACAGAGATTGCAGATATGTCATTGTTGTAGGGACATTTGATAATATACTATATACCATAGGAAATATATATGCACCTAATGCAGAACAGCGTAATTTCCTACACAAAGTACAATACAAACTATCAGCTATACAACAGGGTATCACTGTAATTTGTGGGGACTCCAATCACATTTTTGATCTGAATATAATACACGCGTCTGTATTCAAGTAGTGCTAGATACTGACCCCTTAAGAAACAATGCAAAGCAATCAGTGGTGTATCCTGGTTTTGTGCTGCCCTAGGCAGGACAAAACTCAGGCGCCCCTCCCCCCCCGCGCCACCCTCATCCAACCCTTCCCCCCGCCCTGCCTTCTAAATACACACACACACATTCACTGACAGATACGCATACACTAGCTAAAAAAACACACACTCACTAACAGACACACACACTCACAGGCAAACACACTCACACTTACAGACACACTCACTCACTAGCAGACACACACTCACTAACAGACACACACACTCACAGTCAGAGACACACACACACTGACACACTAACAGACACACACTAACAGACACACATTAACAGACACACACACACTAACAGACACACTCACTCACTCACAGACACACTCACTCACTCACAGACACACTCACTCACTCACAGACACACACACACTCACACTAACAGGCAAACATACACACAGTCAGAGATACACACAGTCAGACACACACGCACGCACACTAACAGACACACACTAACAGACACACACTCACTCACTAGCAGACACACACTCACACTAACAGGCAAACACACACAGTCAGAGACACACACACACACTAACAGACACACACACATTAACAGATACACACACACACACTAACAGACACACTCACTCACTAACAGACACACTCACTCACTAGCAGACACACTCACTCACTAGCAGACACACTCACTCACTCACTAACAGACACACACACTCAGAAACACACACACACACTAACACATTTTTTTTTAATTTAACCTCCCCCCAGCCTCCTTACCTTTGGGAATGCTGGGGGGGGGGGTCTCTTTCTCCCTGGTTGTCCAGTGGCTGCTGGGCGGGCAATCTGCTGGGCGGGTAAGCGGGCAGCTCAGCTCCCTCGCACGCCGCAGAGTGAGGCTGGGAGCAGGAATATCGGCATGTCGGCATGTCGGTTAGCCGCAAGGCTAACAAGGCATTTGCCCTGGGCATTTGGGGGCAGCGTTTTTTGCCGCCCCCTGGAAAATGCCGCCCAAGGCAAATGCCTTGTTTGCCTCGCGGCTAATACGCCCCTGACTATGTATAGCCCTGTTTATGAATAGATTTCCAGATAAAGGTTTGTACTGGCCCCGAATATATTTGTATAATGTTATCACATCTCCTCTCAGGCGCCGTTTTTCCAAACTAAATAGATTTACATTTTTTAACCTTTCTTCGTAACTAAAATGTTCCATTCCTTTTTATCAATTTTGTAGCTCATCTCTGCACTTTTTCTAGTGCCTTGATATCTTTCTTTAGAACAGGTGCCCAAAATTGCACAGCATATTCAAGGTGTGGTCTTACCAGCGATTTATAAAGAGGCAAAATTATATTTTCATCCCGAGAATTTATGCCCCTATTTATACATGACAAAACCATACTGGCCATAGCAACTGCAGATTGACATTGCATATTGCGGCCTACTTTGTTGTCTATAACAATTCCCAAATCCTTCTTGTGTGTGGTTATCCCTAATTCACTACCATTTAGGGTGTAAATTGCTTGTGCATTCTTGACCCCAAAGTGAATAACTTTGTATTTCTCTATGTTAAATTTCATCTGCCATTTTTTGTGCCCAGTCCCCCAATCTATCCAAATCTCTCTGCAGCAAAGCAATATCCTGCTCACATTTTCTTACTTTACAAAGTTTTGTGTCATCTGCAAATGCCTTGTTTGCCTCGCGGCTAAAACGTCCCTGAAAGCAATCATGAAACATCTCCACACACACACACCATTCTTATGATGCTTGGGGGAGAGGGCATATGCATACTTTTCTACCGTTCACAATTCATGAACTGGAACTGGAAGTTAATTATAGCAAAGCTGTCTTGTGCACATTTGGAATTCCAGTGAACTTCCTTTTGACGGTCAAGGCATTATACAAAACCCTATCGGTACAAGTACTGAATGCTGGCTTCATGTCCGACCACTTTGAAAAAGCCTTTAGATACTTTATATTTATTCTGATGTGAAACATAGCTATGTCTACTGTTTAACCTGCCGTTTTAATTAATATTATACCAAATATATTTAAAATTTGATGTGTCAAAATAAATGATGGTTCAATATACATTCTTTGGTGATCATTGATGTGCCAAGGTTAATTAATAAAAGTGTAATTAAATAAGGTAAAACTCTATATCAAAGTCCAAACTGTTTATATTCTTTTCATCACTGAATACTGCCAATGTTGCAGGACATAACATTTAGGAAAACCAAAAACAAGAATTGAAAGTAAGAGTTACTTGTATGCGTTGACATAAAGTACGTTGGCACCAAATGAATACGGAAATAGAAATGGAACACAGTCTGTTTGGCCTGTGCTTGATTTAATTTTCTGTTTTATTAGGGAACATTAAATACTGCAGACATTCACCTCTGGCTCCTCTTATTCTATCACCTAATCTGTAAGATCTAGTTCAGTACTGTGTTAGTACTGCTAATATACTAGGATTTTTGTATATATACTCACAGAAACAATTTTTTTGTTCACTAACCTCACCTATTGCACCTATTGTGTGCTCTCTATTAAAACATGCCATGAGGTTTGCATCTGTCTTTTCATTTAGAAAATCATCATGTGGGATAAAGATTTTTAAAAATAAACAAACCATAATCTTTTATTGAAGGAACACTACTCTGCCTAAAAACAAAGACAAGCAAACAAACCCCCTTACTCCCCCCCCCCAAAAAAACAATGTATATATCTAACACAGGTTGCAAAAGCTACAGATCTCTTGGCTACAGTCTTGGCTACAGTCTTTGCAAGTCCTTCCCTTTACCCCAGTCCAGACTTTCTGTGGATGTCCAATCACAGACTTCTCAATGCAGCTCAATGAGAAGTCATTGCAAGGCAGATGCTCTGGGCAATTCTTGCTTATTGAGTTTAGCTCCACTGGAGCAAGGAAGTAAAGGGCGGGCTGTGTAACAAGATTAATTTATAAATGTGCCAATTTCTATTAAAATCTGCAATTTTTGTAAAAAGTAAAAAAGAGGACCCACAAAGTTCCCATGATTGCATCATTAAAGTAATTAGCTGGTGTGAGTAATGGGAAGTTTGTGACTTATATTTAATGATGATGGCCTGACCAATATACATGCATGACTTCCCTGGAGAAATTGATGAGCGACTCCATGTATCATGACTAGCTCCACAGGGAATTATCTTGTTCACCACCTTTGCACTCTCTAATACTCAATGCACAATGTGAAATTCCCACATTTTTTTTACAATACACTTTCAATCATCTTTAGATGAGATTAATTGTGTTTAATTTTACAGCATCATGTGTTCCTTTTTGAGGATATACAAGAGCCTTGTTTCTCAACCTGTGGTACCTATACCTCATGTGGTACGCACACCAAGAGCAGGGGGTATGCCAAGAGCTGGTTGACTGGCCACCTAGGGGGGCCTCCCGGGAGGTGACAACTGTCTGCTAAGGCAGACTAAGCACCTGTTTACCCAGATGGCAAGTGCCTGATCTGCCAAGTACAGTGTCTTGGGGGAGGCTGTGGCTGAGCAAGCTGTAATCTATGTGCTCTTTCAGCACTGCTCCCTCACATGTCCTGTGGTGATGCTGGGAGCTAAGTTAAAGGTCACTCAGGCCCAGGCATCAGCCTAATACAAGCACCGAGGAGGAGCCTGAACCAGCGCAGAGGGACATCGGAGCTGGATTCAACCCCTTCAGTACCGAGTGGGTGGCGGGGGGGGGGGGGGGAGCATGAGGGAGGGGGGCACTCTAGGGAACTATAGTTCCAGGAAAACTGTTTTGTTTTCCTGGCAATATAGTATGCATTTAAAATAAGTAGGAAAAGGTGGAGTAAAAATGGGTGGGTTCTTGATCGAGAAGAGGTGCAGCCTTGACAGGAAGGGGTGGGGTAAATTTAAATTAGGGGGATGCCCAGGTTTAGTCATGCCTATTGCAGCACAAAACCAAAATACACCACTGAGTAGGAGTATTGATAACACAAATAGGACAAACAGTCTGAAGACAAAGAAGGTGACAAATTATTTCCTGAGCAGTAATTTCCTTTGACTCCTAATTTATGCTGTGTTTGTGTTAACCAACCAAAGGCATTCTAAGACAATAGGAAAAGAGGAAGAAATAACCTTGACCACAATCTCCTCTCTATGTAAGTATCTGACACACATTAAAAGAAGACATGTCTCGTGCAAGATGTGAAGTTTATATGTCGCTTTTGAATTGAGAGGCACAGCAGAGGCCCCGCAAAACTGGAATCTATAAAAATCTCCGCTGCCCAGGAAACAATCAAAGCATGACTCTGTTTAGGTTGGGTTTTGATAAGGAAGATGACAGGAGGAATGAACCGTATGGACAATAGAGTAGAGGATAAAGTTATAAAAACCTTGTCCATATCCCAAGGGAGATACCTAGCAGCCATCATCCATTTTATCAGGTAATCCATACTGAAATGCTGCCACAGGTGAATAATTATTCCATACCACCCAAGAGGTTAAAGTACTAAATTCAATGGCACACTTCGAATCAGTGCAATAGCCTTTCTTAATTCTTATGTGCAATTTACCTTCATACTTAGCACAGTCTGATGGATCAAAGGGTCTACTAAAGGCAGCTAGGAATTCAAGGTTATTATACACTATGGTTATTATACAAAGTTATTATACACCTCTTCCATAGGCGGTTGGCCCAGGCTAGTGCCTTGTCAGAAAGCAAATCAATGCTACAACTAACCTTAGCCCTATCTGTTTGTTAAGTAAGATGTAAAGTCCATCTGAAAGTGGAAGTTCATTAGTTTAAAGATTCCCCAGCTTAATGTAATTTTTTCTAGTGTCTACAGCCTGCCCCTGATGGCTTTCTAATATAAACACTGCCTTTTACATAACTACAGCGTAACAGTCACTCAGACGGCCAGTAGAAGTGCTTCCTGGGTCAGCTTTGCACAGTGTGCAACATTGACGTACAGTGTCTCTACTCTCTGTGTGGAGACGCTGAATGCTCCACATAGAGATGTATCTCTATGAGGAGATGCTGTCTGGAGCAATGTGGTGTTTTGCTGCACATACACAATAGCCTCCAAGTGATTGGATTGACTGAGATTGTCAAATGATGTCTGATGATCTCAGTCATGGAGGCAAAATTAGGTTGAGCCTGCCACAGCCAGACAGGTATGGCGTGGGGAAAAGGTGAGTAAAATCACCTTTTAAAAGGAGGCAAGGGGAGACGAGAACCTAAATGGTGATTTTATCACTATAGTGTCAGGAATACAAGTTTCTTCCTGACACTATAGTGTTCCTTTATGAAACCCACTGCATAGGATCACTGCTATATCTTTGTAGAGGAGCCATGTGAGAGAGAATATTATATGGACTAGGTTAAATTTCTGAAGAAATGGAAGTAGAAGCTGCATCAGTTTGAGCCTCAAGTTGCAGATGTGAGATAGAATTTAATCTGCAAGGCCTGAGCAAATTGATCCATGTGATGGTCCAATTCGTCCATATGAGAACTGCAGTCAGCCACCTGATTTAGGTCTGCTGAGTCCATATGGTCCTGTTTGAATGTCAGGGCAGGTTCGGGTCCTAACATTCAAACCCAAGTCTACTGGAAACCAACAGCAAAGATCGTACATATTACTGATTATTAGGTAGATAAGATAAGAATATTCAAATAAGAATATTCAACGAATGAGCCATAGTTAGGGCAGGAGAAAACAGGATAAATTGGGTGGACAAGCCAAAACTTGGGAGAACAGAGGTCAGAATAAACAAGTAAACTATTAGTAGATTGCAAGGAACTAATAGTAAATTGCAAGGAAGCTCATTATTGCCTCAGCTAGAACCATAACAGTCTAGTTAAAGGCTGAATTGGTTTAACTATTCAAAAATGAAAGCCTATTTGTTAGTGTCGTGACTGAGCACCAAAAGATATATGGGTAATTATGCACAGGCTTTACATCACTAAGGAAGCCAGTATCACATGAACGATGCTTAAAGTGCTTAAAAAATGTCACAATAATAATAATAATAATAATAATAATTCATCTTGAAGCATACTTTGATTAGTTTCAAAATTGGCCCAAGAATGACAAGACTCTTCAGGTACAGTTTGAGTCATGTAACAAATTACGCAAGAATGACGCAACTCTGCACAAACTGGAACTGGGTTTAAATAGGCAATAGTGATTGTTGCTGGAAATTAATACCTCTTTCTTATGATATGACAAAGATAAATACAAATAACATCATATAACTTTACTAACATTACCTACAGGTAGGCATTTTGCATTTCAATCTATTATTTAAGATACTCTCAGTTGAGTTGGCTCTGTTTTTTTGTGTTTCATTTCCACTGCATTGACTATATATATCTATTCAAGTGCTGGAAGTCTTAAAATGCACTTAACATATCAGAAGAAAACTTACTTATTTATCACATCAGTCTCCCTAGTCATGGCTGTCAGTTGTGTTCCACTTCATAATGTGAATGCCTAGTAGGTCTGACTTTGCAAGCTTATCTCCATAAAACACGAATGCCTCTGTGACTTACAAGGACACATGCACTCTGGAATACTGAACCCAGGGATCTCACAGTAGCTGTGCATGATTACTTTGTAGAATCAAAAGCTGTATGCTTAATATCACCCCATTCTCCCAGCTGCTACAATTATTTATATATTTTTTTATTTGTGTCTTTCTGTATTTATGTGTGACTCCTTTCATCTACAATTACTTTTATCCAAGAGGCCAAAGGCAATTGGAGAAAATACATTTAGCATTTTATACAAACAATGTAAAAAGCAGAAATCTTTTAAATATTATCTATGTCATAGACCAAGAAGATAAAGCGGGTGGACAAATACAAAATACAATTAAGTATTTTAAAATATCTGTCCAGGATGCCCCAAAGTACCCTTTTTTATTGCCTTCTATGAACTATAGGTTTAAAAAATGTACACAGTGAGTATCACCTTCTATCATATCTTGAAATTTCAAGATAATATAATGGAGCTGGTTTGAAACAAGTAATGGAAACAGAAGACATAAAAAACAGAATAATATAACAAACAAAAATCTAAAGGTAGAGTAACGAATCAAGCTGTATCTGTGGCACAGTTATATTAGACAGATGACAGAAATACTTGTAATAAATGGATTAAATGTTGTTGGGACATGTATGAGAACTAAAAACAGACATGGACGTTCAAGGTAAAGGTCAAGGTATATTGCAATCATTGTTAGAGCCAGGGTCAGGATGGAAATAACAAAATCATACTCTGTGTGGGCAGGAAACCTTGAGCAGGACTAGGCCAAAATGTCAATGTTTTGGTGTGACGTTGAAGCCTTAAACATGATAGTAAAGATGAACAATCAGCTGATTACTTTTATATAGGTTTTGAGTAGATATGTGAAAGAAAAAAAACAAAATAAATTGGACCAAACTTAAAGAGTAATACATGGGAATGGAGAGTTAATTTATAAAATGTAACTTTTAATAATCAGGCTACTAATCACCTTATATAAATACACACTAGTGCTAAATAGAATAATATAATAGAAATAACCTTCATATGGGGGTGAGTTGTTTTTCTATACTTAAGGCGAAAATTACCTAAAGAAATTGCTGCAACACAACAGATAATGAAGCATGGAAGTACCCCCTATCAACAGTGGTTAGATATTCTGCTGATGGTAAAAAAGTGACTAGGGAGGGTGTGCACCATTAGGTGGTGTCTACTATAAGAGGTGCTATAAGCAATGAAATGCTTTAGAGGAAATATACTACCTATAGCAGTTAAAAGATAAAGATTTTTTGAAAAAAATGCTTTATAAGTGTATAAGGAACTATTGGAGATAGAATATAGTTAAAGGGGTAAATAGCACCGTAAACATATTGTATATACCAAAAGGCTCAAAGAAGGATACCTAGACGTACTAAGCATGCCTCAACACTGATAAGCCCTCCGAGCAGATACAGTTAAACTTGCCCAAGGAGACCATACTACTGGAGACTGCATCAACAGAAACGTAAGAAGGATAACTAGACATACTAAGCATGCCTCGGCACTGATAAGCCCTCCGAGCAGATACAGCTAATCTTGCAGCCAACATTCCAAAATGAAAGAGTAGCCTAAGGGGACCCAATACCTCTGTACTGCAGAAGTGCAGAAGTAAATTTGCATTTAGCTGGTAACAGCAGAGAAAAACGAAACTATAACAAGCCTAAACTGTATATAGTAAAAAGTGACTCTGATTGTGACAAAAAAACAAAATGAGAAAAGATAGAGGCCCTATGTCATTCATAGGGCATGGTAAAGATGTTGCGCGCCAATCAAATGATGCAGGGCAGGGCATATTTCCAAAAGGCAGTACCTACATGATGTGATAACCAGTTAGTGGAACGTCAATACACTCATTATTGAACACCCCAGGATAGTGTGTGAGTGAAGTCACTACATCAGAACACAATGTATCGGCCACTAGATACCACAGACATAGCTCATATGAAGCTAGAGCTTGGTATGCCTATAGTAGCGTATCTAGAATTATATCACTTGGCCCAACGGGGTCAGTGGGATGGACTTATGGCCATTACTAAATTGCACTCGTAACTGAGGCCTATATACAATCACATAAACTAATACATAAACTAATACATAAAGTCATAATCAGTCATGTGTAAATCATCCAAACAACTTCGGACTGTGCTAATTTCAATTATGGGCACCAATGAAAGGGAAATTTGCTAATTTAATTATAGCCCACCTAGAAATCCTGTCAAAATCAACCAACGTGACATATGTTAGTTAGATCACTCAGGTTGACCTCAAGTGTAAGGGGCAAGACTTAAATGGAAAGGCGTGGCTTTAATACTACACACGTCTTGAGGGGTTGTCTAAGATGAAGGACATTATGCTATCATAGCCTCAGCGGTCCAATAAGTGGAGCAAGGAAACATAACAACAACGGTTGCCTAAAGTATACACTGGCTCCCAAGAAAATCTAAAAGCCTCCACTGTAGATAATGAAAATGGGAAATAATGCACAAGTAAACAATGCACTTCTGAACATATGGTAGTTCCTAAGAGATGCATTGTTATCACAATTAGGAATTCTAACAATAATCGTGCAATGTAAAACGTAAAGCAAACGCATATAATGAAAGCATGATTAAGTGAAAGTACATAATGAAAGTCTAGCTAGCCATAGATTGTTGCCAAGAGGCTACATATGAAAAAGAGGAGATCAGCTAGCTAGGGGAATATATGAAAAATAGGCAAAAGCACAAATCATGATTTATTTTGGGGGAGGAGTATGCCAAAATCATCTTCTCCTATGTACCCAAAAATCCTTGCACTGGTCCTTGCACTGGAGTTTGGGGTAGAGACATGGCTTTGGGGGGAAGCATTGATGTCACTCCCCTGAGGCAGGGGGTCACTATGTTTCGTCTGGAAAATAAGTATTATCTAGAGTCTTAAAACTAGGAGATAAACTTTAAGCCTATCTCTAGGTTGTCTTGAATCCCTGAACAGGTTCACAAATTTGCCCCTACTGTACCTAATGCATGCTGGCAGTGCTGTGGGGGGTACTTCTTCATGAAGTATTGAATACATCCATAATCTGTACCTAAATTGCCATAATAAATCAATACTTATATTAGAGCCGACATCTGTACCATTTACTAAAACTGATTCATTATAGGCTGATTTTGTGTTTATATTACATTTTCATATAACTCATTCTAAATACAACTAAAAATAATACAAATAATAAAATAAATGCAACTCTAACTTGTAAAAAGCTCTCTTCTTTCTGTCATCAAGATAATGTTAAAGGAGTGTACTGTCAAGCCTATCAGGTGGATAGAGTCAGCCAAATATGTCTTCTTCTACAACAAGACAGTACTACCAGACACAGTTCATTTTGTAGTATTATCTCTGTTTCCAACTTAATTTTATTTTTAACTTGTATAGTCATTTTTTTTATTGTATTCAATTGAATTTCCAATTTCCAGATTTTAAAATGTTTTCAGTAGATTCTGTGGGGTCTTTAAATAATGTGCTATACAGTGATTCATCTGTACCTATTAAAGCTTTTTCTAAGCTTTTATTTGTGGCACCTTTAGCAACTTGGGGAGAAAAGGAGAGCCTTTTTTCTTATTTTTGATCTTTTTTTTCTTTTTTAGGTTGAGGTTTTTTTTTGGGTTGCCATGTTATGTCTCAAGCTTCTTTCTCTCTTTGTTTCCCCCTTTTTTCTCTTTTTTTTTTACTGACCAAACAGTAAAAAAGAAAGTAGATATTACTACTTATCTTAATGTGGAAGAATAGTTGATTCTGCAGAGCTTGATAAGTAAGTAACTCGTAGATCAACGTGGGGTTTCTGAAGGTCTTTAATTAGAGCTTGAAGCTTTTCAGAAATGGAAACTTGGAGTAACTAGATCGAACAAATCCTTCTGAATCTACCTCCACGGGACAAAATGGAGCATGTTTATCTTCGGCTTAATAAACAGAAATGATCAGAATAGCAGGGTTACTAGGTTTTTAGCGTCCCTCGGTTAGAAGGGTTAGCAGTATTTACCCACTTATGAGTAAATTTCTGTTTTTCCTTACACTAGTACAATACACTTTATGGAATTACTACACCATCAGAGGTCTATTTTGTGTTTGTTCTCGTTACATATCCTACAGGCTGACCTATTAAGGAGAACTTTCCAGTACAGAAATGATTAATCTTGTATGAAGTTTTTCTATAAGAACCCACTTGAACTACTAAAAAGAACCAGACACAGCCCATAATAATTTGGAATATTCTGGTTTGTATGTACTGTTGGGTGTTATATACACATTGCTACTTTTTAACTAACTATTAGACGCAACCTGTTTCTTCTCCTTCTGCTTTGTGAGCCTTAGATCCCAAGAATACTAAAAGGGAAAGTGTGGGAAGCACAGGCCTATTCAGTGGATGCCCAGCAAACAAAATGTGCCTGAAAGAATAGAATTTTTTTTTTTTTCACAATACAATATCCAGAAGTTTTAAAACAACAGTTTGCAAAAAAAACAACAACTTTTACATCAATTTAATTATTACAACTCAAAAATACTTTATTTTTAATGTCTTTGACATTGAATATTTCAAAATGGACCCTGTAGGAAGTCCTGACAGGAGATCTTAATTTGAATATGTATTTATTATTAATTTAACAGGTATATTCATTTCACTTTTAGAAGGCTGTGACATTTTAAGCTGCATTCTTTTCATTAAACTGTTTGTGCAGTCCTGGATTCTCAGTTTGATGGAATGTTTTCTACTACTACATTTAATTATTGTGATATATGACATGCTGTCCCTTTAATACTGAAAGACACTCAGTACAACCGCATACAAAATAAGACTCAGCTTCCAGAGAAATGAATTATGAATTATGTGAGTTTGTTTTCTATGCATATGTCCTAGCTAGTGCAAGCAGGGCCGTCTTTAAGGAGGGGCAAACGGGGCAGCTGCCCTGGGCCCAGTTACTCATGGGGGGCCCAAAGCAGCTGCCCCGTGGGCCCCGCTGTCTGCAATAATTTTTTATTTTTTTAAATATTTCCCTACCTAATGGGCCAGCGGTGCTAGTATTGCGGCTGCACCGGGGCCCGCACACTAAGGGGGCCCACCGGGTGGCCCATACCCTTAGGGCCACCCAGTGAGCATGTTCCAGCAGGGATCCGGTCGGCGCTGTGGCCCTTTAACAGCGCGACCGGGCCCTTGCTTAACGGCTGCATGGGAGGAAGTGACGTCCGCAAATCACTTCCTCCCACCTCACAGACATTGGGCCGCGCGGGAGGCTGCTGAGCCAGGATCCAGTGAGGAGGGGGAGCAAGCAGAGCCAGACTCCCAACTACCCCAGCCAGCACACTGGAAGGAAGCCTCTTTCAAAGGTAGGAAACTGAAGAGTGTCTGAGTGTGTGTGTGTGTGTCAGTATGTCTGTCTGTGTGTGTGTCAGTATGTCTGTCTGTGTGTCAGTATGTTTGTATCTGTGTTTGTGCCAGTGTGTATACCTGTGCATGTATCTGTATGTAGCCAATGTGTGTATCTGCATGTGTGTCAGTGTTTGTATCTGCATTTGTCAGGTTATGTATCTGTGTGTCTGTATGTTGTCATTGTGTGTGTCTGTGTATCTGTATGTTGTCAGTGTGTCTGCGTGTGTGTAAATGTGTGCATCTGTGTGTCTGCATGTGTGCCAGGTTGTGTGTCTGTATGTGTGTGTGTCAGTGTAAATGTGTCTGTATAGCTGCATCTATATGATTGTGTATATCTGTTTATCTGCAAGTGTTTCTGTGTGTGTATGTGTATCACAGTGTGTGTGTTTGTGACAGTGCATGTGTATTTGTGCATACATCTCAGCATTCAACACTACACGCAAATACACACCTGCATTCAAACTTTAACACTACATATAAACACATCTCTTTTTAAAACAACAAAATTATATATAAACACACCAGTGTATTCATAAACCAACACTACACATAAATGCATACTTGCATTTAATTGCCATCTCCACATACAAACACACCCCTACATTCACACAAACATACTCCATACAAAAACATGCTTACACTCAAACACACAAATACTGCTCAGTGCTAAATACAACCCTGCATGCATGGGAAAATGGTAGCGCCCCAGCTGTCAAAGCATTGTTGGAGTTGCATGACAGATGGGGATCTACCTTTTGCCCCCTCTTGCCCAAAATAATAATTAATGCACCAGAGCCCTCTCTACTTTACGTCCGCCTCTGCGTTGGGGTGGGGGGCATGATTGCATGCCAGGGAGGGGATGACAGGGTTCAGGGGGCCCAAGCAAATGTTTGCCCAGGGTCCAATCCATATTAAAGACGGCCCTGAGTGCAAGTAAAGTGCTAAATACCAGCACAACCAGAAACTATACATATTAAGACTGGAATTTATGAACTGTAAGTCTGAAGGTAAAAGGGCAAGAAAGATAGTAAGATCTATTTTAAAGATTAAGAACAATCTTTCCATTTGCTACAGTACTTACATTAGTACTGATCAAATGCGATCCACTACTGTCATAATTTTATATACAACCACATGACAAAAATACACATGCATTAACTGTTTGTTGCAAACAGTAATACTTCCTTAAACCTAATGACGTAACTAAGATATATGCTATTTTCCTTAATGTTTGTCCTTGTCAGTGCCTTTCTATGCAGTTTAGACGTGGAGTAGTTCAATCCCACACTCGCTTAGGATAGAAATGTTAAATATTAACTAAATCATAGCCGCAATGCTAATCAGGAGTATATTTGCTCCAATTCATCTCACAGATGAGTGAGAATGGACTGGTTCTCTATTAAATGTCTCCATCTATTAAAAGGACCATCAAGAGACATTTAATAGAGAGCCAGTCCATTCTCACTCATCTAGGAATAAATCTCCCGAGAGGACACATGACATAAAGTCCTATGCCCGAGTTATAAGAGATAGAACAGAGACCCAAGGAAACAATACACAATATAATGATCGGGAAATACATTTTCAGGGGAGACCTTGGGGTCCAAAGGAAAAAGCAATCACCAACTATTTCCATCCCAGGATGGAAACTTGGGAACACCCCAACAGATTTTCTCATCTGTATCAGAACTCGCCCGCGAAAAGGGTGAGAACAGAGGATTAATTCAGTCATCACAGGTTACATATCCACTTGAAAAAAGGGAAATAGACAATGGCATCTTTAATTTAACCCCTTCAGGACGGAGTCAATAGTACACGTTCTGATCAAAACAAAACGTAAACAAAAAATGGAATTTGCGCTATATGTCTGTTCACCCGTAGTTCCCCTCTTTCATATTATATGCACCCACACTTATTATATATCATTTTGTTCAGGAGAAACGGGGCTTTAATTTCATATAAAATATTCATATATGAAAGATAATTTATTATGAATAAAATTAAAAAAACTGTGATTTTTTTTTTTACATTTGTAGTTCCGCTTCACATTTTAGCTGTAAATGTCATAATACTGTTAGGTTTTACTGCAAAAAAATGCACATATTTGTAATCAGCGAGGTCTCACGAGTAGAACAGTACCCCCCATTAACAGGTTTTATGGTGTTTTGGAAAGTTACAGGGTCAAATATAGAACGTTCCATTTTCAAATTGAAATTTGCCAGATTAGTAATGTTACCTTTGAGACGGTGTGGTAGCCCAGGAATGAGAATTACCCCCATAATGGCATACCATTTGAAAAAGTAGACAACCCAAGGTATTGAACGTGGGGTATGTTTAGCCTTTTTTAGTAGTCACTTAGTCACAAACACTGGCCAAAGTTAGCGTTCATATATTTTTTTTTTTTTTATTAAATTTGCATTTTATTTGCTTTTGCACATAAATCTTACAACGTGACCAATATATGGGTAGAGTAAAGTATAGTAAAATATAAACATTTGCAATGCTGGGTATGGGTCCTTATCACATATAGTCAAACAACATTACATGTTAAGGATATATGATACTAGGTTAAATTATGCTAGTTTAACTTGTAATGTCTAGGGTTAAAGTAAAGTGTCTCTAGATTTTAGTTGTGTCTTCGGTCTCTCGTCTTTGATAGTAGGCTTGTTTTGCCGTCCTCGCAGTGTAGGTTTGCGCTGGAACTCTTCAGGTAGTGTTCCTCGAGCCCCGTAATTTTTGCAATGGAAGGGTCTTTACTACCGCAGATTCCAGTCTCCACCGTGGTGCGGTGTGGCCCTGAGCCATTGGGGTCAGTTTGTCGTGCCCCTTGGGGTCTGCTCGTTTCTTTGGTGTAGGCTCCGGTTGCATTTGTTGTCGTCTGTCTGTTAGTGCATTAAGGCTGCGGAGGAAAGGTTCTGGTTCCTCGGAGGAAGTGAGGGTGACCTGTCCTGTTCCCGACATTGCCAAGAGTGACCCGTCCGCTCCCCATCTGTACTTCACGGAATTGTCTCTTAGTCTCTTTGCTATGGGTGCCAGTTTCCTCTTCTCTACCAATACTGCAAAAGGGAGATCACTGTATATCGCCAGTGTAGTGTTTTCGTAGTGTATGGTTTGTAATTCCCTGGATCTGGCCATGATCGCGGCTCGTACCGCTATGTCTCTTGTGAGAGCGATTGTGTCTCTCGGGGCGTCGCTAGGTGCTGCAGCGGACTTTTTCACCCTGAATGCTGCTTTTATGGCGGGTGATGTTGCTTCGCTTTTGATTCCTAGAGCTGCTATCGAGTTCCTGGCGAACTCCAATAAGTGCTCCCCTTCAACAGACTCTGGGATACCCCTAATACGGATGTTCCTTTGTCTGTGTCTGGTTTCGAGCAGTGTCATTGCCCGTTGCATCTGGCGTACCTGAGTGGTGAGTTCCGCTATTTGGCTGCTGTTGCTTTGTATGTGGCTGTCTCTGGCGGTTTCTCTCTCCTCCACCTCTTTCACTTTTTGATGTATAAGCCCCATTTCATTTTGTGCCTCTGCCAGATCTGCCTTCCAGATCTTTCTCAGGTCCGTTAGCAGGTTCTTAATGTCCCCTTTAGTGGATGGGGATGAGTCTTCTTCCGACTCCGAGGTGTGGGGGGTCTCCCCCTGTACGGATGAGGGAATCGATTCCTCTCCCTCCTGAGAGTCTTCCGAGGCTTCTGGGTCTGTGTGGGCTTCGGGCGCCATCTTGGGCTGCAGCCGCGGTTCAGGCCTGCTGAGGGAGAGCCTGATATCAGGCATACGCGGGGGTTCGGGTCGTGCTCTTTGTCGATTCTTGCGCCCCATTTCGTTCTCTGGGGGTTCGTGGGTCTCGTGCTGTGAGTAAAATTTGTTTTTTTACGGCTTTTCTTTCTTTTTTTGTGGATTCCTGTCGGAGCTCCACAGATAGACGTCTGGTTCAGTGCTCTGCCGCTTCATATTTGTTTTTGTGTGAAAAAAGCAAAAAACTAATATTTGGCCAGTGTTTGTGACTAAGTGGCTACTAAAAATTACTGGACATACCCCATTTGCAATACCTTGGGTTGTCTAATTTTGCAAATGGTGTGCCATCATGGGGGTAATTCTTATTCCTGGGCTCCCTTACGGTCTCAAAGGCAACATAACTAATCTGGCAAATTTCAATGTCAAAAAAATGAAATGCAAGCCTTATATGTGACTCTCTCACTTTCCAAAACACCATAAAACCTGTACATGGGGGGTACTGTTATTCTTGGGAGATTTCACTAAACGCAAATGTAACGGACCGTTTCACTTACAAGAGGATAAAACCCAGTTTAGGCGATAATCCCCTTTCCAGATGTACAGGCAGCTACTGCAAACACCATTCTCCCGACTGGAACCACACGAACACTGGAACAGCTGAACAAGAAAAGCAGACCTCGGCTTACACTCTTGGCAGTCAGCATACAATCCCATTCCCCCAAAGACCGAGACGACACATCGCTTTGAGGGTTAAGCAAGAACTCTGGACTGGCTCATCCAGCCCGGCTTTTATTCACAAACAGGTACATACAGGACACTCCCAGGGGGAGGATGAAATTGACCAATCACATGGATGTACCTCCCACACCTTTCCTCCCCTTAGATTAACACTTAATCCAATTATACAGTACACACTTTTCCCCAATTCCTGGATGTACCCCAAATACATATGATACACCCCTAAAACAGGTATCCCCTGATAGCCCTGATCTGGGTGAGCAACATACTCAAAAATCACCCAGATCGGACCAGGGGTTCGGGAGTTATGAGCAGGCAAAGTTTTGACCGACCGCATGGGTAAAGTATCCGAAAACAGTTCCATGCATTTTGGCCCTGCGGTCGGTCACAAACAAGGGAATGAAAACAGGCGAATTGCCTGTGTTATAGAGCCTGGAGAGGGTTTGAATGAATTCCCTTGTTTGAGGGGTTCTTTCTACCGAACGGCGGGCCATTCGGTAGTTTCTATACGAAATCCTGGAAGTCTGGAGGTCTCAGCGGTGTTTGCCTAGTCGAGTGTCCGATTTTAGTTCCAGACGCTCGACGGCAAAACACCGCTGTTCGGTAGTTTAAGATGGCCGCCGCCACGTGGTTGTTTCCCGAATGGCGGCCACCCAGAGGACACATAATACATTACATGGATTGCCAATTACCTGTTTGCAACATTGTTGCAAACGGTAATTGGAGGCACACTTAGTCCTGGGTGGTCTGGTTGTTCGGTAGTTTCCTCCATACAATGAATGGAGTGATTCTACCGAACAATCAGATGAATGCTGTACACATATATAACACAGGTTAACTGCATACAAAAATACATACATGACATGAAAGTATTAAATGCAGGATTACTGTACTACGCTCCACAGTCTTAAAGGTACAGTAGTCCCAAAAGTTCCAATATGTCCATCGCTGCTTTTAAAGGGCCAGCAGCAGCAATACAAATTATTACATGCCCAAATATAGTTTTTAAAGTGCAGCATGTCCAGGGGCCATAGTCAGCGGGCAGGAGGCTAGCAACCAGGCCTCTCCAGTTCACAGTGGCGAAGCTGGTTTCGCCACATTTCTCCCCTTTGCCAATTAGACTAACAGGGTACCTGACTTTCTGCCGGTCAGTGCCCTGGTTAGTCCAGCAACCCACCCACAAAACAGAAATAACAGAGCAGCCCACCCACACTAACCGGTTACTACATCTGGGTGAGTTAGAATTTTGTCCAGGTTCTGGTGTTTCACCGCTGCTGGGTGGGAGACTGGTAGGCTGCCTTGGTGGGTTGCTGAGGGGGCAGAGACCAGCGGTACTCTGTCCGGTTGCCAGCACTACCACGGGGGTAGTCTGGTGGGCGCCTGGTTGCTGGAGACTGACTGTCTCCCCTTTAGGTGCACAGCTCGACTGCCGGAGGGGGAGACCGACTGTCTCCCCTTTGGATCCATCACCCTGAGGCTGGGGAACAGGACCGACCGTCCCTATCCCTTGTGCTGTGAGTGCAGAGACTACAGTCCCATCTGCACAGTTGTGGGGCTTAACATCTCCCCTTGGTGGGTTAGGCTGCCGTGGGAGAGAGGGTATAACAAGCTCCTCTCTCTGGACGGTGAACTGCTGCTGGGGAGAGGGGTTAGCAGGCTCCTCTCCCTGCCACTCTCTCTGCTGGGGAAAAGGGAGACCAGCTGTTTCCCCTTTCATTCCCTTGTCCTGCGGTTGGGGTGCGAGACTGACTGTCTCTGCTCCCTGCAGGACACACTGCCGCTGGGGAGGAAGGACGGCACCTTCAGCTCCCTGGGGCACACCCTGCCGCTGGGGAGGGAGGACACGGCTCTCCTCTCCCTTTACTTCACACTGCCTTCCTGGCACATCACTTTGCTGCTGGGGGGCAGGAACAACAACCTCTGCCCCCTGTAACTCAGCCTGCCGCTGGGGAGGAAGGACAACACCTTCATCTCCCTGGGGTGTACGCTGCCACTGGGGAGGAAGGACGACACCTTCATCTCCCTGGGGTACACACTGCCGCTGGGGAGGGAGGACGCTGCTCTCCTGTCCCTTCACTTCACACTGCCCTCCCGGCACATCACTTTGCTGCTGGGGGGCAGGAACAACAACCTCTGCCCCCTGTAACTCAGCCTGCCGCTGGGGAGGAAGGACGACACCTTCATCTCCCTGGGGTTGCTCACAGGACCAGTCTAAGAACTCTGCTACCTCGGGTACTGCTGGTTGCTGTTGGGCGGGAGGACCGGTTGTCTCTTCCCAGGCCTCATTGATGAGTCGCAGGTAATCCCCTTCCAGGTTCCATTCCTTGGTGACCAAATATCGTAGGTCTGCCTCGAGGTCCACAGCGCCAAAGAGACCCAGCATGTTCTCCCGGATGCCGTACAGGTCCCAAAAACGATAGTCGGCATCTTCCCCAAAGTCCTCGTCACCACTATTATCCCAAAATAGACCGGGGCCAGTGTATTCTCCGCCTTCTGGGAACTCATACTCTGCCATCCTGGGGACACACTGAGCCGCGTACCATTGTAGCGCCTGGTATGCGTCGTCGAGCACCAGTTCTGCGTATACTAGAATCTCGAGTCTAGTCACCCACTTTTCTGTGGTCTGTTTTCTCAGGAGGGGCATCCGCTCTGCCATTCTAGCCAGAATTTGCTGCCTTCTGCTGCGGCGCTGATCCCCTCGTGAATACTGTACTTCCTCTAGGGCTTCGTCCCACAATCCGGCTCTGGCAGTCTCTCTGTACATCAACATGTCCTCTTCTGACACTGCTCTAGACCTCCGGAATACGGAACCGTACAATCTATCCTGCAACTTCTCCTCCATTTTCTGAGTTCCTTTGTAGATAGGGTCGCTGTACGGATACTAGCGTTGCCCTCAATTTGTAATCCAGAAATGGTGTTGTCTGTAGCTGTCCCTCTGGTTGTAGGAACGATCCCACCGCTGCCACCAATTGTAACGGACCGTTTCACTTACAAGAGGATAAAACCCAGTTTAGGCGATAATCCCCTTTCCAGATGTACAGGCAGCTACTGCAAACACCATTCTCCCGACTGGAACCACACGAACACTGGAACAGCTGAACAAGAAAAGCAGACCTCGGCTTACACTCTTGGCAGTCAGCATACAATCCCATTCCCCCAAAGACCGAGACGACACATCGCTTTGAGGGTTAAGCAAGAACTCTGGACTGGCTCATCCAGCCCGGCTTTTATTCACAAACAGGTACATACAGGACACTCCCAGGGGGAGGATGAAATTGACCAATCACATGGATGTACCTCCCACACCTTTCCTCCCCTTAGATTAACACTTAATCCAATTATACAGTACACACTTTTCCCCAATTCCTGGATGTACCCCAAATACATATGATACACCCCTAAAACAGGTATCCCCTGATAGCCCTGATCTGGGTGAGCAACATACTCAAAAATCACCCAGATCGGACCAGGGGTTCGGGAGTTATGAGCAGGCAAAGTTTTGACCGACCGCATGGGTAAAGTATCCGAAAACAGTTCCATGCATTTTGGCCCTGCGGTCAGTCACAAACAAGGGAATGAAAACAGGCGAATTGCCTGTGTTATAGAGCCTGGAGAGGGTTTGAATGAATTCCCTTGTTTGAGGGGTTCTTTCTACCGAACGGCGGGCCATTCGGTAGTTTCTATACGAAATCCTGGAAGTCTGGAGGTCTCAGCGGTGTTTGCCTAGTCGAGTGTCCGATTTTAGTTCCAGACGCTCGACGGCAAAACACCGCTGTTCGGTAGTTTAAGATGGCCGCCGCCACGTGGTTGTTTCCCGAATGGCGGCCACCCAGAGGACACATAATACATTACATGGATTGCCAATTACCTGTTTGCAACATTGTTGCAAACGGTAATTGGAGGCACACTTAGTCCTGGGTGGTCTGGTTGTTCGGTAGTTTCCTCCATACAATGAATGGAGTGATTCTACCGAACAATCAGATGAATGCTGTACACATATATAACCCAGGTTAACTGCATACAAAAATACATACATGACATGAAAGTATTAAAGGCAGGATTACTGTACTACGCTCCACAGTCTTAAAGGTACAGTAGTCCCAAAAGTTCCAATATGTCCATCGCTGCTTTTAAAGGGCCAGCAGCAGCAATACAAATTATTACATGCCCAAATATAGTTTTTAAAGTGCAGCATGTCCAGGGGCCATAGTCAGCGGGCAGGAGGCTAGCAACCAGGCCTCTCCAGTTCACAGTGGCGAAGCTGGTTTCGCCACAGCAAATATTAGTGTTTTAAAACAGTAAAACATATTACAACAATAATATAGTCCATACAAGTGCCGTTTGTTTGTAAAAAATGCAAAAAACTTCACTTTTACTTAAAATATCATCGTTGTTATACAATTTACCAGTTTTAAACACTAGTATTTGAGTTCAGCGAAGTCTCCCGAGTAAAACAGTACCCCCTATGTACAGGTTTTAGGGTGTCTTGGAGAGTTACAGGGTCAAATATAGTGCTTGTGAATTAAATTCTCTGCACTTTCTCCCTGTGTTGTCAGGCATGTCAATCAAATTTTAATTAATCAAATGACATAATTATGTTAAAAAATTACTTAAATATACACGTAGAATTTTAATATATATGCATTTATAGGTATTTAAATTCTACGTGTATACTAATGTAATCTTTTATGTAATTATATGTATTTATCTCTATATATATATTTGCGGTTATTTGTATTTTATATATAGATAGCTATATATAGAATGTCATTCTAAGTGTATTCTGTTTCCAATATATATATATTAATAACAAAATACAGTTAGAATGAAATTACATATGAATATATAATTTATTTTAAATTTTGTTTCAATATTTATTTATTTAATTATTGTATTTATTTATTATTGTAATTATACGTATATATATAATATATATATATATGTAGATCTATTATATATATAATATATACATATTATATATATGTAACGTCATTCTAAGTGTATTTTAATATTAATATATATACTTATATTAGTATTAAAATACATTACGTATGACGTTACATATATATAATATGTATATATATTATATATATAATATATATACATATATTATATATATAAAAAGGCATTTAATTTATTTTATAACATCTTAATTATTTTTTTTTTACACTACCTACCAGCAGGGGGACTGTCTAATATTTTAGACAGTCCCCCTGCTGGCAGATCCATAGCCAGCTATAGGGGGCCATGTGATCGCTCTTTGAGAGCGCTCACATGGCCCCCGGGGTCCTCATTTGCCGGAGGGGGGCTGCCTGGGCTCTCAGGCAGCCCCCCAGAAGAGGATCGCGGCGGAGGTGAGTACCGCCGGACCTCCAGGGCTGCAAGCCGTTACGGCGTTCTATGCCGCCGCAACGGCTTTAAAGCCCTTTAAAGCCGCGACGGCATAGAACGCCGTAACGGCGTTAAGGGGTAAACTGAGACTCCTTTGACAGATGAAGAGATTAGTTTATTGTCCAAGGGAATGAAGTTTGCTCCTAGTAAGACCTCTAATGACTTCAATCTCTTTATAGATCTAAAAAATTGTATTCATTCATTAACTATTAAGAGACACTTTCTCCTAAATCCGTCACCTTTAGATGATACTATGAATACTTTAACAACTTCTTCTAATTACAAATTTCAACCAAAGTCCCATTTTTTCCTATACAAAGTAAGGGCCCATTTTTAGAAACATTTGAACATATGGTAAATCAAACGTTCCAGTCTCTTAATATAAAAGATAAAAAAAGATCACGAATTTCTAACCTCACAAGGAGAGAAGCAATAATTCTTAAAAATCTAATGGAACGTGAGGATTTAATAATTAGGGAGGCAGATAAAAGGGGTGGCATAGTGTTGATGACCACCTCCTATTATCTAGAAGAATCAGACAATATCTTGGGGAATAAAAATACATACACCACCCTTTCCAATGATCCTACTTCCCATTTTAATTCTGAACTTATGATTTTATAGGATGAAGCAAAAAATAATGGGATCATTACACAAAAGAATTTTGACTTTTTATTTCAGAAGAACCCTGTTATCCCAATGTTTTACTTTCTCCCTAAAACACACAAACACCTCCCTAATCCACCAGGTCACCCTATTATTAGCGGAGTTAATTCATTAACTGCCAACCTATCCGCTTATGTTGATTCTTTTTTACAAAAGTATGCACAGGGGGCACCTTCTTCTGTCCGGGACACAAAATCTTTTTTACAGGAGTTGGAATGTATCGAATGGAATTCGGAGTACAGTTGGGCCACACTAGATGTGACCTCGCTGTACACCGTAATTAGTCATCATTTGGAGTCAATTGACCATTATATGTCTGGGGACAATACATTACCTGTAGGCCATAGGGAGTTTATTTTATCTTCAGTTAAATTTATTTTGGATCACAATTATTTTTTCTTTAATGGTGATTATTATTTACAGATCACTGGGACCACCATGGGTACCAGGTTCGCCCCTAGCTATGCCAATACCTACATGAGGAGATGGGAAGACCTCTTCGTATGGTCGGAGCATTGCTGGAGGGAAAGCCTGGTCCTATGGCGGCGATATATTTATGATGTTATTATTATTTGGAAAGGGTCTTCGGTTGCTTTTCAGGATTTAGTTCAGTATCTTAATTTCAATTTGTACAATTTGGTCTTTACCCCGGAATGGAACAAACACGAAATTCATTTTCTGGATCTTGTTCTTTTCTGTGATCGGGATCAAATTCAGACTAAGTGCTTCTTTAAACCAACAGATGGTAACAGCTTCGTACACCAACGAAGCTGTCACCATAAACCATGGTTAAGGGGTATAGCTAAGAGTCAGTTTACACGCGTAAGGCGGAATTGTTCCAACCTCCAGGATTTTAATGTTCAATCATCACACATTAAGAGGAAGCTCATTAATAGGAGTTATAATAAAAATTCATTAGACAAGGAAATCCGTTCCATTAGTTCATTGAAACGTAACATACTGTTAGAGGATAAAGCCATTGTGAACGAAAATAATACGAACTTTAAGTCATCGTTTATAACCCAATATAATACTGACCATTATAAAATCAAAAGAAGTCTACAAGAATTTTGGCCCATTTTTTTACAGGACCCAGTTTTGGGAAGGTCTTTATCAGATCGACCTATGGTGATCTATAAAAAGAACAAGAATTTTAAGAATCTATTAGCTCCTAGCTATGCTATCAAACATCCCAATACCAACACTCCTCCAGACTCAGGTTTTTTTTTAGGGTCTGTGGATCTTGTAAAGCCTGCACTACCACATCTTTGCTAAGAACTGTGGAATTTTGTAGTAATGTTACAGGAGAAAGATTTAAAGTGAAATCCGAGATCAGGTGCCACACGGACTATGTTGTTTATTTACTGCAGTGTCCGTGTGGCAAACAGTATGTGGGACGTACAAAAAGGATCTTGAAAGTCAGAATACTCGAACTTTTGAACAGTAGTGATGTCGCGAACATAAAATTTTCGGTTCGCGAACGGCGAACGCAAACGTTCGCGAACCGGGCGAACCGCCATAGACTTAGATGGGCAGGCGAATTTTGAAAACCCACAGGGACTCTTTCTGGCCACAATAGTGATGGAAAAGTTGTTTCAAGGGGACTAACACCTGGACTGTGGCATGCCGGAGGGGGGTCCATGGCAAAACTCCCATGGAAAATTACACAGTTGATGCAGAGTCTGGTTTTAATCCATAAAGGGCATAAATCACCTAACATTCCTAAATCACAATGGATATGGAGTATTGAATTATAAATTTTTACAATCTGGAAATTTGATCACATTCGGTTCTATAGATTCTTTACGTATTGGGAATATATTCCCTAAATATTCCAAACTAATAATATCTAAAAAAAAAAAAAAAAATTAAAACTATTTTATTGAGGAAAATTTTACTATTTATATATATATATATATATATATATATATATATATATATATATGTGTGTGTGTGTGTGTGTGTGTTTTTTCTATACATGAATATGTCCTTCTTTCAACTATCTAGGACATTAGGTATATGTGTAACTCCGTTAAATATTGGAGATTGTTTATAGGAACATAATATGATATGTTTATTATTTCAGATCATTGTTTAGCACCAATCACTTAGTAATAACTATTGAGAATTATTTCACGGCATACAGTTTGAATATGTACACCATTTTCCAAATATTGATAAAACATCTCTAGATATTGTACTACATATTCCTAAATCTTTTTACTTATATATGTTTCACTTTAAGAATTAGGCTTTAAATATATCATTGTCTGATTACAGAAAATGAATAATGTTTTGTTGGTACAAGTTTTTTTTTTGTTTTTTTTTTTTAAATTCTTTATTTTATTGTGCATGAAGTGACATTAGGCATGCAGGGCCACAACAGCAGCTGCAAGCTTTTATATAACAGTTTAGCATTTGAAAGCGTGGCAGAGTAAACAGCACATTTTTTTTTAAAAAAATACGAGTGGACATGTCAGGCAAACTATCAACTATAAGCTAACCTGTAGAGTAACGCAGTGCAGTTAAGAGGCAAATCAATGTCGGTTGTGATGTAAAACAAATCGTTTACATAGTACAGATTAAGTTTAGGGTTACGCCATGCGCCATTCCGTCTCTATGAACTGTGAGCGGTGTGTATCATGCACCTATTGGGTGGGTATGGGAATTAGCTTTGTGTGTGGTATGTCGCCTAAGTTGTGTATGAAAATGCCTTGCACCAATAAAAATGGTATTATACTGACTTCAAGCTGTAATGCACGCCAATAATGCCGCTGAAGTCTTAATTGAAGGAACAAGAGAAAATTAAAAATAAAAAGAAAAGAAAAGAACATTCACATAACCTGTTGGGACAAAGTACCCCTAATTTGAGGAGATGGAAGAAGCACTCCTGGCGGATCGTTCAGGGGTCACCTGTGCCTCCGGCTGTTCCGATCAATCTTCTGGGGATAAATTCTGCTGCGCTGGCTGTGTCCCAGTTCGGTGGGTTGTCGGTAGGTTCTGATGTTCCTTGCTGTGTTAACGAGTTCGTGGGGAGACCTAGCTTTCCTAGTATCTCCGGTGCCTCATGTATGTGTCGCGCTGTAATCGTGGTGCCGCCTTTAGTGATCAGCAAGGTATGGGCAGAGGCCCAGCGATACTGGATGTGTTGAGCCCGCAGGAGAGATGTTAATGGGTGCAGGGATCGTCTCCATGCTAGCGTTGCCCCAGAGAGATCTGCATAGAATGAGATAGACATCTCCTCAAAGAGATAATTTGGATGGTTTCTAGCAGCCGCTAGAACCGCTGATCTGTCCCTTAGGGTCTGGAATTGTATAATCACGTCCCTCGTGGCTGCGGCAGGGCCTTGAGGGGCTTAGGTACCCGGAAAATGCCTTCTAGAGTTATGGCTTTGGCTATCTTGGGAGTCAATAGGGCCGCGAGGAGCCGCCGTGCGACATGAGGGAGCTCAGTGTCAGGTAGGTTGTCTGTAATGCCTCTTACCTTGAGGTGTGTGAGGCGGGGTTTATCTTCAAACTCAGCCATTTTTAGGTCGTTTTGAAGGAATCGCTGTTTTATCTCTTGCATCTCTTTTTGCAGCCGTTGGATTTGGTTGGTGTTTGTGTTGGAGGTGTTTTCCACTGCTCCTAGACGCCCTGTTAGGCCCTGCAGCGTGTCTTTAATTGAGGCAACCTTCGCCGAGATCTTATTGTGGTGTTCCGCCATGAGTTCCCTGATGGCCTCCATGCTCACCGGCGTGGGGGCCGCAGTTGGCGGCGGCTGTTGGTTGTGCTGGCGGTGAGTTATGTCTTGCCGGGTAAGGGCTCTCCTCATCTTCATCCGACGTCTCGGCATAGAAGTCCGAGCAGCCTCCGTGTAAAGATGCCATGTTGGCGCTCGAGGCTCCTCGGGCCTGCTGCCACATTTCATCGATGTTCATGCCCATCGTGGGCTTTTCGGGTCGGAGTTTTTTACTTTTCCTCCCCATCGGGCTTATGGTGCTGTTGTAGTCCCCCACGGGTGATTTCAACCCTTGAAAGGGGGTAATTAGTGGGTTTTCTCGATGGTTTGCTCGGAGCACAGCCGGCATGCGACCGTTCTCCTCTGTAGCTAAGCGCCGCCCCGTTGGTACAAGTTTAATCACAAATATATAAGGAAATGCAAATGTTATGAAGTTATTAATATTATTTTCTCTTCAGTAGATGCATAATATATTGCTCTATGTTGATTTTTATGATCATTTAACAATATTGAAGTAAAACGAAGGTGGAACGCAGGTGGACCACAGGTGGAACGCATGTGGAACGCATGTGGAACACGGAAGTACGGAACAACATACACTTCCGGTTCCAGCTATCCGGACATGCCAGGTTTGATTTCAGTGATACGATAAGGATGATGAACAGCTGAGCAGTTTCCCTGTGGGACCAATCAAGTGATGGATGACTGACACCACCCACGGAACCACCAATGGAAGTAGGGATTAGCCCTATTTAAAGGGGACTTGGGGATGGGGGGAAAAGGATGTTTTTTTTATATGCTGTATTTGTACATTGATTTTATTTATAATTGCGGTCCCTGATGAAGTTCTTCGCAGAACGAAACGCGTAGGACCATACCGTTCTTCTTTATATTATATTTTATATTGATTGTGATCATTCACCTTTTATCAATAAAAAGCCAAATATTTTCCTACCATTACCCGTCTGAAGTCCTGAGCATTATTAAGAAACTTCACAAGGAACCAAGGGACTACTAGCTCCCCATTTTCATCGGGGGAGGCACCCTATGAGCGATATATTCTACATAATCCTGTGAGTGCATTTATTTACAGCGCATGATTTAGTGTGTAAATTGTACTTCACTATTTGTATATTTTTATGTTCCTTTTAGATTTATTTTCAGCTGTATCCCGAAGTTTTGTGTTTTGTGATTCTTGATAACATGGCTGTACTCTCCCAAATGCTTGCTGTATTTTGTTGATAACCTACACTGCACAAGTGAAGTTGGTGGCCGCTCTCTCAATTTCCTTGACCGATATTAAATCAGATGGAATAACTTCCACCACCCTGGTACAGAAATAAAACAGCTTCCAATAATTTACTTAATTGGGGAGTTATCATCCACAATCCTTGAAAGCAGGGATTTCTACGGGGCAATATCTTAGATGTTAAAGAAACTTTAAAGGAACATAATACCTTACATCAGAAAGGCTATCCAAACCGTAGTCTTCAAAGAGGTTATGAAAGAACTCTACACACCAACCATAAACGACGTGCCTTATCAATCTTGCTCTCCCCAGCTTATTTGTAGCATTGCTAGCTATGACACTGGCCAAACCTTATCTCTGATTCACATCTTAATGATGTGTTAACACCAGTTGCTTCAGCCACAATGAGACATTGTTGTAACCTCAGGGATTTTTTCGTACCCTGTCACCTGTCTCCACCTGTGACATAACGTACCATTGGACTGTATCAGCCCATTGGCCCTTTTTAATGTGGACATTATTGTGCCTGTTCTTAGATAGCAAAACACATTATAACCTGAAATAATTGTGACAATTCATAATTCAGTATTAAATTGATGAACCATGGAAGTGATCTATCTACTAACATGCTCTTGTGACATTAAATACATGTGCAAGACCTTAGGACAATTCCCAGATTTTACTATTAACATGACGTAAAGTCATGATTTTATTAAAGACACAGAGGCGAGTATTATGCATATCTCTTTCTTTATTTCCTCAGCAGCAAAGATAGAGGAATATAAATATTATCAAAATTAAAGAAAAAACTGTCTATGCACACAGGCAACCAATCACATAACAGAGGAAGTAACTATAAAGTCCTGTGTCTCCCACAATCCCCCTCTTTCTTGCGGAACCGAAGACCAGGTAAGAAGAAATGATATCCCACTTGACCAGAACAGGAAACGGGAACTATTCAAGAACTTCAAGCTAAAAGAGACAGAGAAATATGGTAATTTCCGAACCTCAAACTGTAGACTTAACAAGTACAACTGCCGGTAGTCATAGATAAAAAACTGAACTCTGAAAAATAGAAAAAATATAATTAATATAATTAATATAAAATCGTATAATACCATACCAAAATATATACAGACAGACCAAATTGCAACATACCTGAAGAGTCCAACAGCATCTCACACAGGAACCCACACCGGGAGGGTGGGAGGGACTAATACTCACCTCTGTGTCTTTAATAAAATCATGACTTTACGTCATGTTAATAGTAAAATCTGGGAATTTTATTAAAGACACGGAGGCTCATATTATGCAAGTTTAAAGCTGCGCTATCACTATCACTCGAGATGCGATGTGTTCAATTGGTCTGAAATAGAAGTCACGGAAGGTCGATTCCCGCGACCAATCCGCCGCTCGCATAATGTCCTCTAGACGACATCCGACCATCGATGCCTTTGAGGCCATAGCACCTCGCACAGAGTGAGGTGTAAATACAGAGGTGTCTATACCCGCCGAAGATAAAAGCCAACGCACCCAACGTGCCAAGGTTGGTGTTGAGACGGGCCGATGAGGTGCCTTAAAGGAGATGAATGAGGCATGCAGATCTGACGAACGAAGGGACCGTGTAGCGTCCAGGTAAGCTTTAAGACAGTCCACCGGACAGAGTGCACCGGACACTCTGAGAATCTAGGGTACGTGAACGACTTGGACGCAGACTTAGTCCTCCTGGAAATGTTGAAATTGACACCCTCAGGCGTGAAGACAATGGCATCCCAGTCCAGGGCCCTGACATCGGAGACCCTCTTACATGAGATCAAACAGAGTAACATCACAAGCTTGGATGACAATTGTTTGAGAGTCAGTCCCTGGTTAGGGTACCACGCCGATAGGAACTGCAACATTACGTTGACGTCCCAAAAGGCAGAAAAACGAGGCCGGGGAGGGCGAGCGAGGTGAATACCCTTGAGAAGGCGACATACTAAAGGATGTCTGCCAACAGGTGCACCGTCCAAACTATTATGACCGGCCGAAATAGCCGAGCGGAAAAGGTTGATCGTGCGGTATGCCTTGCCCGAATCAAACAGGAACGTAAGAAACTCTAGGATCAAATAGAGAGGGGAAGATACGGGATCCATTGCCTGTTCCAAGCACCAACCAGACCACGACTTCCATGAAGCTCGATAAGCTGCTCGTGTACCCGGAGCCCAGGCATTATCGAGGAGCAGTAGAGTTGTCCGTGAAACGTCCGGGACAACCCAGGATCCCCTGAAAGGAACCACGCTACCAGGGGCAACTGATGTTGTAGCACTAGCCCATTCGAGTTCCCATTCGGATCCAGAAGGAGGTCCTGGAAGAACGGTATCAACCGAGGGTAGTCTATCGACAACTCCATCAGGCGAGGGAACCACGGTCGGGATCTCCACAGAGTGACCAGTGCCAGACAGCAATCGTGCCGAACCAACTTCGAGATCGTGCGAGTGATCATGTTGAATGGGGGAAAGGCATACAGGCAGCCCCGCGGCCACTCCTGGAGAAAAGCGTCCGTCGCTGCCGGGTCCGGCCTCCAACTGTAGAACTTCGGCAGTTGAGTGTTCAGGCGGGATGCGAATAGATCCATCTCAAACTTTCCCCACAACTTGTCCAGGCTTTTGAACACCGGAGCGTGCAAGTGCTAATCCCCAGAGTCTCTTAAGTGTCTGGAATTCCAATCCGCTCCTGAATTGTCCAGACCCGGGATGTGTTCCGCCGTCACCGAGACGTTGTTGAAGAGGCAGAACTGCCAAAAATCTTTTGCCAAAATCGCCAACATCTTGGACTTGGTTCCCCCTAGGTGATTTATGTAACGGACGGCCGACACGTTGTCCATCTTGAGAAGAACGCAACAATTTGCCTGTCCTGGGGTAAGGCTGCGGATCGCGAAGGCCCCTGCCAGGAGCTCCAGGCAGTTGATGTATAACGACTTCTCCATGTCGGACCATCTGCCTCCCGTGGAAACGTCGCCACAACGAGCACCCCAGCCATGTAAGCTGGCATCGGACTCTATCACTACGTCCGGAATGGAACCAAAAATGGCTCTTTCGTTCCATGCCTCCATGTGCGCCAACCACCACACCAATTCGTCCCTGGATTCCGCGTCCAAGTGGATCCGGGATTTGTAGGAGTGACACGATCGGAGCCCTTGAGCCGTTGGAGGGCTCGGTAATGTAGCGGGCCTGGAAATATCGCTTGAATGGAGGCTGCAAGAAGTCCAATAATTCTCGCCAACTGTCTGAGTCGAAGAGCTCGACGAATCTCCTTCTGGATGGCCTTTATCTTGGATTCCGGTAGGTATAGGAATTGGTGGATGGAATCTACTTGAAAGCCCAGAAACTCTATCGACTGGGCAGGGGTCAGGACCGACTTGTCCCAGTTGATCAGAAAACCCAACTTTTGTAAAAGGTTGATCGTCCACTCCAAATGTAATAGGAGATCCTCCCTTGACTGAGACATGATCAAAATGTCGTCCAGGTAAATAATCAGGCGTACCCCCCGGGTACGGAGGAACGCCATTACAGGCTTCATGAGCTTGGTGAAGCACCAAGGAGCTGAGGAGAGGCCGAACGGTAGGCAGGTAAAGCGCCAACGCCGCCCGTGCCATGTGAAGTGAAAGTAGTCCCTGTGTTCCGAAATCATCTGGTCTTGGTCTGGCGGGAGAGATAACTCACCGGGGGAACAAAACTGGACAGGCATGGAAACAAACTCCAGGCGATAACCCCTTACGCATTGCAGTACCCAAGCATCTGAGGTTATGTCTGCCCACCCTTGGAAGAACAAGGCCAGCCTCCCTGCTACCCGTACATGAGCGAGAGGGGAAGAAAGGGCACTCACCGTAAGGACGTCTGCTGGAGGTGCCACCACGGGGGTATCTGGAGCCCCAAGTTCTCCCTCTGGCCGGAAAGAAGGGAGGATTTCTTGGATCTTGAAATCCCTGGGAAGGGAAAAAGGAACCTCTGGTGGCACGGAACGAGCCTCAGAAAACACGGCCGGGTGGACGGTTCCTGCTACGCCCGGCCCCTCCGAAAACCTTTGGTGCGAACACGCGCTTCATGTTCGCCTGCGCCTTATCATTTGCCGTAAAGGTATTGACATAAGAACCCATGTCTTTAACGAAGGAGGTGCCGAACAGCAAACCCTCATCAGCCGGATCAGGTTTCCGCCACAGGCATAGCGGCCAATTTAGGGTCGATCTTTAGAAGGATCGCCTTACGTCTCTCAGAGGACATGGCCGTGTTAGCGTTCCCCAGTAGGCAGATGGCCCGTTGGACCCATCCAATGGCTACGTCTAAATCCAAAACTGAGTCCCCAGCTCTGGCAGCATCAAGAAGCTCGTATAGCTTCGATAGGGGCCCGAGCGTGTCAAGGAGTTTGTCCTGCCATCCCTTCAGGGAGTGGTCAAGACCCTTCTTGGGTTTCCAGCCTGACTTATTCAGGAACTGGGCAATCTGGGGGTCAATGTCTGGGGTTTTACAGGCTGCGCCCGGGAGGGAAGGCCTTGGACACTCGGCGCGCAATTTATTGCGGCCTTACTTAGAAAGGGGCGTGCGTATACGCTTAGCCACATAGTGGGCGATATGATACGGAGGGACCCATTCGGCGGACCGGGGATGACGGAGGTCGTCTGGGTCGAACAGGGGGTTACCCTGTGGGTCCAACAGCATTTTATTATCCCCAGCAGGGCCCATAACCTGACCCTGGGCATCAGCAGAGGACCCAGTAGGGGTTGCGCCCGTAGGGGGCAGATACTCACCTGATTCACCCTCGTCAAAGGAGTCGTACTCCATAATGTCGGACTCATCCTCCACACTCCGGTCGGTATCCGACCCATCATCCAGGGCTCTTGCCCGTTTCCACAATCTAGCCTTTTTAGCCCGGCCAGGGGCTCTTTTGCGCGTGGGATGCGCGCTATCAGTGACCGCCTCCAGCGTGTCAGTCATGACAGGTAACACCTGCATCGAGGAGTGGGAGCCGACATGTTTAGATTTGGCCTTCGCCTTACGGGCTCCAGGCACAGTCTGGGCAGGGGAAAGGGACCCCACACCCAGGGGGGCAGGGGTTGTCATTGAAGGCAAAATCATAGAATGCAGGGACTGTGAAAAGGAGGAGGACACAGCCCCCATGGCTGAGGCAATAGCCTTCTGCAGGGAAGATGCCATAGTGGCTTCAAATAGGGCCTGGAATTCTTGAGAGGCCATAGCACTCTCTGAATTATCAATGGTAAAATCCCCAGAGGGACCTGCAGGCCCATCCTCCCTATCCTACATAATGGGCAGCAATAACAATAAGGAGTACTGGGAATAAGAAGATGGAGCCACTAGAACGAAAAAGGGTTGAGTAACCCACAGCAAAATAAATTACCAAGCAGAGGACCTGACCGTTAGTGTACTTAGGGAGACCCAGAGCAAAACGAGGTGACCGACCACACGGCAGCACAGTGAGCAGCACAAGGACCGCCCAAAATGGCCGCTGCACGTGTAGGAGTGCGCTCGTGGCCAGGCACCCGGCGGGGGAAGGGGCGCGTGCACCCTACCCGCGCGGGCAGCCCGTGAGAGGGAAGAGAGGAGTGCCCACAGCCGCGGCCATGGAAGCAGAAAAAACGGCCGCGGCAGAGAGGTTGTGCCGGGTCCCACGCGGCAAACGCAGGGAGGCAGGGGAGGGCAGAGAGGGAAAAAACCTCCCGGTCAAGGGATAATCCCCAGGGGCACCAAGTACACCAACGAGGAGCAGGTCAACACAGAGAATAAAACATAAACAATGCAAATAAGAACCAGAAAATAAATAAAAGTACACACAATAAATGTACAAACAGGATATAAGTATCAAGAGAACAAGAGCAAAATACTTAGCTGTCTGAGGAAGCAGCAAAGAAAGAGGGGGATTGTGGGAGACACAGGACTTTTATAGTTACTTCCTCTGTTATGTGATTGGTTGCCTGTGTGCATAGACAGTTTTCATTTTGATAATATTTCTATTCCTCTATCTTTGCTGATGAGGAAATAAAGAAAGAGATATGCATAATATGAGCCTCCGTGTCTTTCATAAAATTCAGATTTCGTATTCAAGAAAATGTCAATTCAGACAGAGGATGACTTGACACTTCTCATGACATCTTAAGATTGCAAGTATTCGCTCCATGGATTTGGAATATATTTCCCTACTTCATCAGAAAGGTGATTCGGACTTAAGACTCCACATTTTGATCTGTCGGCTTAATACCCTAGCTTAAGCCATAGCAGATTAAATGAAAGTTTCTAATTCCCTCTGTTTTCTTAATTGCTCTCCATTAATTCATTCCCTGATTTACATCAAAAGTGTATATTTTGTTTTGCATTTTTATGTGTAATTTCAATGGGGCTTCTCACCTTATTTTTGTTTGACATTCTCATATATTTTTTTTTATCACTGCTATTATCATAATTGTGTGCGCTGTACGCTTTCCTCCTGCCGGGCCCCTTAAATCTAGTACCCCCCGGGATGGTGTGCCATAAGGTGGCCAACCTGTGCCGCCTTATGGTGCGCTGGCCCTGTATATATATATGTATGTATATATATTTATATATAGTAATCTAAATATGGATGTATATTCTATGCCTTTTAGAGATGAATAGCACTTCTGCAGTTGTGCCCCCCAGGTTATAAAGGGATGAGTTAAAGTAAATAAGTTCAGAAAATATGTCATCCAGGTGCAGCATCTCACCCCCTGTTCTCCTAGAGACTTTGTATATGTGGCTCAAATATTGTTTCTTTCAGAGCATTCTCACACGAAGAAGAAATTTGTTTTTAGATTCATCACAATCTGACTAATATTATTATCATTATTATTTAGTTTTATTTGTTGTGCCAACAAGCAAGAAATTGCATTTTTTCCTTCTACTTGTCTTGCTATTCTCACTTATTGTGGTAGTTCTTAATGGGTATTTGTTGTTACATTAGCAAAGTAAATGTATCTCCCTGTGGGTTTACATCCTTGAAACTGTAATACATACAGTGAGATTGCGACCAACAGCTACAGGTTGTTTGAAGTGGACCTGTCAACTGATAAAACAAAATCTATGTATTGCGTTAACCTTTTGAAAACTGCACATATATGCAGCAAAACTCTCATAGAGAATAAAATCTGAGAGATACAATTTATATAGTGCAGTATTTTAATACATAAAAGGATACAGAAAGCACATGTAAAAAAATTGGCTTAAAAAAATAATTATTTCCCAAAGCTATAATACAGTCTAGAATGTGTCCACCGCATGACACTAGTGCCAATGAGCTTTAACTATATATTTAAAAGAAAATCATACATCCAAACTATCTAGTTCCCTAAAGTTACACTGTAGGCACAAGTCATTGCATTTGTATGGTAAATTGCCCCTACATTCAATGTGAAACCATTTTTTAAAAAGGTTGAATATAGATTCACATAGAAACAAGTTTCAAGGCCGTAAGCCTGATTTTAGACCATGCTCATATCTTCGAAATGATTTTACTGAACAGTATTCTTGTTCAATTATAGTATCTTGTTTTTTAGAGTTCACAGAAATTATTGTGGGGTCTTGCTGATGAAAAACTCATTGGTCTTCAATGAACTATAAACATACCGAACTCTGCCTACATGCTGTGTTTAGAATTAGAGGATCAATGTATATGATTTGATTGTGACTGCTCACTATTTGCTGAACATGTTACAGCTCAGGGAATCAATAGGTCATAAGAGAATATTGCCCTTTTTAGTCTTGGCACGGTGCTTTGTGAAATTATGTTCCAAAATATATTGGCAAAGCAATAATACTATGGTTTGCTTCTTCCATTACAGGAAAAATGCCATGGTGTATTTGTTATGTTATAATAAATACTGCTTTTCTCTCTTGGAAAACTTCAGAAGTAAGCTGACTTTGACTAGGAGAAAACATGTCTACATGCCATTTTATGCCTTGCCCTGACTACTGCAGCCTGAAGCATGCATGCAAACGATTCCACTGAGAATGTGATTATGTTAGGATTCCATTTTAATGGAAACTATTAGGACGGAAATGATTTTCTGACACAGCTTGAAAATGTCATGTGTATTTATATTTTAAAGGTAATGTGAAACAATCACCATTATACTTACTATAATTACATAGTTTCATAGACCGAAAAGAGACATTCGGCTATCAAGTTCAGCATCTCTAACATCTGTTTTTGCTGTTGATCCAAAAAAAAAAAAAGGTGAAAAACCCAGTTTGATGCGCTTTCCAATTTTGCTACAAACTAGGACAAAAATCATTCTTACTCCCATAATGGCATTCAGATATCTACTTAGATCAAGAAGCAATTACCCCACAAATAAAAAATGATATATATTTGCGTCCTATGTATAGTCCTGTCCATGATTTGTTAATCTTTCTTCATAACTAAATGTTCCATTCCTTTTTTTAATTTTGTTGCCCGCCTCTGAACTTGTTCTAGTGTCATAATACCCTTCTTTAGAACATGTTCCAAAAATTGCATAGTAGATTCAAGGTGTAGTCTTATCATTGATTTATAAAGAGGCACAATTATATATTAATCCCGAGTACTAATGCCCCTTTTTATACATGACAATACCTAACTGGCTTTTTTACATTACATTACTGCCTAGTTTTTTGTGTATAACATTTCTCAAATCCTTCTCACGTGTTGTTGCTGGAACCTTTCTTACTGATCACTACACCCAGAGGGAACTGTCTTCATTATGCCATTGCCTTGTAGTTCTGTCCAACCGGAGTTCCCCCTCAAGTTCTTGGGGAGCAACAAACTCAAACTGACATGAAGTAGGCTGAATAAGGACTTATTTTCCTGGCACCATAGTTTCCCTTTAAGCCAATGTTTTACTCAAGAACAAGAATTTTCATTGAAACCTATTTCTTTTAGTTTGAAAACTAACCTATTATGTGGAACCACATCAAAAGTCTTGGCAAAAACCAAGTTGATCACATCTGCTGATCACACCCTGATCTATATTTGTAATTACTTCTTTGTAGAATGAAATTAAGTTAGTTTGACATGACTTATATTTCATAAACCATGCTGATTTGTGCTGATAACAATAGTCTTCCCAATGCATTACTGACTATTATCCCTTAATAACACCCAAATACGATCCCAGCCACAGAAGTTAAACTCACACACCTATAACAAGCCTATAACTTCAAAGAAATCTTTTGAACCCTTTTTTGACTATAGAAACCACATCTACCTTCCTTCAATGCTCCTGTACAATTCCTGAACGAGAAGAATCTTGAAAGATTAAAAACATAGGTTCACCCATTTCCACAATTGGCTCTTTAACCCCTTAAGGACGCAAGACGGTTCAGGACCGTCATCGGCATTTTTGCGTTGCCGACCGACGACGGTCCTGAACCGTCCTAAATTTAAAATGTACTTACCCGATCGCCGTCGTTCCCCCAGCGGCGATCGGCGGTGCTCCCGTTGTGGGGAGACTGCCTGCAGCCCAGACAGTCTCCCCATGGCGGATTAGGACCCCTGTGGCCATGTGATCGCCCAACAGGGCGACCACATGGTCACAATAGGTGTCCATGTGTCTGCCTGCAGGGGGACTGTCTGTGCTGACAGGCAGACTCCCTGCTGCTGTAAAATCATTAAAAAAAAATTTAAGTTAAAGTCAATGTTAATAAAAAAAAATATTATTATATATGTGTATATATATATATATATATATATATATATATATATATATATGATATATAGACATATATTATACCTATATAATATATGTCTATATATCATATATATAATGTCATGCTAAGTGTATTTTTATATTAATATGTACATATATTAATATAAAAATATACTTATTATTAAATTACACACGTATATATATAATATATATAATAATGATATATATATTATTATAAAATACAAATAATAAGTAATTTAAATTAAATTAAACATGTAAAAATAATAATAAAAATTTAAAAAAAAATTATATATCTATACGAAATTTTATTCTAACTGTATTTTGATATTAATATATATATATTTATATCAAAATACACTTAGAATGAAATTGTATATATATCTATGTATATATAAATAAATAAAAAGAATACGAACTATTCATATGTCCATATACAAAATTACATAAATAATTATATAAATATACACGTAGACTTCAAATATATAAATATGCATATATATTTAAATTCTACGTGTGTATTTATGTAATATTTTTACATAATTAAGTTATTTTATTGATTGCAATTTAAGGGACCTGCCTGCCAACCCAGGCCGAAAGTCCAGAGAATTTAATTTGCTATCACTGTATTTTACCCTGTAACGTTCTACGACACCCTAAAACCTGTACATGGGGGGTACTGTTTTACTCGGGAGACTTCGCTGAACACAAATATTAGTGATTCAAAACAGTAAAACATATCACAGCGATGATATTGTCAGTGAAAGTGACTTTTTTTGCATTTTTCACACACAAACAGCACTTTTACTGATGATATAATTGTTATGATACATTTTCCACTTTTGAAACACTAATATTTGTGTTCAGCAAAGTCTCCTGAGTATAACAGTACCCCCATGTACAGGTTTTATAGCGTTTTTGAAAGTTACAGGGTCAAATATATGGGTCAAATATTTTTACATTGAAAACGGCCAGGTTGGTTACGTTGCCTTTGAGAGCGTATGGTAGCCCAAGAATGAGAATTACCCCCATGATGGCATACCATTTGCAAAAGAAGACAACCCAAGGTATTGATAATGGGGTATGTCCAGTCTTTTTTAGTAACCACTTAGTCACAAACACTGGCCAAAATTAGCGTTCAATTTAGTTTTTTACTTTTTTCACACACAAACAAATATGAACGCTAACTTTGGCCAGTGTTTGCGACTAAGTGGCTACTAAAAAATTCTGGACATACCCCATATTGAATACCCTGGGTTGTCTACTTTTAAAAAAATATGTACATGTGGGGTGTTATTTAGCGATTTATGACAGATAATAGTGTTACAATGTCACTATTGATACATTTTTAAAATGTATGTTTTGAAACCGCAATATCCTACTTGTACTTATAGCCCTATAACATGCAAAAAAATAGCAAAAAGCATGTAAACACTGGGTATTTTTAAACTCAGGACAAAATTTTGAATCTATTTAGCAGTTTTTTTCATTCGCTTTTGTAGATGAGTAAAAGATTTTTCACATAAAAGTCAAAAAACGTGTATTTTTTTCAATTTTTCATCATATTTTTTCATTTTTTTTAAATTAAATTACATGAGATTATATAAATAATGGTATTTAAAGAAAGCCCCTTTTGTCCTGAAAAAAACAATATATAATTTGTATGGGAACAGTAAATGAGAGAGCGGAAAATTACAGCTAAACACAAACACCACAAAAGTGTAAAAAGATGCCTGGTCGCAAATGTACAACATCGCAAAAACAGTCCGGTCCTTAAGGGGTTAAGTACTTTTGGGTGAATACTGTTAGGCCGTGGAGCGGTGTTTACATTACCATTCTATAGTTGCTGCAACACCTTGTCTTGAGTAATCCAATCACAATTTTTCTGCAAGTTTTTTTTTCTGCAAGTTCCTTTGTATATAACTTATAAGTTCCTCATTAACCCCTTAAGGACACATGACATGTGTGACATGTAATGATTCCCTTTTATTCCAGAAGTTTGTTCCTTAAGGGGTTAATCTATACTGAAGAAAATTTGTTATATAAAATCTCTGATTTTCCTCGTCTTAATTAACTAACACATCTACCTCTATTTTCAGTGTCCCTACATTTTTATTTTTTAACAAAAAATGTTTGGGGGTTGGTTTTGTTCTCTTTGTCTATCACTTTCTCATTTTTCAGTTTAGTTCATCCAATTACCTTTTTCATGCATTATTATCTTCCTTATTTCTTATATAGGATGCCTCTAATTTGTTTGATTTAAATACTTTAAATGCAATTTTCTTTTTTTTTTTTATTCTTATTTCTTGACTTACTTTCCCACTAGGTCACATTGTTTTGAATGTGTTTCTTTTATATGTATCACCCACTGGTCCATACTGAGATGTGTACATGTCTAATATTTGTTTGAAGATATTCCATTTATCCTCAGTGTTGTTTTCCACTGAAGAGTTTATGACAGTTAATGTGTTGTAAAGCTGCCCTAATCTTATTGAAATTGGTCTTTTTAAAATTATATGTTTTAGTTTAGCCCATGTGCATTTGCTTTTTTGAGCTTATTTCAAAAGACACTATTTTGTGATCACCATTTCCCAAATGCTCCCTTACCTAAATGTTTGTCAAACTATCAACACTAACTACTAACAAGAGCCAGACAAGCATCCTTTATAGTTGGTGCTTCTACCAACTGTGACATGAAGGTATTAATTAATGGAAACTCTTTCACGCATCTGTTGGTTGGCAAGTAGTACAAGGAGAGTAGTAATCAACCATCTTTGTTATAGATTGGTTTATATTTGGGAATATGTTTTAGAAGGCCAGCCTATTATGTGGAATTAGAAAACTGGCCAATTACAGATAGTTAAAAATGTTCACAGAAACCATTAATATGTCGTTTGTGCTGTTTGTCTGTTTATTTTATAGCACACTCTGTAGAACTCATGCATAGTCAGCTTACACTTACTCATTGAGCAGGTTATACGGGACAGATATTTGCTTTCTGTAAGTCTTTGATATTGGGAAAAAAACAGATATCATTTGCTTCAGAGTCAGTGCAGGTATAAAAATTGTCAGAATGGATTTTATTGTTTTCCATAAGTATTAATACATTAAACAGCATTGTAGTGAAACTATAGAGTAGGGTTATGCTAGCTGAATGATAAGTAGAAATAGAAATATTTTTGAGTAGTACCTATCATTTTTTTTTAATTGATCTAATGTGATTTTGTACAATTTAAAAGCTTTGCACTTCAGAGATCATAATATGTGCCTCTATCATACCTTCGGTGAAAAACAGCCAACTGTCAATACAACTGCTGTGGAAATGTATTTTTTAAATACTATAGAATTGCTTAGCACGATGAAATTATTCATACTGTATTAGTTAGAACAGCGGTTCCCAAACTGTGTGCCTACAATGCCCCAGGGGAGCCTTAAGTTATTTTCCTGGTGCTATGATGATAATACCGTGAACTGTGCCTCCCTCTCCCTTGCAGGCTCTGCAGGACCGGAGGGGAAATCAGAGATCTCCCGCTCCGGCCCGCTAGCCCTTTGCTGACAGCCGGCAGGGGAGGGAGAGAGGACCCGCAGGACCTCGGGTTCTCCTCTCACGAGCTTGAAGCATTGCTGTGGTTACCACGGCAATGCTCAGACTCTCGCGAGAGTGAACTCTAGCTGCTAGAGTTCACTGTCACAACCAGGGCTTCCCCACCAGGCCCACCAGGGATTGCAGGAAATGTCCATCCTCCCAGGCAACGGTAAGCATGGATGGGGGACATCATTTTTTATTTTAATTTAAAAAAAATATTTATAAATTTACCCTCCGACCCCCACAGACCCCACACTACACAATAGCGCCCCCATACACACTCACTGTCCCAAGACACACAATTACCCCCCCATACACACACACTGCCCCCCCATACAAACACATTGCCCCCCCATATACACACACTGTACCCCACACACACACACTGCACCCCCCACACAGACTGCACCCCCCACACAGACTGCACCCCCCACACAGACTGCACCCCCCACACAGACTGCACCCCCCACACAGACTGCACCCCTCCACACAGACTGCACCCCCCACACAGACTGCACCCCCCACACAGACTGCACCCCCCACACAGACTGCACCCCCCACACAGACTGCACCCCCCACACAGACTGCACCCCACACACAGACTGCACCCCCCACACAGACTGCACCCCACACACAGACTGCACCCCACACACACACACACACACACACACAATCTGCCCCCCCACACACTCAGGGCCGGATTAACATAGGGGCTGATGGAGCTGCAGCTCCAGGCCCAGGCCCATGGAATAAGCCCATTAAAAAAAATATATATATATATATATATATATATATTTTTTTTTTACACACTACTCTTTGGTTTGCCACCTGACTGGTATTTTACTGGCACAGACGGTATTTGAGGCTGCCTGGCCGTGCCGGTATTGCAGTAATACAAATACAGGTATTTTTCTCAGAATAAATGGAGATTACTCTGCAATACCAGCACCAGCCAGTAGGGGTCACTGTGTGTGGAGAGAGGCAGGGATAGGAAGTTACACAGCATATCCCTGCCTCTCTCTACTACTCACTGATCCGTGGGGGAGCAGCAACACAGCACAGAGTCCAGACAGCAGCTCTACAGCTCAGGTAAGTGAAGGATGAGGGAAAAGGCAGCAGGGACACTGAGACACTAGGGGACACTGAGACACTAGGGGACACTGAGACACTAGGGGACACAGACACTAGGGGACACAGACACTAGGGGACGCAGACACTAGGGGACGCAGACACTAGGGGACGCAGACACTAGGGGACACATGGGGACACAGACACTAGGGGACACTGAGACACATGGGGACACAGTGAGACATAGGGACATTGGGAGACACTGAGACATTGGGACACGGAGACACTATGTCCCCATGTCTCCCCATGCCCCCCAGCCAGTGTCCCTAGTGTCTGTGTCCCCAAGTCTCCCAATGTCTGTGTCCCCATGTGTCCCTATATGTCCCAGTGTCCCCATGTCTATGTCCACAAGTGTCCATCCCCTAGTCTCCAAGTGTCCCCTAGTCTCCCAGTGTCTGTGTTCCCATGTCGCTGTGTCCCTAGTATCTTAGTGTCCCCAAATCTGTCAGTGTCTCCATGTCTCCCAGTGTCTGTGTCCCTAGTTTCTCAGTGTCCCCGTGTCTCTCTGTGTCCCCATGTCTCACTGTGTCCCCAGTATCCTAGTGACATGGGGACACACTGGGACATTGGAAAACTGGGAGAAATGGGGTCACTGAGACACAGGGAGACTAGGGGACTGGGCGACATGGGGACACTGACACTGTGATACATAGGGACACAGACACTGGGAGACAGGGAGACACTGGGAGCAATCCATCTATACAGCAGAATCAAACTGTGAGTAGTTTGTTGGTGATTTTACAGAATTTTCTCTGATATCACTCCTTGTGATTTACATCATGTGATTTACAGTGTGTGTATAGAGTGTGAAGTGTGTGTATAGTGTGTGCAGTGTGTGTATAGTGTGTGCAGTGTGTATAGTGTGTGCAGTGTATATAGTGTGTGGATATTGTGTGCAGTGTGTATGCAGTGTGTGTAGTGTGTGTATAGTGTGTGCATAGTGTATGCAGTGTGTGCATAGTGTGTACAGTGTGGGTGTGTGTGTATTGTGTGTATAGTGTGTGTATATTGTTTGTAGTGTGTGTATAGTGTATGCAGTGTGTGTATAGTGTGTATGCAGTGTGTGTCCCCAAGCCCCTAGTCACACAACCAAATAAAAAAGCCCCTACCTGCCCCCCTCACCCTAAAAAATAGTGAGGGGGGAATAACATCATGTGATTTACATCATGTGATATCACGCATAACTAATTAATTATACAAATGATTAAGACTGGTATTTCTTTCCAAGAAAGGTGGCAACCCTAACTACTCTTCACATACTCTTGCTTAAAGGAGCACTATAGGGTCAGGAACACAACCATGTATTTCTGACCCTATTATGTTAAAACTACCACCCTGGCCCCTTCTTGCCTCCCTAAATATAGTAAAATATTACTTGTATTCAAGTCTGCAGCTGCTGGCTCTGCCTCTGAACTGACTGTCTGCTGACATCATCAGAAGTGGTGGTCTGAGCAAATTACAATACTTCCCCATAGGATTGGCTGAGACTGTCAACTAGGCACATCAGGGGCAGAGCCAGCACAAGTCCAACATAACCCTGGCCAATCAGCATCTCCTCATAAAGATACATTGAATCAATGCATCTCTATGAGGAAAGTTCAGTGTCTGCATGCAGAGGGTGGAGACACTGAATGGCAGTGCTGCACACTAGGCAGTATTGCTCCAGGAAGCACCTCTAGCAGCCATCTAAGGAGTGGCCAGTGGAGTTATTTTCTCTGAAAAGACAGTGTTTACTGCAAAAAAGCCTGAATAGAATGATTCTACTTACCAGAACAAATACAATAAGCTGTAGTTGTTCTGATGACTATAGTGTCCCTTTAAGTTTGGAAGCTTAAGAGGGATGTATGGGAACAAAACTTGTGTGGACTGGCTGACATAAAATTAGTTTAGGTAATGCAGACGTTGGTCTCTCTAACACTGGGGCATGTCCCCTTTCTTCTACACTCACTATATACACCTTTTCTCTGTCTCAGACTATATACCAGGAACTTCTGCCTGCTAGTAAGAAGGCAAGGAGACAAGTGGACCAGCGAGTGCTAGGGGACAGTCCTTATAAAGCATGGAGTGAGCGCATCATTAGACGCATTTATGTCAAGCTCAGGGTGCTGCCTGCATAGTATGCCCTTAGTTGGACAACCTGCATGATTGGCGGGCAGCCCGACATGCATTCATGCCAGGCTGTCCTTCAAATTCTTTGGACAGACATGCCCCCATTTTTGGTCATGTTCTCCCCTTTTGGCAGGTTACGTGATTCTCACCAATAGCCCACCCTTTTACCCCACCCATTGACTTCCTGCTTCACTGGACATTGCTGTTAGGGGTTATGGATTTACTTGACAGATGAAAACATAAATTAGAGAGAGATTAGCATAGAGCATGTGTTTTCATATAGCTGCATCTTTTGAGTTTCCCTCCAGCACCATCTCCATCAGATACATGATGCTTGGGAGGTATGACTGTTTTAGAGGTTTTGGTCGATAAGATTCCGTAATTAGGCCCATCATAATTGTCAGCACCAGGCCCACTGTGCTCTTAATCCGGCCCTGCACACACTGTATCCCTCACACAAGTCACAAACAACATCCTTCACAAACACAATGCACCCCTGTACACACACTGCATCCTACACACACACACACACACACACACATGCACACATATTGCACCCCTGTACATGCACGCACACTGCACCCTTCACACACACATATTGCACCACACACACACACACACTACAGCCACTATCCCGGCAGACCCCAGGTAAGTTGTCAAACTGTTCTTAACCAGTTTGACTACTTACCCTGGGAGGGCACTATGGCACTACTAGCACCATAATAACTACAACGTAATGTAGTGGTTATTGTGCCTGGATTATGTATTTAAATAATCTACCAGTGACACTCCAAATATTAGGGTACCAGTATATGCTGCAGCACTGTACATTTATACAACCTAGAACATTGTTTTGACTTGGAGTGCCTTGGAAAAATGTTGACATATTAAGGGCACCTTAAACCTAAAACGTTTGGGAACCACTGTGCTAGAATTATAAATTAGGTGCAATCTATGCAGATGGAACTTTGACTAACAGCAAAGCATGTCATAGAATGACCACACTCAGTCACTTCCGATCTTAAATTACATGCAGTGAATCTAGCCTATTGCTGCTCAACTGAGGAGGCAGATGCGCTTGTTTGAATTGCATACTCGATATTGTTGACATGTCATTGTGTAGTAGAGCAGATTACCCTAATAACTTGGTTTAGGTTAGTGCTAATAGCTAATTAATTCTATACATTATAGGTGAACCACTACCTTGTATGTATCAAATGTAATGCTTGCTTAGCATATTCATATTCAATTTGATTGCAATTATCTGAGTATCTTTACCCACCACTTTGTTCAATGGGAATTATTATTACTAATATTTACCTGATAATATAATTGAAAAAATAATGTTCATTGTTCCCTTTCTATAAAGAGAAAAAAACAACATTTGCACAGAATAATCTCATGCAACTACTTAAAATGAACACTTCCAAACACATTTGATTCCTATTATTTTGCTTCAGGATGATAACATTTTGGTAAAGAGAAACAAGAGACTTCTAATTTGACAAGAGAAAAGCAAACCTGAAAACCTTGTCTTGTGGAAGTCTAACCTTTTCTTTTTTTGGGACCCTTATTACAAAAATAAACCGAGCTGTCAGTCGGCTTCTGTAACTGAATCATATCATTTCATTCCTATTTACTTTCTGTAGGAATAGATTTGAACAACCAGTAAAACATTTTATTGAATAGACATTGGTCTTTATTTCCCACATGTCAACTGCTTTTCTTTTTCCATACACAAAATGGAAGACAATTGAATTTAAAAATGCCACCTGAGAAATGGAGATTTTACTAAATGATGTGACCTTCTTGAGCATTCAATTTCAGTTTATACAACACGAGGCTTCTTAAACATGTGTTCAGAGTTTTACAGTTACAGTAGTAATGAGTTACAGTAGTAAGGGAATGCAATTTGTTATATGGTATAATTATTTTTTTTAATTTGTTTTTAATTTTATTGCTATAGAAATGTAGGCTAATTAAATGAATCCATGAGTGATTTGTTAGAACAACTGCAATTCCTTTTTATACTTGCCCTTACTTGCCCTTAGGGAGGGACTGATCTCCTGAGTGAAGACCTCCAACATGATGCTAGACATGTTTGTGGATGACTGTTAGTAACACTCACTGCTCATTAGATTGGAAACCAGGGAACCAGTCACAGTCTGTATGAGCAGCCAGTGAAAGTGCACAGTTCAAAGACTGACAAATACTCTCACTATTACCATTTCTTAGAAACTTAGTCAATAATAAACTGCGTTATGCAGTGTGCATCTAATTACATTACTGCTTACATAAGTAATTACATAATGGAAGGCACATCAGAATTATGTTTCTCAGGATGACTGATCAGACAAAAAAGTTACAACAAAAAAAGTCCATGGCACAATCATCAGGGATGAAATTCTACATGTCAGTGGCCAGGGAGGAGTGAAAACTGTGGACCAGGTGATAGGTACATGAAGTAATATGTAAAATTAGAGATAAAAGAAACCAGATGATTTCAATAAGTACTTGGTTCAGGAACTTAACTGAACCTTTTTAGCCATGACATTCATGCAATGTGGAATTTGTTGAGTCCTCCTTGTGTTGGCACTGGTTCAGTTTTTTTCTGAATAACTCTTAATTATTAGTAACATTTTATAAACCCTACGTCTCTGTTTGACTACCTGCTCATCTTTGTTTCCTTCTCACTGCAACACTTCTTACATTATTCTATATACTCAGCTGAATTATTTTATTGCAGGCTCTCACTTACAAAATATAATCTGGCTGAGACTCCCACAGCCTCCCTACATTATTTTAGCTTTCTTTATTGCACAGTGAGCTTACGTTTGACTTTCTTATCATGTGCTGTCTTAATTTTTTGCTAGAGCCTGCAACAGCCTACTGTGTGGTGTTAATGGTCAATTAACAGAATTAAGAACTTCTAAAGTAAACACATTGTGCTGTAAGATTTGAAAATAAAACTTTTTTTCCATGGAGTTACAGCCAGGGGAAGTGGTGGCTAGAGAAGCAGAAAATAAAGTAATTTATCTCCTAAATTGCAGAGAATTAAGCAGTGAAACTGCAGGGTCATGATCTATATTTCAAAACCACTTAATTCAGCTAAAGATGTATTTGTGCTTAGAGTGTTGCTTTCATCCATCATAGCATTTATATAACTAACCTATTTATTGACATATGTATTTAATATCTGGCAATATAGCTATTCTGATGGATACGTTGTAATTTAGGTTTTGTTAAATTATATATGCTCTCTCTAAACTGTTAATTAACATGAGTATGACATTTGTTTTCACTTACCTAAATGTGAATGTATGTTTACGCATTGTACATCATTGTTGGATACATAGGAGTTTTATAACCAAGTAATTTGATGACACATGTATTAATATCCACTATGTTAAAGCTGCAATTTCCATTCTTGTCACAGCAGTCCAAATGTGAGTATAATTGTTTTATTTTATTTAATCTGGAATTTTAAGAAGTAATTGGAGATGTAAGTATATTATTTATTTTACATCTCATGGCACTTGAGATGCTAGATAGGTTGCTGATTGCAATTGTTGAGTTTAGAAACATAGAATGTGACGGCAGATAAGAACCATTCGGCCCATCTAGTCTGCCCAATTTTCTAAATACTTTCATTAGTCTCTGGCCTTATCTTATAGTTAGGATAGCCTTATGCCTGTCCCACGCATGCTTAAACTCCTTTACTGTGTTAACCTCTACCACTTCAGCTGGAAGGCTATTCCATGCATCCACTACCTCTCAGTAAAGTAATAGTTCCTGGTATTATTTTTAAACCTTTGTCCCTCTAATTTAAGACTATGTCCTCTTGTTGTGGTAGTTTTTTTTCTTCTTTTAAATATAGTCTCCTCCTTTACTGTGTTGATTCCATTTATGTATTTAAATGTTTCTATCATATCCCCCCTTGTCTTTTCTCCAAGCTATACATGTTAAGATCCTTTAACCTTTCCTTGTAAGTTTTATCCTGCAATCCATTAACCAGTTTAGTAGCCCTTCTCTGAACTCTCTCTAAGGTATCAATATCCTTCTGAAGATACGGTCTCCAGTACTGTGTACAATACTCCAAGTGAGGTCTCACCAGTGTTCTGTACAATGGCATGAGCACTTCCCTCTTTCTACTGCTAATACCTCTCCCTATACAACCAAGCATTCTGCTAGCATTTCCTGCTGCTCTATTACATTGTCTGCCTACCTTTAAGTCCTCAGAAATAATCACCCCTAAATCCCTTTCCTCAGATGTTGAGGTTAGGACTGTATCAAATATTCTGCACTCAGCCTACTCATTCAACTGTATAAGCTTCCTATCTCTCTAATTATTAATGATATGCTTATCTCTACCAGCTAGGCCTTTACCATATGCTGTTCTTTACTCACCTATTTGTCTTGTCTAATGCTGGTCTTTCAAACCCTGTATTACTTACAATCATCTCAATAAAAAAAAAAAAAAAAAATGGTTGACAAAAAAGAAAAATAAAGACAAATGAGAATTTCTTAAATGCAGGATCTTTATGAGATACTCATTTTGACTGTGTTGGACTTTCACTGAAATTCCAACCCAGTCAAGAGATACACTGAGACAAAGTTAGGCCGTTAGGCCTACTTTGTCTCTGTATAGTTCCTCCGTATGACACTTTTAGACACTGGGCTGGTGCGCCAGGAGCTGTACAGTATGCACTGGAAGAAGATGGCCATGCCCACAAGGGACTGGTTCAGGTAAATAGAACTCACCTTTACCTGACCCCAAGACCACTGGACCCACAGTGGCAATGTCACCATCAGGGGTCTTTGTGAATTCTACAAAGTCCACCCACAGTTGACAGTGCCACTTTAAGTGTGGTGCAAAAAATGTCTAACTTTTTTTAATGTTTAAGCTTTATTTGGTAGATTATTTAGAAGATTATTTTGTCACCACAACTTGCTATTCAGTGAGCAGATTGTGGTACAAATTTATGAAAATAAAAAACAACTTAAAACTTAAGAATCCAAAGCAAGTGTGTCAAGATGTTGCAGAATTATAACCCCTTAAAATGTAAAGCATCGTGGGTGTTCTATTTATGAAACATCTTGCAATGTTTAGGTTTTCCCAAGGTCAACTCAGTGGATGTGCCAGACAAATGCAAGTTTATAGCTGCTGAGTACTGTGTGTGCATGTTTGTCATATCAAGCCCATGTAATATGGCTACAGAATGTGATATCTTACCAGATGGTTGATGATGCCTGTGGCCATATCATCTCTACCACTGAATGAAAGTGCTGTCATTAGGACACTGTAGCCAGCTAATCACAGCTCAGGAGAAATAAGCCCACCAAAAACAATACCCAGATTCCATTATTGTATGAGCTCTGAACATTGTTGTGTGAAAATATGGAAACAATGCTTATTACTAACAAACAATAGAGAAAGGGTTAAAAAGTAACACTAAAGTAAATGTTACAGTAGCATTGAAAAAAAACAAAAAAAACATCTGCCGAACAAAGAAAAGCTAGTGGTAACAAAGAAAAAGTAGTTGTAGAAAATTAATAAAATATCATAGGAGACACAAACAGAATAATCAGCTAAAAGGTTAACATGTTTATTGAAAATCAGGTTTGAAAGACAATAAAAGGTTGATTCTGCAAATAAACTCCAAACTGTCAGTGATTCTGCTGCACACTGAACCATACTTTGACATTTCTGTATTTAAATTAAAGTATTTGCTGATTACTCTCTAGGTCTCTAGTGTAGCATTACATATGATTACAATTATGTGAGTGCTAAATTACAAGTCCCTGTTTATAAATTAAACAGAATGGAAGCCAAGGAATTGAGTTAATCAGAGAACTAGATTTTATTGAATTATTGCAGTAAACTCACTCCCAGCAGATAATATAATAAAAATTGTTGATCGTATGCCTATTATTCACTTTATAATGTATGTCCCTGCATAGTCAGTTTGTGATATAAATAGGTTTGCTATTTGAGAGACAAAATCCAAATATTCATAAAACTAAAAGAAAAACAACGTATTTAGTCTGAAGTGCACAAGTGAATCAAGACATTTTATTTAATATAATAACTTGGCTAACTAAGCTGAATGCACATTTTCAAGGCGGTTATGTTCTCGATAACGTTTTTAATTACACCATGATAAACTCAGTCTTTCAACTTTGAATGTACACTTGTGAAGGTACTTTACATAGTTACATAGTTACATAGCTGAAAAGAGACTTGCGTCCATCAAGTTCAGCCTTCCTCACATATGTTTTTGCTGTTGACAATGACATGACATTGAAAATGCAAAACAACATCTATACAAATCTTCACTTGTTTTGTTTTTCTATCAGAGCTCTTTGCAAAGTGTCTATTCTGGCGTGGGACTACAAATGCCATCCCCTTCCCTTCTTTTATACTGTACTGAATTCTTTGTAGGACAACTTTTAGGGTGTATATATATTGCACATACGCTGATCAGCCACAACATTAAAACCACCTTCCTTTTATTGTGCAGACCTCCTCGTGCTGTCAAAACAGCTCTGATGGGTATATTATAGGAGTAAAAGTTAAAGACTATTGATAGTGAATTAAAGGGATATATATAGGGCCCTATATTTTTCTGTCTCTGTAGATACTACGATTTTAAAATACAATTATTTTATTTTTTTTATACACACATTTACAGGAATTTTAAAGGGATTAATGTATAAACATCCTACACACTCTGTATATTTACTGTTTGGTATAATAAGCCAATAAGTTGCACCTTATTAACCCCTTAACGCCGTTACGGCTTAAGCCCCCAGGACCTCGGCGGTACTTACCTCCGCCGCGATCCTCTTCTGGAGGGCTGCCTGGGCTGTCAGTGAGGCAAGTGAGGCCCCCGGGGGCCATGTGATCGCTCTCAAAGAGCGATCACATGGCCCCCTATATCAGACAGTCCCCCTGCTGGTGGGAAGTGTAAAAAAAAAAATTATTAGACATGTTAAAAAATAAAATAAAAATAAATATAAATATTATATATGTAACGTCATACATAATGTATTTTAATATTAATATAAGTATATATATTAGTATTAAAATACACTTAGAATGACGTTACATATATATATATATATATATATGTATATATATATTATATATATATAATAGATATATACACATATATTATATATATACGTATAATTACAATAATAAATACATAAAATAAATAAATAAAATATTGAAACAATATTTAAAATAAATTATATATTCATATGTAATTTCATTCTAACTGTATTTTGTTATTAATATATATATATATATATATATATATATATATATATATATATATATATATATATATATTGGTAACAAAATACACTTAGAGACATTCTATATATATATCTATCTATATATAAAATACAAATAACCGCAAATATATATATAGAGATAAATACATATAATTACATAAAAGATTACATTAGTATACACGTAGAATTTAAATACCTATAAATGCATATATATTAAAATTCTACGTGTATATTTAAGTAATCTTTTAACATAATTATGTGATTTGATTAATTAAAATTTGATTGACATGCCTGACAACACAGGGGGAAAGTGCAGAGAATTTAATTCGCAAGCACTATATTTGACCCTGTAACTCTCCAAGACACCATAAAACCTGTACATAGGGGGTACTGTTTTACTCGGGAGACTTCGCTGAACTCAAATATTAGTGTTTAAAACTGCTAAATTGTATTACAACAATGATATTTTAAGTGAAATGTGCGTTATTTTCATTTTTTACAAACAAACGGCACTTTTATGGACTATATTATTGTTTTAATATGTTTTACTGTTTTAAAACACTAATATTTGTGTTTAGTGAAGTCTCCTGAGAATAACAGTACCCCCCATGTACAGGTTTAATGGTGTTTTGGAAAGTTAGAGAGTCACATATAAGGCATGCATTTAATTTTTTTGACATTGACATTTGCCAGATTAGTTATGTTGCCTTTGAGACCGTATGGTAGCCCAGGAATAAGAATTACCCCCATGATGGCATACCATTTGCAAAAGTAGACAACCCAAGGTATTGCAAATGGGGTATGTCCAGTCATTTTTAGTAGCCACTTAGTCACAAACACTGGCCAAATATTCATTTTTTGCTTTTTTCACACAAAAACAAATATGAACGCTAACTTTGGCCAGTGTTTGTGACTAACTGGCTACTAAAAAAGACTAAACATACCCCACGTTCAATACCTTGGGTTGTCTACTTTTCAAATGGTATGCCATTATGGGGGTAATTCTCATTCCTGGGCTACCACACCGTCTCAAAGGTAACATTACTAATCTGGCAAATTTCAATTTAAAAATGGAACGTTCTACATTTGACCCTGTAACTTTCCAAAACACCATAAAACCTGTTAATGGGGGGTACTGTTGTACTCGTGAGACATCGCTGATTACAAATATGTGCATTTTTGTGCACTAAAACCTAACAGTATTATGACATTTACAGCTAAAATGTGAGGCGGAACTACAAATTTAAAATATTTTTTTAACATTTCTCACAGTTTTTTTTATTTTATTCATAATAAATTATCTTTCATATATAAATATTTGATATGAAATGAAATCCCTGTTTCTCCTGAACAAAATGATATATAATAAGTGTGGGTGCATTTAATGAAAGAGGTGAATTACGGTTGAACAGACATATAGCACAAATTCCAGTTTTTGTTTACGTTTTGTTTTGATCAGAACGTGTACTATTGACTCCGTCCTGAAGGGGTTAAATTGGCACTGTAAATACATATTTACACACATTTAAAAAGGATTTGTAAGCAATATATTCTATTACCAAGCGCTCCACCATAAACTTCACATTTATTATCCAAAATAGTAACCCACAGCCTCTCCAAAGAAGCTTGACAAGTCATGAACCATAGTGTCTAGTAACATCTAAGAACCTCTCTAACAGCTTGTTACTTGGAAATATTTCAACTCATAGGGGATCCCATTCCTGTTTGAACATTGAGTCCATATATTTTCTTGGACTCCTTTTCTTTGGAAACCATGTCGGTTAAGTTCAGCCCGGTTACCTTTCATGATACTGTCAATACAGACATGCTATTGTATATCATTTTTCAGATCTGTTTGTTTATTAGTCTTTTTTTTTTACTGTTCTAATCTATACACTGTGTGCTTAGTAAGAGTCATCGCAGCCTGGTATCTTAGATTCTTCACTACGTGGATTTTACCTATCCAGGTCATTAACTGAGAACCAAAAGAATGAGAGAAAGTAAGGAAAGGCTGAAAATGTATTTTATGTTCACAACACTGCTCAATTAAATTAAATTTAAATTAAATTAAAGTAGCAGCTATCAGAGCAAAGGCCCCTAAGTGAAATAGATGGAGTTAACATACAGAATCTGCAGTATGATATATAGTAAAAAACAAGTTCAAATAGTATATTCTAGCTAATAGAAAACAGAGGTGTAAATTTGCTGCCTGAAGCATAAAATATGCAGCAAAAAAACAACAAAAAACTGACTGATTTAGAAAAGTTCAACAAGTGTAAAATATAGTGTGTCTGACATCTCTAGAGAGAGAAGGAGCCTCAACAGTCTGTGCACTTGACCAAGTAGTAAGTGTTTTTCCAAGACATCGGGCAAAATGGAAGAAAAAAGGTTATTTTCTACATAGTGCTAACTGCGAGAGTTTCTCTGATATTGTGCAAAAACATGCATACTGTTTCTGCAAGTTCGATCTTCATAAAGAGATCTATATAAAAAGATCTATAAAAGGGTCACAGTTTACACATTACATTGAAAATGCAATGATGAAAAACAGCAACGAAAAGCAGTTACGATAATGCAATGCACTTACTCGAACTTTCGAAACGAACCAAATTTTTTGCCCATGCACATCCCTATTGCTTTCTCCTTTTACTGAACTCATTTTTAATATGAAAGAACAAAAGTGAAAGACTGGAAGCATAGGAAATGCACTCGTAACGGGGTTAACCCTAGAGAAACTACAGAAGTAGTAGAAGGACAAAAGAGAGAAAATGAGTGCCCTAGAACAATTAAAATATAACCTTTAATAGTGTAGTTAAAAACAGTGAATAGATATCCACAAATGAGTTATGTTCAAAATAATGATATATACAAGGCTATGAAATAAATGTAAACACTATATACATAAAGAAAAAAAAGCCTAATATGTGGATCTACCTAATAGGTAAAAGTGCTATGTCACAACAGATACCTATAAATCTGGCAACAGTGTCAAGCTATTAGTAACAAGTGTCAATATAGGGAGACTGTAACAATTTCCACTAGATCTGTAACTGGAAGTATGTCTGTTAGATAGTTAAAGGGATACTCCAGGCACCCAGACCACTTTTGCTCATTGGAGTGGTCTGGGTGCCAACTCCCACTACTCCTAACCCTGCAAGTGTAATTCTTGCAGTTTTTTATAAACTGCAATAATTACCTTGCAGGGTTAACTCCACCTCTAGTTGAGCGGCGTGGAGGAGGAGGCAGCGACGTGGGACAACACCGATGCCTCAGGTAAGTGACTGAGGGTTTTTTCCCCCCTTCAGTAACTGGGGATTGGTGGGTGGGAGGGGGAGGGACGGATTGTTTTCCTGGCACTGGAGTTTCCCTTTAAGCCTCAAAGTTGCTAGGATAAATCTCAACCTAATAGTTGTAAGTAAGGAGGTCCTGTTCAAAAGTTTTCAGTATCCTCCATTTGATACTATATGTAAAATGCAATTTTGCACTGGCACTATACAAGCATATATATATTGACATGAAATTTTTAACCTGGTTCAAATGCATGTGATTATAATGCTGTTGTGTGCTGGATATTGTTTTGCTTGTTTTTGATTGCTGGTATGCGCATCGAGACCCTATGGGTAATAAGACTGCGTTTCTTACGAATTTTTTATAATAATAATAATAATATATGTACAAATGTATAGTGTGGACTGATGCCCCAATAATAGTTGCATATAAACAGCTATTCACCAGTTGTCAGTGTAACATCCCTTGTGCAAAGTTATAATAAACTAAGCATCACACAATGTATATAGATTGTGCAGAGGAAGGAACAACTGCACAGTCAATTGTATACATATACAGTGCTTCCTAATGATAAGAGAGGCACTGGAATGTATACAAGTAGTGCAGATAGAATTTATATTGCTGCACAAAAAATGAAAGAAGCCTCAGTATATATATATATATATAGCGGCATAAAATGGTGTGCCGATATTCAAAGTGCTGGGGATAATGTCATAGCCCCATACTTCGGCTGATCAATAATTAAATAAATCCTTACTACTAGAACTTGGAGGTAATAAAAAAAAAAAGATCTAAATACAAAGAACGGGCAGAGTCGCTATGCAGTGATAAAATCTCATGGCTAACCCCCATTGCAGTGGGAACTAAGCCAAAAAATTATCGCCCTCCCAGATAGTAGCAGGACTATTCCTCATGATCCAAAGAGTAAAAATGTAGAAACTGATCTTAACACAGAAGGTAGCTGTGACTGAGGATCAACGAGGGCCCCTGACGCGCGTATTTCGCCCACAGCTCACCTCTGATGAGCTGTGGGCGAAACACGTGCGTCAGGGGCCTTCGGTGATCCTCAGTCACAGCTACCTTCTGTGTTAAGATCAGTTTGTGTATATCTATTCACTGTTTTTAACTATGATTTTTAATATGCAACATTAAAAAACATCTGTGGAGTTTGAGTAATCATTCATACAAGGGAATTATGTCCTACAAGATTTTATGGATTTCTGATTTGCATCTTTATTGGTGTAGAATGTGGCCTTGTGGGGACGTTAGTGCCTTACTACTTCTCAAGTATGCCTAAAAAGCGGGTAGGATGGACTGTCTCATGCTTCTCTAAAGAGATTGCAATGTGAAGGATCTGCAGCGAATTGGGAACTGATTCATAGTGTGTTTGGCAGTGGACAATGGAGAGACAAAGTTGTGATCTGTTCTTGGTTTCACCAGATTTCTGAAGACAAAAGTGATCTTTGGAACAGAAGTGGTGCTGAGAAGTTCAGATATTTTCCCTGGTCCTGCAAGGTCTTAAGCTTTAAGAAGCAAGAAGAAGGCACTTGGAAGTAACAGAAATCTTCAGAGCTGCATTAATTGAGATCTCTGTCCAGGCAGTACCATCCAGGGCAGTACCATCCATAATATATATCACTGGATTTTTGGTCCCTTTTAGGACACAGAATTTGTCACCATGTCATATGGTAAATTTAAACAGTGGATGAAATATTAACTAGCGTTTTAAAAACTTAAATCTATGAGAACAAAGACAAATTGAAAATTGTATAAGTGTGTTAGATATTAAGTTTTACATGGAAACATTTTATTTGCAAAAAGACAGTTTTCTATGATCAATGCCATTTGAAACAGAGTCTGAGGGCTTTGAATAACAATTGGTTCCAAAGACCAGTAAACAAAAGAATGTTCATCAGATTAGCTTCACAAAATCACTTTTTAAATGTTCTAGCAAAAGGTTGAAAAGTTTAGATTTTGCAATGAGTGAGTCTCTTATACCCTTAAAAGGAACAAGTGACATTGACTATTTAATGAAAAAATGCCTAAAATTATTTTAGCAAAGACAAGGAAACATTAAGGGGCTCAGGTGACCTGCAGTGTTTTACTCTGATACATAATTGATGAAACCTGATTAGTACAGTCACATAAAAGAAATTGACAAAATTTGTTGAAAGCGTACCAAAAAATGATGATAAAAAGGTTCCTTCTATTAATAGTACATGTGAAAGAAAAACCGTTGTGTTTAGACAAAGTTATTTTATAACGTTGCTTTCTTATTTGTCTCTTTCTTAATTGAATTTGAATTGAATTGTATGTAAAGCTTAAAGAGGAATTAACTCTTTTTTTAAATTTAAAGAGATAGTATTCTGTATACGGTTTAAAATGCTTTACTAATGAGAAAGTCGCAATGTAGGCCGAAATATACTAAGTGAAACATTTTATAGAGAGATTTTATTGCTATTTACTTTATTTTTTTTGTTGGTGACACCTTTTGTGAATAGCTAAATCAAGACCTGCCATATGTAAGATCTTGCATTATTAAAGATCGGTATAGATTAGGGGAAAATAAATGTACTGCAGCAAAAATATTTGTCATGAGCACTGATAAAGAGAGAGGAACATAACTCTTACTCTGCTTGTGGAGATCACATATTTAATGGGTGATCCTCACTCCGAGACCCCCCTGGTCTGCAGAGAGTCCCAGTGCACATAAAATTTTGGCTTGTCATTATTAAAAAAAGGCATGTCATTATAAAGAGATTGCAAGTAAAGAATACAACTGGTGGAAGCTGGTGGAAGTACAACAGTCTCTAGCACAATAATCTGGTAAAGAATTTATGGATTTGCACAATAATCTAGAAAAAAGTGGTGACTTTTTTTTGTAGCAGACTAACAAATGACCAATTAAAGGGACACTCCATTGCCCAGATATAAAAAAAATGTTAATTACTGTTTAGTAGATATACCCCAAATAAAACCATGCATTGAACATTTCATGATGCATTTTGTTATTGGAGTTATATCTAAAACAGTTTGCAAAACCTGCTGTTTTTTTGTCTGCTGCCTTTGCAAGTCCTCCTCTTCTAACCCTGTCCAGACTTGATGACACTGTCCAATCACAGACTTCCCAATGCAGCTCAAAGATAAGTATTTGCAAGGCAGGTGCTCTGGGCAATTGCTGCATCTTGAAGTCAGTGCAAATACGCTAACCAAACCAAACCAGGTAGTTACATGCAGGGCCGGATTAACATAGGGGCTGATGGAGCTGCAGCTCCAGGCCCAGGCCCATGGAATAGGCCCATTTAAAAATGAAAAAAAATTTTTTTTTTTTTTTTTTTTTTTTTTTTTTTTACACACTACTCTTAGGTTTGCCACCTGACTGGTATTTTACTGGCACAGCCGGTATTTGAGTGTGCCTGGCCGTGCCGGTATTGCAGTAATATCGGCAATACAAATGCAGGTATTTTTCTCAGAATAAATGGAGATTACTCTGCAATACCAGCACCGGCCAGTAGGGGTCACTGTGTGTGGAGAGAGGCAGGGATAGGAAGTTACAGCATATCCCTGCCTCTCTCTACTACTCACTGATCCATGGGGGAGCAGCAACACGGCACAGAGTCCAGACAGCAGCTCTACAGTAAGTGAGGGATGGGGGAAAGGCAGCAGGGACACATGGGGACATATGGGGACACTGAGACACTAGGGGACACAGACACTAGGGGACACAGACACATGGGGACACAGACACTAGGGGACACTGAGACACTAGGACACATTGGGACACAGGAAAACATGGGGACGCTGAGACACATGGGGACACTGTGAGACACGGATACACTATGTCCCCATTTCTCCCAGTGTCCCCATGTCCCCCAGCCAGTGTCCCTAGTGTCTCAGTGTCCTCAAGTCTCCCAGTGTCTGTGTCCCCATGTCTCCCAGTGTCCCTATATGTCCCAGTGTCCCCATGTCTATGTCCACAACTGTCCCCATGTCTTCCAGTGTCCCCAAGTGTCTGTCTCCCAGCCAGTGTCCCCTAGTCTCCCAGTGTCCCCTAGTCTCCCAGTGTATGTGTTCCCATGTCTCTGTGTCCCTAGTGTCTTAGTGTCCCCAAATGTTTCAGTGTCCCCATGTCTCTCAGTGTCTTTGTCCCTAGTGTCTCAGTGTCCCCATTTCTCCCAGTTTCCCTAAATGTCTCAGTGTTCCCATGTCTCCCAGTGTCCCCATGTCTGTGTGTTCCCGGGTCTCACTGTGTCCTCAGTATCCTAGTGACATGGGGTCACACTGAGACACTGGGAGACTAGGGGACTGGGCGACATGGGGACACTGACACTGTGATACATAGGGACACTGAGACACCGGGTGACCTGCGAGACTGAGACACCGGGAGACATTGGGAGCAATCCATCTATACAGCAGAATGAAACTGAGTAGTTTGTTGGTGATTTTACATAATTTTCTCTGATATCACTCCTTGTGATTATACAAATGATTAAGACTGGTATTTTTTTCCAAGAAAGGTGGCAACCCTAACTACTCTTCACATACTCTTGCTTAAAGGAGCACTATAGGGTCAGGAACACAATCATGTATTTCTGACCCTATTATGTTAAAACCACCACCCTGGCCCCTTCTTGCCTCCCTAAGTGTAGTAAAATATAACTTGTATTCAAGTCTGCAGCTGCTGGCTCTGCCTCTGAACTGACTGTCTGCTGACATCATCAGAAGTGGTGGTCTGAGCAAATTACAATACTTCCCCATAGGATTGGCTGAGACTGGCAGATCAGGGGCAGAGCCAGCACAAGTCCAACATAGCCCTGGCTCCTCAAAGATAAATTGAATCAACACATCTCTATGAGGAAAGTTCAGTGTCTGCATGCAGAGGGTGGAGACACTGAATAGCAGTGCTGCACAATAGGCAGTACTGCTCCAGTAAGCACCTCTAGCAGCCATCTAAGGAGCGGCCAGTGGAGTTATTTTCTCTGAAAGCACAGTGTTTACTGCAAAAGGCCTGAATGGAATGATTCTACTTACCAGAACAAATACAATAAGCTGTAGTTGTTCTGGTGACTATAGTGTCCCTTTAAGTTCGGGAGCTTAAGAGGGATGTATGGGAACAAAACTTGTGTGGACTGGCTGACAATAAAACGAGTTTAGGTAATGCAGACATTGGTCTCTCTAACACTGTGGCATGTCCCCTTTCTTCTACACTCACTACATACACCTTTTCTCTGTCTCAGACTATATACCAGGAATTTCTGCCTGCTAGTAAGAAAGTAAGGAGACAAGTGGACCAGCGAGTGCTAGGGGACAGTCCTTAGAAAGCATGGAGTGAGCGCATCTTTAGACGCATTTATGTCAAGCTCAGGGTGCTGCCTGTGTAGTATGCCTGCATGATTGGCGGGCAGCCTGACATGCATTCATGCCAGACTGTCCTTCAAATTCTTTGGACAGACATGCCCCCTTTTTTGGCATGTTCTCCCCTTTTGGCAGGTCTGTCACGTGATTCGCACCAGTGTCCCACCCTTTTACCCTGCCCATTGACTTCCTTCTTCACTGGACACTGCTGTTAGGGGTTATGGATTTACTTGAAAGATGAAAGCATAAATTAGAGAGAGATTAGCATAGAGTATGTGTTTTATTATAGCTGCATCCTATGAGTTTCCCTCCAGCACCATCTCCATCAGATACATGACGCTTGGGAGGTATGACTGTTTTTAGTGTTTTTGGTCGATAAGATTCCGTAATTAGGCCCATCATAATTGTCAGCACCAGGCCCACTGTGCTCTTAATCTGGCCCTGGTTACATGACATATTGTCTTCTTGAAAACTCAGGTGGGTGTAACCAGTATCATTTATAAAAGTGTCAATTTCTATTGAAATCTCTACTATTTCCATAATGAAAAAAAGAGGACACACTCTTCACACATAAAGTTTTTCAGTAAGCTCAAATGCTTTGGAGATCTAGAGTGACCCTTTAAGGTACAACTGTGGCGCAAAATACCATATGCAAATTATACTTCAGCGCACAAGTTTAACAAATACAAATGCAACAACTCCCCAATTGTAATGAAATAAAATAAACACAGATATTACTTTAGTGAAGCAACTATACAGACATTGGCATATATCCAGATTAGAAAAATAAAAGAAACAATGGTGCTCAAAACTAAATATTCACACATGTAATATGTACATATATACTTGCTTATATATCCCCCTGAACAATGAAAACTAAAACAACAAACACAAGAATTGATCTAAAATATTAGTGGGTAAAGTATTAATTTGTGCTCTATGTATAATTAGTTAATCCAGACAAAATAATTTATTCTGACTTTTTAGGTATATACAGTTGGAATCAAAGTTCAATTAACTAAGATTTTTTTAACTGCCGTTAAGACACATTCTCTAATTACAATTTTGACACAATTATAAGCTCTTACTCTTATGATTTAGTATTTTATATAGCAATAAAGTTTACCAGTTAAAATAAAATTTGGATTGAAATAATGAATACATTCCAGGGCATCTAGTTTTAGCATTGCAACCACCAGCTCAATACAACAATAGGGATGTAACATCTCCTCACGAGACCTGCAAAGGTGTGTTTAAAGGAGCTGAGATACAAATCAGAACTTGCTGCACAGGATTTTCTGATTTTGTATGTGACTGATGATTTTAGTAAATGAGAATTGTATTTCTGTTACCAGAGCAACAGTGAATCCTTTGTGGATAAATGTTTTTAATTCCAGGGGATCTCCAAGTGGTATTAAGTTAGATAATGATCCTCATATTGTGGGAAAATCATGTGAAAATGTTGTTGTATGTTTGGTATAGAACAGAGTTTTCATATTTCTTATCACCTTCATCCAACTAGATTGATGGAATGTATGAACAGAATAGTTAAAGAACATTGCCTGCAGTTCTATTTTAAAGAAATATATTTTCCAATGCACAAATCCTGGTATTTTATTTTAAAAATCATGACATAAAGTAGTTTATTTTAAAAAAATTGAGTGAACCATACCCCCCTTCTTCTGTCAAGTTTTTTGTAGAACATAAAGAATGGTTCATAGCATTGCAAGAATATTTATGCAAAGTAGTGTAAATATGAAAGGTCTAAATAACATATAGTGCACATACATTTCTGCCAGGAAGAAAGGATAACAGCTCTACAAGTCTAAGTGATGCTAACGGGGAAATATTTGGGGGCATTTTCATCAAATTGGGAATTCACTAAATCGGGTCATTGTGGTCATAATGCCCGGAGTAAGCCTGTAAAGTCTGTAAAACAGAAATGTAGAAAATAATGTTTGGTAACAAACTGATGCAAATTGATAAGGGAATCTGCTAAATGAACAGGGTTACCGGCACTTGTTTCTTATGTTTCAGATTTGAAATAAGGGTAGATAAAGATGTCAAGGTTTTCTTAAACTTTGAACTCTATTATGTAAGTTTAGGACTTTCAAAAAAAATGGCTCAAATTCATCAAAAGATGACTAAAAAAGAATTGCCTTGGCCAACAAACACATCATATGATCATATGTCAAGGCGTAAACAACATGTTCATTCCATGAAGTCATTAATGGTCATTAATGGTAACAATGCCATTCTGATACTGTAGCGAGTAATGATGCATAAACCATGGTTTGGTTTCAAGAGAAGTGTGTTAGGAATGAAGATACAAATTGATGTTTTGGAAGTAATTTTTAAATGATGAAGGTATTGCTTATTACAACCTCTATGTATTACATTTACAGAATGGGGTATGCATAGTGAGAGTAAATGCTCTCTGTATTATTTCCAGGTCAACCCAAATAGATAAATTGTAAAATTCTCACTTTAAGTGAGGGTAATAGAGGAATACCCACTCCTTGTTAGTGTGACTAATGACTATTGTAAAATTCTTAATATTAAATAAATGGATATAGAATCTTTCAATTCATGATTAAGTGATTAATCCTACCACAAAAGTAAAGTAAAAGATTAAGTCCATGATATCTAATGAGTTAATTAATCATCATTTTAAAGGACAAGTAGATTTAGTTAGTCATTTTAAATAAATTACTAAAAAAAAAACTACTACATTCAGAATAATATTACCAAGCAGACACTTCTAGCTTTATCCTGTATGACGCTAAGGCAATGGGACAGAACATATAACCCTCCAGTGCTGCCTTATCATATTATTGTAGCCTAGAATGTACTCAGAATGTTTTTAAAAGTCCTATACAATATGGGAAAGAACTCCGAAAGTTTCAGTATTTAACCACATAATTAAAGAGCATAAGAAAAATAGGAATATTATGATGGCCCAATTAAAAATTGCATGAACCCCTCTCTAACTTAACCCAACCATCCCCCTTTTCTCTAACCCAGGAGAAGGCAACCCTTGGCACTCCAGGTGCTGTGGATTACATCTCCCATAATTCTCTTACAACCTGTCACGGTGGCGGTCCGGAGACCGGGACCCAGTGTAAGGAAACCACATCTAGCCAAACCTCTTTCGGTAGTTTCCTCCCGAAGTGCCCGAGTCTAATGTAGATAGACCTCCGTTCGGTAGTTACAAGGAACGAAATCCATACGAACTACAAATAGCTTCACAAGATAATTCCCTTAGTAAAGCATACAAATTCCAAATAACAGTCAGAGTCCAGGATCAGGATACAAGTAGAACTGAGCTTTATTCACATACAGGGCAAGGGGACATCCAACAGGGAGGAGTAACATTTATCTAATCCTGCACAGTAAAAATATAAAACACACCCAACATAAACATATAGTTCCCTCCCCTAGCCCTGGAGATAATCAGGTCTGATACAGTAACAACCTAATTATCTCCAGGCTGAAAAATCACTGTTTTCCCCAATTTCTGGAACACCCCTTTATACATGGGGTATCCCCACAAATCCTATGTCCCCTGATAGCCCCGATCTGGGTGACCAACATATCCAAATTTCACTCAGATCGGTTCAGGGGTTCGCAAAAACCATGGAAGTCCTTTGTGACCGGTTCACCGTGGGTGGGCTGCCCAAAATAGTTCCATAGGTTCGGGTGGTTTTGCCGGTCACTTTAGAAAAAGGAGAAAAATGAATGGAAATACTAACCGAATTCCCCTGGCTCTTAGCAGGGATTGTTCCCCTCATTCGTATACACAAATGTACCGAATAGCGCTCTTCTAGCTAGTCGGTACATATAGTTCCAGCGTTCGTACGTTTGGGACACTCGACGACCAAGTCCCACTGCCTTTGTTTGACTGAAAAAAGATGGCCGCGGTTTTCTCTGCCACATGGCGTTCGGTAGTACGAACGCTGGCCGCACACTTAGAGGGTGAAAGTGATGCCGGCTTTTAAGTTAAGTGAGCCAGGGGTGGTCTTTGTTCGGCAGTTCCATCTGCTGATTGAAGACATACAGAAATAGCAGGAAACAGGCAGAAAATCAGAATAACAGAGTCATTTCTTCACACCCAGTATGCCTGATGTTCAGAGTAGGAGTCCACGAACTCCAAGTTCCTATGGCCATACTGTCACGGTGGCGGTCCGGAGACCGGGACCCCTGCGTCTGTCCAGACGGCAGAGCAGGACCGAGACCCAGTATGCCTGATGTTCAGAGTAGGAGTCACTGTGTGGAGGTGGATTAGAAGGGTCTGGTGCAGGGTAACCGCACGCCCCCTGGTGTTGAGCACCAGCGTTTGTGCAGCCACATACCAAGACCCTGATTCAGCTTAAGCGGATACCAGGAACTAGGAGCATGGAAATTAGCAGACCTCCCAGGAGCTGAATAGGGAGGCTCTGCAGCAAGATTGTATCCAGTACTAGAAACAAGGCAAGACTAGAGATAGGCACCAAACATGAAAACAAGACAGAACTAGTAGAACCCAGAACCAGAGAAGGATAGTAAGCTAAACCCAGAACATATACACAAGACATGAGGAAAACATGAACATAACATGGGCATGACTGGACAGGACTGTACATGGGCTGGGTATACAAACTAAAACAAGACAAGATAACATAGGCAAAACAAGAGGAGAAATGACTAAGTACTACATATGGAAATCATGGGGATTTAGTCACACTATGTGATCATACATTGCATAAGCCTGCCAACAACGCCAATGTACCCCATATCTGGCAGGTCCTACACTGCCTAATGTATGCTAAAAAAACACAGGTTCAGAACACATATATAGCACTTACCTACAAGAAAGGGCAGAAGCTTTGAGCAGCTGCCTGCAGGAACTCTGACACATTGAAAGCTGGAAACATACGGGTGTGGCAAATAAAACAAACATTTAAAGGAAACCTGGAGACTGGGAAATCCAGGGACGAACTATAGGAATGAACCCAGAAATCCCAGCATAAAGAAAACCAAACATAGAATAGAAAACCAAAAACCAAGAAAACTAAGCAAGAATTTTAACAAGAGTACTGGATACCAGAAACCATTGCCAGACATCTTCACAGAACAGAGCAGGACGTTACACAACCATAATGCTGGAAACGCCTCAGGGGAGATGTAGTCCGCAATATATGTAGCGTTGAAGGTTGCCCCTGTTCTAACCACTAACTTTACCTGCATGCATTTACACAGCTGCATACATTCGCTATATTCACAAATTCAAACACAATACATTACAGGTAAAGCAGAAATATGAATATGCATACATTTATGCAGTAGGCAAATATCATAATATATTTTTTAGCTGTCTTTAGGCCTGCTATGTCTGGTTAATAATTTCATTATGCTTATTTAGCTGCCTTAGTTTGGAGTTGGGAAGCAGGGGAGCAGAGGTCAACTGAAAATGTGGTGCCTACAAGCACCTAACATGTAAATCTGGCCCTAAATATGCTATATTGTACTAAATGGGTTGACAGAGTATATTCCAGCTTATAAAAAGCAGAAGCTTAAACTTTCTACTTCTACTTGAAGCATATAATAGGCATCAAATAAAACATAAACTGTCTGATTTATAAAAGTTCAAAGAGTGTGAAATATCCTGTGTCAGACTTTTATCGGGAGAAGCAGTTTTGATTCTGCAGAAATAAAACAATTTAATGTCCATTGTAGAATTTAAACTGATCAGCCACAGCATTAAAACCACCTGCCAAATATCATATAGGCCCCCTCATGCTGCCAAAACAGCTCTAATGCGTCAGGGCATTGACTCCACAAGACCTCAAAAAGGGTCCTGCAGTATCTGACATGAAGACATTAGCAGCAGATCCTTTAGGTCCTGCAAGTTGTGAGGTGGGATCTCCATGGATTGGATTTGTTGTTTCAGCACATCCCACAGATGCTTAATCAGATTGAGACCTGGGGAATTTGGAGGCCAAGGCAACACCTTGAACTCTTTGTCATGTTTCTCAAACCATGTCTGAATAATTTTCCCAGTGTTCCAGGGTGCATTATTCTGCTGAAAGGGCCCTGCTCAATGAGCTTACATGCTTGAGGGAGTGGGGTAAAGTGACACAAAAGGTAAGGGAAATATTAGACGAATCAGTCGGGAGTGAGCAGTGTATATTGTTTGTGTGTGTGTGTTCCCCTCCTGACTCTTACCTGTGTCCAGGGAGGGGGGACACACTACATTCCCGGGTGGTCCGGTGGCACAGTATAGTTGCCCAGTGAAGAGGGGCCCAAGAGTCTCCACATCCAGCAGCAGCATGTCCTCTGTTGATGCGATCCACGAAAGCGTTGCCGTTGCTTGCCATAGCAACGCTCTTGTGGATCACGAGAACAGAGGACATACTGCTGCTGGATTTGAAGAGTCCTGCAAGCGGCATGAAAATGCACCCCGGCACCCCCCTAGTGAGTGGCACCCGGGGCAGACCGCCCCCTCTGCCTCCCCCCGCCTCTTAGTACGCCGTTGACTCTGACTGTTCTGTGGCTATGCAGCTTCATTCACAGCTAATTGCAAAGCATTGTGTGTTCCGACAGCTTTTTTATCATGGCCAGCATTAAGTTTTTCATCAACAGTAGCCCTTCTGTGAGATTTGACTAGATGGGCTAGCCTTTTGTCTCCACATGCATCAATGAGCCTTGGGCACCCATGACCTCGATGCTGGTTTGCCTGTTTTCCTTTCTTTCACCACTTTGGGTAGGTACAAACCACTGCATTCTGGTAACACAACACTTGCCATTTTGGAGATTATTGTATAGCTATCACTATTTGGACCTTGTTAAAGTCACTCAGATCCTTCCACTTCACATGCACTACTTCCACATTTTTCCTACTTCCAACACATGACATTTAAGAACTGACTGTTTGTTTACTTGCTGCCTAATATATTTCATTCCTTTAATGGCGCTATTGTAATTATATCCTTAATGTTAGTCACTTCACCTGTCTTAATGTTGTGGCTACAAAGTGTAGGCTGACACTGATAGGTCTATACAAAGGTCACTGCAATAATGAGATGCAATTAAGAAAATGCAATAATGACATTTCATATCAAGAAGTAACCACGCAAAATTAGAATTTCGTTCTAACAAGCTATGCTTTCTCTATTTACTGAAACAGATTTTTACACGTAACAAGAATAAATCCTCTGAATAAGATCTGTAGAGTTTTATTGATCATTGATACTGATACAAGTGAACTGAACAAGCAAGTGAATTTCTGGTCAACAACACTAAGTAAACATGTACCAAAAGGGAATATTCTTCAAAGAATATTATGATCAAAGTATAATCCAGAACACAACATTACATGATAATGTATTCTACTCTTAAGTATATAGTTCATATTCCAGATTGACCACTTTCTCCTACACCTTTTCACTCTTAAAAGAGTAAATTAAAAGAGTAGATTCTGCATCTGTAGGCCTAATAACATTACTTGGAAAAGCCCAGGTATATTGTACATTTTAAGAGCAATACCCCTCTAAAGGTACTGGTACATGAAGACTTGATGAACGTGTTTTATTTGACCCAAACATAGAGCAAAGTATTGCAAATGATTTACAGCTATACTTTAAAAGCAGCAAAATTCTATCTAGAAATATTGCTTCAATATGACTGGCTAACAGCTTTCATTAGAAATATACTAACTTTATTAAGAAACAAAAACAGTACATTTAAGATGTCAGCTCTGTCTTAGCAGTACTTAACACAACCAAGAAGACAAACCCTTGTCCCTTATTACAAAAAAAGAAAAAAATGATATAAATGAAACACGAATGTCATGCCCTTTCTCTTTCCCATGCTGAGTATTTATGTAGGAAATTAAAATACAAGCATTTGACATAAGGTAATAATTTGGGTAAAGTTTTAACCTCATGATTAAAGAAGAGTAATGAGCGTTCATTCTAAAAAAAAAAAAAAAACACATGATGATAATGGCCAAGAGATCATAAACCTTCAACACAAAGCAAATACGTTAGTAAAATCATATCACAAGCATTTAAATATAACATTTAAATCAAGCCAGACAGACTCTCCAACCTTAATTTACCAAAATTCAAGAGTTCCTTTTAGATGCCAGATCAGGTAGCTTTTTATATGGAATAACAGAGATGTTTGGGATACGGCTGCAAATCTACAACAAACAAAACACATACATAGTGTGATACAGTTTAAAAAAAACAAATCGCATAAATGTAATGCACTCAGAGGATTTTGCGGAAAATTAAGCTTTAGGGTGCCTCCCCGGATAGCAATGGGGGGCCAAATTATCCCTTCTGTAGTTCACAGATGGATACACAATGCAGGACTCCAGAAATGATGAAAAAATAGCAGCTTTATTAGTAAGGTGGGAAAAATACCACCAAACAATTAGTAAAATAAAGTATAAAACAAGATATAAAATGTCAAGAGGTCCTACGCGTTTCGTTCACTATATGTGAACTTCCTCAGGGACCATAAAGTAAAATGATCAGCACAGAATAGTGACAAGCATAAAAAGCAGCCTAATTCCCCATCCCCACAGTCCCAAATATATAGGGCTACTCCCTTTGTCCATATTGGAATACATGGGCGTCTTCTTGTTTCTTACACTTCATTGGTCCGGTGGGAACTTCTCCTCAGCTGTTCAGAGGTATTTTCCCCATATTCAATTACAAAAAAACAGCGTTCGGATCCATGAAACCGGAACCGGAAGTGACGTCCATCACAGACTTCCGCGTTCCACCTTGCGTGTCACCACTGAAGGTGATACAGCATCAGGGCAGTGCCCTCTGGTGGTCACCAATGGACTAGTCCCATAATACAAAATGTATCCATCTGAAAAATACAAGAGTATCGGCAGCAACAGAGTATAACCCATAAGTTGAACTCCCATGTATATGGGGAACTAATAGAACATTATATATTTTATCCACAAAGGGATATTATTATACAAATAGATCATATGACCTGTATCCATGTGGTTATTTAAACTATAAAAGTAATGCAATACAAAAGGAAAAGAAAAGAGAAGAATTTATCCCCAAGTGGTGTGAATATTAATATATAGAGAAATAAGGAACCACTGAATAGGTTTTTCCATATCTCAATTAATTTTATCATGCTTCAATAGAAATTAAAGGAATATCAACCAAAAAAATGAAATAACATATAATTATAAAAAACAGACCAAATCAATATCAACGTTTAGCCCGTTGGGCTCCAGAGTCTTCAATTTATGAATCCAAAAAGTTTCACGCCTAGAAAGTTGCTGGACTCTATCACCACCACGCCAGTGTGGGAAAACCCTCTCGATGCCAGTACACCTAAAGTCCTTAAACAAAAAAGAAGGACATGTATTGCAGTGTACAGGGACCGAGTGGGTGGTAAGTCCCTTTTTAATATTGTTCAAATGTTCCAAAAGTCGGATTTTTAGGGCTCGTTTGGTGCGGCCCACATACTGTTTGCCACACGGGCATTGCAGCAGATATACAACAAAGTCCGTGTGGCAACTTATATCCGACTTGATGTTATGCATATCACCAGTTATGTGGCTAGAGAATGTGGTAGATCTCTTCACAGAGGTCGTCCGACAAACTTTACATGTGTTACACCCCCTAAAAAATCCTGTATCTCCCTTATCTTTTCTGTTGTGTAAGGTCATCTTTTCTGGGTAGTGACCTGGGAGGCTGCCGCATTGTATCTCTTTGAGATAAGTATTAATTTGTATTGTTTCTCTATTTCTGTTATACCCAGGTAGCTTTTTAGTCTGAGGAGATTACTAAAGAATTAATGATTCAGAGATCGCCTCTAAAAACTAAGCTCTGAGATGAAAAGACCTGCCTAGTGTTTATTGCCAAATGTTTGCACATATCCTTGTACCATATGATCAAATGAAACCAGGGAAGGCTCCACACCAGTGCTAGAATTTCACACCAATCTCCTTGATAATCAGAGACACAAAACTGTATGCCAAATGACTGAATAGCACTAGCCCTTACTATGATGTATATAGAACCGATAACACTATGACATTTCTAAATGTGCTTAGTCATCTGCACTCCACACATTAGAAAAGGTGATCCACCTGATTTGGATCGACATGTGCATGATGATGTTTTAAAGCGTTGGGTTCACTGTGGAGCTTATTGATTTTGTTAGAACATTATATACAGATCAATTTGTCCAAGTCTTTAATGTTGGTTTTAAATCTCAACCAAATTACTGACAGAATTAGACAAGGGTCTAGGGCAGGGTTCCTCAAACTGTGGCCCTCCAGATGTTGCTGAACTACAACTCCAATGCTTCTTTGAATTACATAGATAACCAGAGAATCATGGGAGTTTTAGTTCAGCAACATCTGAGGGGCCGGAGTTTGAGGACTTTGCATTTCTTTTTGGCATTGAAACATTGAAATTGGAAATGTATACATGGAATACCAAAGAAATTTACTGTAGAATTATCAATTGTATTGACTACCTAATTCATCTATTAACAATGTCCCAACTTTGTGTCTACCCAGCCTCAAGTGTATAATATATAAAAAGTTTGAAAGTTTTGCAATCTTCTATTGGTGCAGATTTATTGAGATCTCTCTTTCAACTGTCACTGCCTTTTTTAATTTCACATTTGTTAATTACTGTGTTAATTATTGTTTGATTTAATAAATTGATGAGCTTATACATTTGCTGTGATACATGAATTTGATACCTTGACAAAGACCGTAAGGTCAAAACGTTGCTTTGGGCTTCAATAAATTTGCCATTCTGAATCTTAAAGTGCCTGAACCATGCCTGAACCATTTTTTGTATGTTATTCTATTGCCACTGGAACCTGGTGCTTGCTTCTGGTTCAGGTGAACCCTGGCTCAAATTGATGAGATTGAGTACAGTTCCTTATGTTTGTTTGGAAAGTGCTCAGCCTTAATTAACTATAGATACTTTTGGAAAGGCTTGTTACCAGAAGTGAAGCAAAACAAACCAGAAATTCTGAGTGGACATGTTATCATTATGATCGTGGACATACCTCCGTGTTAAAATCTCTACCATGAGAACTCTCCTTTTATATACATAACTACATATCAGTCATTAACTCTAGAAATCGTAAACTTCACCTTTGGAAATGTACATAGCTTTCTTGGCCAATATGTCAAAATCCACTTAAAATGATAAACCTCTCTAAACTATTACCAGGGTTATTTACTAAAGGTGGATAGAACATGGTGCACTGAGAAAGGGAATACCCGAAACTTTGTGATATTGTGTCTTTCAAATAAATACCAGTAGCACCTTGGTGTGCACACAGCAACTTTTTGCGCAGCCTCTTTTTTTGTTCTATCTACCCTGTATGTTTCCACTGTATGAGCAGCAGTGTGGGACTTTTTGCTGTATAAGTGAGTACAATATTTTTTTCAAAGTTTTTTTGTATTTTTTTTGTCATATCTTTTGGTTATTTACTAAAGTGAGAATTAAAATTTACGATCAAAATAGCTGAACAAGGAAAAGTCTATAAGTCAGCTATGCTTTCAGTTTGGCTACTGTGAAAATCACATTGAATTCTCACTTTAGTAAATAAACCTGTATATGTTTTTAGGAAAGTATAAGATTAAATTCCTTTTGAAAGTAGTTTCCTTTTATTCAAGTGTACAACAGCAACGTTTCAACTGCTGCAACAGTCTTTATCAAGCTTGTTAAAGGGACACTACTTTCAAAATGAAGTGCTGGAATTTATATTTATACTTTCCTGAATATATACTGGTTTGGGTGGAATTGGATTCCTTGCACCCTTGTGTGATTGGTAGGCGCTGTTCTTATTGCTTATATGTCTTTTGGTTTTTACTGATATTAGTCCTCTCCTAATCACACAAGTCAACTCATTTTAGTAACTTTTATTTGGACGAAGAAAAGAGCTCAAGTATTTTTTATTGTGTTACAGCTCCATACCAGAAAAGGATAAAAGTATATGCAAAATTTGATGTATTAAAACAAAGCTGTATCTTTGGTTTAAGCCATTAATCTCATGCCCAAACATATTTCAATAGATGGACATGAAAATGAATCCATTTAGTTTTGCCATTATACCAGAAGTATTATGAACATCCAAATGTAATTGTAAAATTATCATACTCCTTTTTCTACAGCTTATTTTACCATGACTAATTGAAATGAATTAATGCACAAAATGCCCCATTGTGCTAATTATTTTTTTACCCCTGCATCCCAAGAATGATAACGGGATAACATATATTTAGCAATCTCACAGACGGGGTGGTGTAGCTATGACTATATATATACATAGTGATTAAATTCCCCCTGCAGGGGTGTGACCTATACTCCAAAACATCTACATTAAGCTAAAGTTGTTTTTGGCCCTTAGTGTATAATAGACAATTAAAGAATTAATTTTCCAGACTAAAAGTAACCTACAACCTCCTTACCTACCATACCAATGATTCCTTTTTATTACTTTTAGTTGAAGAATAAAATACTTCAATATGTATTGCCCTAGTTAGTAGCAATACTCATCAGCCTAGCAGCTAGAACGTTATTTGGTTTATTCACTAAACTGTGAATTTTTGAGTGGAAAAAGAAAGGCAAAAATTGCTGATCTGGAAACATTCTCCAACATAATCATGATTTGATTATTTTGCCTCATTTTCCCATTCAAATCTAATTTTAAAACATTAGAACACATTAATGAATAAGCCTTCTAGTGTTTGGAGATGATTAAAAGAGTGAAATGCAATTAATTATATGAACACATGTCTCTTACCACTGCTTCTCAACAATCTTCATATAAGTAACTGGGCAAAACCATTCAGCTGCATATAGGGCCAAACAAACTGCATAATCTTGACCTTTATAACAAAATCATAAGAGGTGGAGAGATATAATATCTTATGTGAATATGTGAATTCCAAGAAAAACAAGAAAAATACTTATATCAAAAGTATTCCAATGGTGCTCCTTTAAAAGTTTCAGAAAATGCTCCAAAATTATGTACATGTAAAAAAATAGAGAACATTGGATGCTTTAGAGTAATTCCACTTACATTTCCCAGAGTGTATTAACCAGCTCTAGTGAATTTAGCATATGAGACTATTCACAGGAATTCCCCAAATCTCTTTTTTTAAATTCTTTGAAATATTCACACTCTTAAAACCAATGATAGAAGGGGTCTCTTACAACCACAGTGCATGAGCCTTATGCAGCCTAAGCTGCTACTAATAAATCTCACTTTTCGAATATATTTCCAAAGTCCAATTCAGTGTCTGTATGGAGCCTACATTTTATGGATTCCTAGAACTGCCCATGCCTATATCCATCACCATGTCTACGCATTTCGCTTATGACTTTATCAGGACATTTTCAGCTGATATTACGCTCCCATCTTGGTGATTAAAAGGATGCCATAGCAACTCCTCCTTCAATTCTATTGATTCACAACTCTCAGGGAGTTGGCTATATGATTCGTTCAAACCTATATACAATTACTGATGATTTGCTTATGCATCCCCTAATTCTCACTGAATACACTTTTAACACATACTTGTATAATGTAATAGCGTTCCACCACTCATGATATTGTTCTGTATGTTTTCTCTTTGCATGGTGTGGTAACATCGAAGGGGTGAGCTGCACAGAGGTGTGAAGCAGCAAATTAATTTCTAATGACACATTGCTATTTTAAATGGGAAGTATTAATAGCACCTTTTTCTTTCCTCCAATTTGGTTTGTTGTGTTTCTTTCCATCATTTTCAGGACCCTCCTTGCTGAGTATCTTTTTTATTACTAAACTCCAGACATTGTCTGGATATTGCATTTCAACACACACACACACACACACACACACTGCCTGATACATACATAGTCTAACAGACACACAGATGCTGCCCAATACATTCACACACACACACACACACAGTCTAACAAACACTGCTTGATACACACACACATACTTAGTTTCTTTTAATTTTAATAATGAAAAATTTAATAAAATACAATTGTGTAAAAGCACTTCATCAGGCCCACCAGTGACTTAATACTAGATATAAAATACAAAGCACGTAAACAGATAAGGGGAAAAAAATCCATTACTGTACACTTTCTAGTATTCACTTCATTTGTATACATATATATATAAAGCCATGTCTATGAAACCCTCAGCATTGTATATTGAAATCCTTATCTCCATGTACTTCTATAATTGATTTTCAAAACTGTACTAGTTTTAAAGATCAGGTATTTTCAAAGTTTAAATTGTCAAACTACTTTTTTTTTTTCACTTCAGTACATAGACTTTTAGACATAATCCTTCCGCAATGCTTTTATTTATCCCCTGGGTATTATTAACTGAACACCTTCTAAAAATAAAAGTAAAAGATCATAATAATCATAATAATTCTCCTGGCTAAGCATTAATAATCATGGGTACCATAAAACAGATCCTTAAAATAATCTGCTTTTGACACCCACAAAGAAAAAAGTTTCTAATAATGATAATGACGAAGAGTGCCACATTAAAGTTAAACTAAGATATGCAAATAGTCTGCAAATAGGTTAATCATAGCCTGTGGTGTAGACTGAGGCAGTCAATTAAATTCATATCAGGTGTGTTATTAATAGAGGTTTTAAGTCTAAAGTTGCTGGTTTCCATGCTGTTTGAAACAGTTATGTTGGAAGTAATATTCCTGCTACGAGGGTCATTCTATATTCTAGAAGTTTAATGTGATTATTTTATCTTTATTAGCCATTTTGTTTTACATCTAAGGATGGATTAGAGCATCTATATTTTAACAATGCTCACATTTTCCAACATATATACCCCAGAAATTAATTAAAGGAACACAAACATGTATTCCTGACACTAGTAGTAAAATAACTGTTTAGCTCACCACCCGCCCTTTCCCTTGCCTCCCTTTTAAATAGTGGTTTTACTTATCTTTCCTCCCCCACCATGCCAATCTTCCTTTGGCTGGCTCAACCAAACTCCACCTCCATGGCTGAGATCATCACACTTAATTATATTTCACTGCACATTTGCGGCAAAATGAAGCATTGCTTTATTCAGCATCTCCTCATAGAGATGCATTGAATCCATGCATCTCTATGAGGAAAAATTCAGTGTCTCCATGCAGCGCATGGAGATGCTGAATGCCAGTGTGCACATTGCGCAGCACTGACACAGGAAGCAGCTCCAGTGGAAGACTGAGTGACTGCTACTTGAGCTTTACAGTGCTCAGTCTGCTGGGACAGGTTATAGACACCAGACCAATTACATTAAGCTGTAGTTGTTCTGCTGACTATTGTGTCCCTTTAAGTAAGTTCATTAAGAAGTATGAGGTCCTTGGGCTGTGTCCAGATGCAAAGGAGGATGGGTACACTAGCTTGTGGTTGGACAGATGTTTCCTCGCTTTTAAGCACATTAGCTTTTACAAGCCTTGCTTGCATTAGCTTCAGTTGGACTTGTAGTAGAGGTTCTAAACTTGGTGATCACGAAGACAGGGCAAGGGAGTACAGCACGCAGTGGAGCAATGAAAGCTGTTTAGAAGTAACAGCTCCACTTATAAATATGGATATATTTTATATATGAGGCATATTCTGCTAAACCAGCATAGACATCAGTATTTCAGAGACACCCGTAGTACAACCTGCCTAGATCGCTATTTGTCTCGAATTGTGCTCAGTGCTTACAGGTCTTAGACATACTAATTTACTCCTTTGTCTCTTCCTTGGCAAGTGCCCGCTACTCCTGGCCCTAGTAATATATATATATATATATATATATATATATATATATATATATGGAACATGGGGGGGTGGTTGCACTCACCTGAACATGCTTAAATGGGGTGCTGCTGGGGGCCATATTATAAAATAAACAATACACAAGATCCAGCGCACTCTCCTATCTGCTAAACAGCAACTTCAATGTTGACAGATTCTATTAGCTTTTAAAAGGTTTTATTTAAAAACACCTTATCTAGGCAAAAAATAATGGGGATTTAGTTACATTATATGATCATACATTGCATAAGCCTGCCACAACGTCAATGTACCCCATCTTTGGCAGGTCCTACTCTCACAGTCTAATGTCTGCTCTTATGAGATTAACCCACTTACTTGGGAAAAAAATTCCATCTGAGGCTCTCTGCAGTACAAGGCTAAATAGGGACCTGAGATGAGGATGGAATTTCAGATGGAATTTTTTTCCCAAGTAAGTGGGTTAATCTCATAAGAGCAGACATTAGACTGTGAGAGTAGGACCTGCCAAAGATGGGGTACATTGACGTTGTGGCAGGCTTATGCAATGTATGATCATATAATGTAACTAAATCCCCATTATTTTTTGCCTAGATAAGGTGTTTTTAAATAAAACCTTTTAAAAGCTAATAGAATCTGTCAACATTGAAGTTGCTGTTTAGTAGATAGGAGAGTGCGCTGGATCTTGTGTATTATATATATATATTGTGACCTTTATGGGCAAAGCAACACAGTCCTCTAGGGTAACAGGCATAGAACAACAGTCTCTTGTGCAAAAATGGTGTGGTTTATTTAGAGCGTGCACAAAATCCATACAGCAATCAGTTTGTTCAAAAACTGCAGCACAACAGAAAGGAAAATCTACAAAATAAATCCTAGCTCAAATTTGAGCACTAACTAAGCATATAGAAATGTCCCTTACTAACCAGGGTAATAAACTACACAAATCAAAATAAGCATTGGTTTCACCAACCTTTATCACTTTGTTTAGATGCTGCTCTGCACAGACCTGCTCTCTCTCTGCAGGTCAGATTGTATCCGACCTCTTTCTGCTCTGAGGCCTGCTAATTAAAGCATCTGCAGTTGCTAATTGGGCAGGTGAATGAGTATAGACTATGGAGGATTCTGGGTCATAGATACCTTCCTTCTATTACCCTCCCATAGACTCTGTCACAATATATATATATATATATATATATATATATATATATATATATATATATATATATATATATATATATATATATATATATATATATATATATATATATATATATATATATATAAAAATAGAGATGGCTTGGCACACTTCCTTTAAAAGTAAAAGTTAAAGATACATACCAGGGTGAAACAAAGCCAGCGAAAATATATAAGAACGAGTAATAAGGCGCACTTTCTGATCTTGATGAAAACTTGAATAGGTCGAAACGTTGATCTTTTGAATTTTGAATTTATGGACACAGTAAATTGAACACGATTTAAATCCAGGAGTGCGCCTTATTACTCGTTCTTTTATATATATATATATATATATATATATATACACACACACATTTTGAAAAAGGTTCATCTGCCTTAGTGTCATATAGAGAATTTATTACCACATCAAAGGAAAAATAATGACAACATTTAGAGTAATGCTTTAATAATGTCAGTACAATCCCTTTAGTGGAATTATATAGTCCTTCTGTTAGGTCATATGACCAGGAGTGTGTTTGTTGCCCTGGTAATAGTAACCAAGCAGTGCAAACTAATTGCATGTGGAAAACATATATAATACAAGTAACATGACAAAAGAATTGTCTGTGCCCACTACATTATACCAAGTATCTGAGAAAAAATATACATATATTTTTTTGGTATTCATATGGTAAATAAGCTGTTGTATATAACAGATACATTTGACATTTATAGGTCATAAAAGACAACTGTGTGTTGTCGTAATCCCTTACGGAGCTTGTAAACACTTTTGAAACAAGATTGATGAGGGGGATGCATAGTGTAATATATTTTGTCAGATTATATCATTTTAAATATTGCCAAATGAGATACAAATTAAAATAAGGATCTTAAAAAAAAAAAAAAAAAATGATGGAAAGGCCCAATGATTTGTTATTTATTATCATCAGCCACAAAAGACAATTTCCAAACCATGTATCTATTGCGTGGGACCATTACTGCACAGTATATTGAATTCTGCATGTCTTCCAGCACGAGATACAAATAAATGGATAGACAAAAGTAAAGTTAGATAAATTTACTCACATTATTTTCCTTATTGACACCCTTGGGTCATAAAGAGTCTAAAGTCTTAATTCAAACGTTTATTTTCTCTTTAATATCATCCTGGGTCTTTTTATGAAATATTTCATTTAAAACCTCAGTTGTAAAATATAATGTCTAAATCCTATCTTGATATGTACTGTGTATCAATTGGTCACATTTAAAAAAAAAAATTATAATAAAACAAAATATATTAAACTATGCTCTCTATCTGTCTCATCAATCTTGTTTCAATAAAGTCCCCTAAGGAATTATAACTCACATTTTATTACTATTCTTTATGATACATACAATGTCAAATGTATATTTATTATATAACAGCTAATTTACCATAGATATGCAGTTTGTTTTATGACTATTTGTTCTGCATATTTGTATTACATATGTTTGGTTATTTTGTTACTATTACCAGGGTAACAAACACGCTCTTGGTCCTGTGACCTCGCTGAAGGACTGCTTATTGTCCAGGTGACACCTATATAAGTGTTTTCCAAACCAGTCCTCAACACGCACCAACAGTCCAGGTTTTGTTGTTATCTTGTTTGGAATAAAACAGTAAAATACATAATCTTGGATTGTTGGCAGGCCATGAGGACTGGTTTGGGAACCACTGATTTAGGCATATCTGAAACTAAAGCAGTTGATCTTCCTCTAAATCTATAAGTACCTTATCTCTATTTGGGAGACATTCTGATATAACTGCACTACCCTGCCCTATTAATGGGTACCAATAACTGCTATCCATTTCCAAACTGCTGACCTGTTTCTGGAGGAAATACAGTAACCTGGGATTGATGCTGAAGCAGCCCTCACACTGGTTGATGATTACCAAAAATGTGGTCAACAAACATCTGAAAAAACTGAAGGTAGCCATTGGCTGCATATTCAATTTTTTTTTCTTTGTTTATTATGTGCAGATTCTGGAATATGTTGTTCCCATGTTGATATTTCTGTGTTAAATTTCCAGATTTTCAGCAAACCTTTAGTGGGACATTTATAAAGGCAATAAAACTGTGTAGAGAGGACAAGCTAACTAAGTCACAGCCACAGAGGTGCCAAATCTGGAGTAACCGACCCTAGGGCTGTCCCTGACCTCATAATATCTTGCTATCTACCTACCATAAGAAGGACAGAAAAACGATAGGCACAAGGGATAGGAAATATAATAGACAGTAATGTTCTACATCCTCAAAACATTAAAATATATCCTGTTGAATGAAAAAACAATATCATATAAGGGAAAGGAAGCGCTTGTTTTCTTTTTTTTTGTCAATCTGTTTTTATTATATTTTTTAATATATCGACATTTGAGATGAGACAGAAAGAGATCATATTTATACATAGATACAAATTTCAAATGATGAGCTATTATGTAGAAAAGCTTATTAAAGTCCTTGTTACTGGAGCAGAGTTGCCACTGGGGATGAAGGGTACGGCTTGAGCGAGGTCCTAGTTGTGCAGGCTTAACCAACGTGCTGGGTCAATTGTAGAGACATGTAGGCCCAGTGCTGGAAGGAGAGCTGGGGATTCTACAATAGTTGAGATCTTGTGAACAGTCCCACCTTGTGCTACCATTAAGAATCTCGGTGACATCCACCAGTAAGCAATGTCTGCTGTTCTCAGTTGCCTTGTGACAGGGTTTAAGGAGCAATGCCACTGTAAGGTGGACCGTGTGAGGTCTTGGTAGAAGGTCAGACTAGATCATTCAAATGTGTATGGAGTCTTGCCCTGTAGTGCTGGTAACAAGATTTTTTTATCCTCCAATAGTGAGCAGCAAGCGATGACATCTCTCACCATAGTGGCAGGTGCCCCCACCGGATTTAGGGAGATGGTATATCCCATCAATAGAGAATTTTTTGACTTGAGCCAGTGTCAGAATGGAGGTCACTAGGTGTCTCATGTAGTGAGGGAGCTCCTCTGGCGTGACTGCGTATATTCAGGTGGTTCCGCCTGGACCAATTGTCAAGTGCGGTACTATGTAGTGTTATGGTGTGTTGAGTGGCTTGTAAAGATTGCACAGAGTCCTTGAGAGAAACTATGTCTTGTTTAAGGTCCACTATAACCACTTCAGCGGCTCCCACCCGATCTGAGACCACTTGCATGTCAGTTTTTATGATTGCCACATCTGCTGCCAATAATTGCTTTATTTACACTACTAGATTTTGAAAGTCCTGCTTTGTGACAGGTACTGACTGGTGTTAGGTGTTGATTGCTCTGTTCTTGGCTGTTCCTGGGGATGATTCAGCCTGCATGAGGTTGACCTACTCTCCTGCCCCGCCATTTTAGGTTGAAGTGGCAACTGAGGATAACCCCCAATGTCATTCGTTACTGGAGGTGAGTCCGGCTGCAACTTCTGAGATTGCTGTCCCATCTTGGAAAGAGATGAAGCGTCAGATGTAGCCCCCGCCTCCGCCTCCGCCTCCACCGCTCCAGTCGGCTCAAACCCACCGAATAGTTTAGCCAAGGCAAGGCCTGGGTTCTGATGGTAGGTGTTTGCTTTTTTTTTTTTTTATATTTAATAGTATTAACTTCTCTTCTAGTTTGAAGAAAAAGTATAATTTGGCCTTAAATGTTACTACCATGTTTTTTTGTTTTGTTTTTTGAAAATCCATCCATATGAAATTTATCTTATTTGTTTTACAAACACATACACAATACAATGTTTATTTATGCTTGTTACAAAATACAAAATATACATTAGCAAAAAATATTCATCATTTTCATTATTCCCTAGTTATTTTATTTCTAACTGTTTTAAGAATCCTATCATGCATGGAAAAAATATGGGATCACTACAAAATGCCTGAATAATAAATATATATAGAAATATATTCATAAAATAGATATATGGTATCTCTGAACAAATGCCTCTGGGTTCTTTTATTCTGTGCAATCATTCATGCTTTACATCTTTAGTGCCTTCAATTTCCAGTAATTTCAACAGATTGCTTAAATAATATTTTCATTTCTTATCATGAAATCCCCTGACATTCGAAGAATTCTGAGATTTGTTTATCTCGTGTCCTTATCTTCCAGGTCTCTAAGCTTCAATTCTAGAGTTTCAACTGTATTTGTTCCTGAACCCTAGTCTCATATGGTTTGAGGTAATTTACTTTTTTTTATGTATTGCTAGCTGCATGAACAATTTATTTGTTGAAATCAGTGCAGTTTAATAGATTTTTAACTTGCCAATAGGAGACTCTAGGCATTATTTAAAAAAAGGTTTTTTTTTATAACCCTTAAAAATTTTGGACCTGAGGAAACACTATTATCATGCTTGATATTTGGCTGCATTGAAATTAAGCATTTTATTCCTGGCATCAAATGTAACCTTGGGTCATTGCTTAAGTCTTTATGTCCTATTGCTTAGGGAAAAAAGTCCGTCATAGATTTCCTATCATTTCTATCTCTTTGCCCTTTGACTTTATTCTTCTTGGTAAAGTTTTTGCTACTTTGTTCTCTTGTGAGCCATGCTAATTTTATCCTGTCTTCTTGTTTTTCTCATCTTTAGAGTTTCTTAAAACTAGAACCTTATAACTCTTTATGGTAATTGAGGATCATGTGATACTTTGCTTGTAGGGATATTTCACAAGAATTCAAAAATCAAAGTACTCAAAGATTAAATTCTGTGTTTCATGAGTCATGCGGCTACAGACTTGTGTTTTTTTTCTTCATAAAGTATAGGTATGCAAAGAGATGCACAGATATTATTAATCAGGAAATCTATAATTCTAAACAAGCTGCAATAATAAAAGCTTACTTCACTCTTAAAATGGATTAATCATCTCACTTTTGAATAATCCAAGACGGAAGTCACATTTCAAAGTAATCAGGAACCTGAACAAAGTTCTCATATTAAAATTATTAAAGCAGATCTAACAATTTAATGAGAATAGAAAACTGTTCTATTATGAAATCCCCTGAAAATAAGCCCTGGTGTGTTTTTTGTAGCAAAACTTAATATAAGACCCTGTCTTATTTTGGGGGGGGGGGGGGGGGGGGGATGGTACTAGTCTACACTGCATGTTAATGCACGCTAATGATGTTTTTACAGAAATGCCAAGCCTTAGAAAAGCCTACACATTTAGATGCCCCCCTCCCCCAGAAGTAAGAAAATAGAGGCTTTTACTTACCTTTATTCCCATGGTGCGCCAGTGGTCATGGCTGCTCTGCCCATACTGGCTGAGATCATCATTACTGATGATCTCAGTCAATCCAATGCTTCCCCATAGGGTATGCATGGTAATCAATGAGCTGCAACCAATCAGCATCTCCTCACATATTGATTTAATGCATCTCTGTGGGGAGCCTTCGGTGTCTCCATTCAGAGTATGGAGGAAATAACGTTGTCTCTGCAATTTTTGAAGGAACTCATCCAGAAACTTCCTCTCATTTTGTACTTTTCTCCACATTAAAATCTCTTTACAAAAGAATACATGTTTTTAGTGTAGTGTAACTCCACCCCATAGATATAACCCCTATATTCACAAAGCAGCTTGATTATTAGATATATTCTGAGTATGTATTAATTTCAGTCATTGTAAAATCAGTGTGAGTAAGTCGGCGATATGACACATGACCAGTCACTCTCCTTGGATAAGCCACACTGTCAGGAAAATCTTTTTTTAAGGAAAACTAAAGAGATTTGAATTTAAAGACACAAGAAGCAAAATGAAAACCCAAACACACTTATGTTATGATGGTGCCCAGAGTGTTCCTCAAAATAGCAACATCAAGGGATATACCAATAAACAGGAAATCAGCATTAATTGATCAGCTGTCCCAGGGTTTTGCCATCAGTTACTCCAGATATCATCTGGCTTTGTTTGCTCACAAATACTTGTCTACCAGGTCCTGAGAGTTACCATATTCTTCAAACATTCTTGTGAATCCATCGTCCTATACTGTGTTTTTTGTTTTCCCTAACCAAAGATCTAGGAGCAACACCCAGGTTCAGCAGCAGCTTTGTGGAGAATTATATATGAGTACTCATCCATACAGAAATTATTCTATAATCTGTATAAAATAGCCACAACTTTCTGCAAGATGGTTTTAGATTCATGTATGTTTATATACTAGATTTAACAGAAGAAACACGACATTAGTGCAAATTATCACTGCTTTTGCATACTTAATCCTCTAATTAGTCCATCTGCTTGCATGCAGTTGACTATCTCTGTCTCCAGGCCTGCTACAATGTATATTTGGATTCTCCAACATGGGTTATAAAGATAATGGGCATCTTCCAAATCTAGTCCTATGCTGTATCAGCCAGGGCTGCTATCAGAAATGTTGGGGCTCTTATACAGCTCAAGGTCTAAGCCCCGAGTCCAGTCCTGGTGTGAGCCAATAAAAGCAGGAGATGGGAAGGCAACACAAATCTTTTTGTTTTCGCTCCCTATGCTCATTTTCCAGATCAAACTAAAATGTAATTATTAAAGAGAAAACAAGTTAATTTGTCTCCTCAGAAGAAAAAGTGTCAGCAATTTAAACATTTACCCTTCGCAACTGATTTTGTGAACAATTCTTTTTTTTCTTAAATTTATTGGTGGTGCATTATTGTAACCTTTAGGTGGTGTTTGTGCTGCTCCAAGTGCCCTTTTCTTTATCATCGCTCTCATCTCTTTACCACTTGCTTCTAAACCAGTCGCAAATGTACTAATTTTTTCTCTTTACATTTTCTCCTCTTATCTAGGTTGTTCTTACTTCTCCCTTCGCAATCTATTTTCTTGTATTTTCTCTCTATATCAATTAACATCTCAACATTCTCTAACCACCCAGTCTCTCCGAACTCTGTGAAACTCTTGGATCCCATAACCCCACTTCCAGAATTTTTGCAGAACAATCAAATGTTTTAACTCTCTCCCCCACACCACCCCGACTCTCTAATGCAATCAGTTTCGCTGTTACATACTGACTGTCTAACATAAATCGCTCTCAAAAAAATAATGCTTCAACGACGATGCTGTGTCAATCCTGTCCCTGAGTATTAACATCTTATGGTAAACAATCCAAGTGATGGCATGCTTACAACTCCACACATATTCGTACAGGAGACTGGTCACTGCAGAGATCAAATATTTAATCTCCCACTAGCCAATGGCTGAATTCACAACAAAAATATTAGTGACAAATCTTGCGTGGCATCTTCCCAAGCATCTGGCTGCTTATCCTGGCCCTACAAATAGCATGATATATTAATTATAGCTGCAATTGTTACTTAAAATTCAAAAGAAAATTCTGAGCTACAGAATTCATTGACTTCCTTCAAGAGTGCAAAGAGTTAAGCATATTCAATAAGCTGCAATGGCTCTAGCTACACATACTCTAATACCAAGCATACAATGAGCTGCAAACAGAAGAAGCTCTTGAATGCAAAAGTACATTTATAAGCTGATGCAATGGATGGAAAAAAAAAAAAAACTAAACAAAAGATTAGAACTATTCTGATATGAGCAAAAAGCTCCCACAAGTAGCTTTATTCAGTCTTACTGCATTTACACAATGCACAGCAAAAAGAAAAGGCACAGGTCAAACTGACAATTGTTCGCAATTCACTATTCAATGCAGTAAAACAGATTCATATAGACACAGAAAAAAGGAGAGAGATTGAAAGAAAGGCAGGTCTCTAACTGTCATGGACCCATTCTATCTGGGTATTTTCTTTCCTGGAATATCAAAGATATACACTAGCATTAAATATTTTTACTGTGTAACTATAAGTACTGTTTAAAGATTGTAAAATAGTTTTTACAGCAAAATATAGGACAAACAGACAAATGTAGGCATCAGATTTTCTACAGATTTGTCTAGATCTATGAGGTTGTGTTTAGAACTCTTTATCTTTTTCACACTGTTAAAAAATAGTATTTTTATTGGATTGTTTTTTCTTAGCCTGGAGTAACAAGAAGGAACCTGATAAGCCTGGTTGTGAAGTTCCATTAGATTATAAACCACCTCTATAGATGGGTTTAGTAATATTTTGTTACACCGTTGACGTGCCCTCATTTTCAGATGTTTTGATATTGCCTGAGCTACATGCAACAGGAAAGGCCCCTCCTGTCTGACATCTGACTCACTAAAAATCTCTAGTGGGCTTTGAAGAAAGACGAGGTAATATCCTTAAAAAGTACATCTACACTAAAGCCTAGCAAGCTGAGAGAATATAAAATCAACACCGTGCACATTGCCTTGGAGACTATGAATAAAGGTTTATATGCCATCACAATTAAATAATATAATACATTTTACATGATCAATCTCAGGTAAATTGATAGATATTTGGGAATAGATATTTGGGAATATTTGTTAGAAATCTCCCCTTTTTTACATCTCCCCTTTTTTACATGTGTCAGTGTATGTGTGTCTGTGAATGTATGAGTGTGTGTCTGTGAAGGTGTCAGTGAGTGTGCGTGTGTGTGTACGCATGTATGTATATATGTATGTGTATATATGTGTGTGTGTGTGTATATATATATATACACACACACACACACAAGCTCTGCTCTAAGCCTCCATGGGCCGGCAGGGAGATCAAAGATCTACCTCACCGGCCCACAGCAGCATGGAGGGAGGCAGGAGAGGACCCAGGGAGCTCTAGACAGCAGCTCCACTAGGTTCCTCTCGCGATATCTGAGCGTTGCCGCAGCAACGCTCAGATCTTGCGATAGTTAACTCTAGCCCCGCAGGCTAGAGTTCACTCTCCACTGGACCACCAGGGATGGCACATGGCAGCAAGGATCCCCCCTCCCTACATAAGGTCAGAAGGGAGGGGGGATATTTACTAATCTGCCCCACCTCCACAATCCCTCCAAACATACAGCACCTACACACATACAGCACCTACACACATACAGCACACACACAGCACCCTCACACACAGCACACTCACACATACAGTACACATACAGCACCCTAACACACACAGTACACTAACCGCACCCTCACAGACACACACAGCACCTTTACAAACACACAACACCCTTACACACAGCACACTAACAGCACCCTCACAAACACACACACAAACCGCACCCTCACAAATACACGACACTCACACAAACAGCACCCACACAAACACATACAAACAAACACCCTCACCCACACATTACACTAACAGCACCCTCACACACACATCACACTAACAGCACTTGCACACACACACACACACACAGCAGTGTGTGTGTGTGTGTGTGTGTGTGTGTGTGTGTGTGTGTGTGTGTGTGTGTGTGTGTATATATATATATATATACACACAGACATATACATGCGGCGTGTGTTTGTGCTTTAGGGTGCACACCCTAATGCAATAGGCTGCACACGCCTATAGTTCTTACCATCACATTCTATGTGTCTAATTATCTTTGTTAATTCACTGAGGGTTATTTTATATGATATATATGTGTGTGTGTGTCTGAGGGTGTTGTGTGTGTGCGAGGGTGCTGTGTGTTTGAGCATGCTGTGTGTGCGTGAGGGCGCTTTGTGGGTAAGTGTGCTGTGTGAGGGTGCTGTGTGTTTGTCTAAATGTGCTGTGTTTATGAGTGTGCTGTGTGTGTGAGCGTGCTGTCTGTTTGAGCGTGCTGTGTGTTTGAGCGTGCTGTGTGTGCATGAGGGTGCTGTGTGGGTAAGTGTGCTGTTAGTGTGAGTGTGCTGTGTTTGAGGGTGATGTGTGTGTCTGAGGGTGCTGTGTGTGAGGGTGCAGTGTGTGTGTGTCTGAGGGTGCTGTTAGTGTGCTGTGTATGTGTTTAACGGTGCTGTGTGTGTCTGAGGGTTGCTGTGTGGGTGAGTGTGCTGTGTGTGTGTGAGGGTGCTGTGTGTGTGTCTGAGGGTGCTGTGTGTGCTGTGTGTGTGGGAATATGTCTGGAGGGATTGTATGTGTGGGGGTAAATTTATGATTCTTTTAAAAAAAAATATTATTATAATTAAAAATAATGTGGGATAAAATCAGATTTAAGGGGACAAATAAAAAAAATATTAGAAATAATAAACTTCATATCCCACCCTGCCTTCTTACCTTTAGTCCCTGGTGGTGCTGTCCCATGCTGCAGTCCCTGGTGGTACTAGTGGTGAGTGAACTCTACCCTGCAGTTCCTGGGGTAGAGTTCACTCTCACGAGATCTGAACGTTGCCGCAGTAATCGCAGCAACGTTCAGATCACGCGAGAGGACCGGGCGGAGCTGCTGGCTAGAGCTCCGCCGGCCCTCTCCTCCAGGACGGCAAAGCAGTGTTACAGTGCCTCTGGGCTGGTGAGGGAGATCTTTGATCTCCCCACCAGCCCATGGAGGCACACAGTAGGGCTGGCACACTGATTCCCCTGCCGGCCTCTGTCCCTGGCCATCGCGGCCCACCAGGCATTTGCCCGTTATGCCCGATGGCCAGTCCGGGCCTGCTTGCGTCTATCTTCTGTCTGTACTCCCACCTCTAATGCTCGCCTTCAAGACGTCTCAAGGGTAGCACCGTTCCTGTGGAACTCACTTCCCTCCTCCGTTAGATGCTCACCCAGTCTCCACTCCTTCAAAAAATCATTAAAAACCCACTTCTACATAAAAGCGTATCAATTAAACTGTTAATAGCTCCCGACTGATTCCTCTCTTGCAACTGTCATTAGTCTAATACTATCCTTACCTTTTGTGTCACTTTACCCCACTCTCTCTAGCATGTAAGCTCATTGAGCAGGGCCCTCAACCCCTCTGTTCCTGTGTGTCCAACTTGTTTGGTTACAACTACGTGTTTGTTCGTCCACCCACTGTAAAGCACTGCGGAACTTGTTGGCGCTATATAAATAATAACATAATAATAATAATAATAATAATAATAATAATAATTTAATTGTATCATTATGCACCTGCAACTTCTCATTAGGCCCTCATTTGGCCACCCTGCATCTAGGTATAGTTATGTTGGGCCCTCATCTGGCCTTCACTATCATAGGAAAGTGAAGGGTGTGCTAAACAGTGTGAAAACAATATGTACTTATTAATAGTGGTAACTGTATACATGTAGAGAAAAAAAAAGGCATAACCTTTCATGTAAAAAAAGACACAACCTTTCATGAAAAAAAAGGCACGACCTTTCATGCAAAAAAAAAAGAGGCACAACATTTCATGAAGAAAAAAAGGCACAAATTGTCATGAAAAGAAAGATACAACCTTTCATGAAAAAAAAAAAAAATAAAGGTCAAATTATTAGGTCCCCATGAGAGATGCGGGACATCACACATATACGTTTATATTAGGTCCTCACTTGGCCTTTCACAACATATGATTCGTATGGCAACCTACTACGATCCATGCCATGTTACTCAAGTTTCTCATCATTATCATCTCTAATTAACAGTCCTACCTTTTGGGCCCCTCACGGGTCAAGTTGGTTATATACACGTTAGCATATGGAGCAGATCTGCCATTTTGCATCACTGTGTAAATTGCAACTGCTCCACAGCTCAACAACCATTAACCAAACCACATATCACTTCACACACCCGCTAATTCTCAAACTTCCCTTAAATGGTTACCCCGCTACTCATGAATCGCAATGAGCTCTCTTGGCCTTCTACCCCTCTACCTTGACATACCAATCTTACTACACCTTCACTTACATAGGCTTCATATGGTCCTAGGTGAGCTTACAGCTACAACTTTATTTTGTCCTTTCTGACGCTCAGGGGTTATATATTGCCCTATTATACTGCGTTTAAGTACACCATTCAGTGTAAAAATAAAAATAAATAAATAAAATCAGATCGAATACCAGAGCATTACTACTGTCCATTTGCAATTCACATTCCATTTCTACAACTTTGGTACAATCAACTTACTTATGTTTATGCCATAACCATTACTTTACATACACCTTATTATGCACCCGGTAGCTCGAAACTTACATTTGGTAATATAGGTCTTCCGTTGCAATACCTCTACACGCGGCCCTCACTAGGCCTTCACTCCATACATTACATAAGGCCCTCTGTGGCCAATCCACTATGACACAATTTATGCCATACATTTGGGAAATTACATACAACATTTCCAGCTTTACAAGGGTCAACTACAACCCCATCACTACGGTTGACTATTCCTCTCAGCCTTGTTATGCCCACACAATTCCTTCCTTTGCGACCCTCTCTCTGCACTCCTGAGAACCAAGAACCCCTCATTACACATTTAATCATATTCAGGCCTCCTTGGTCTGTAACGGTTTTACCTAAGCCTTGTGTAACCCTCAACTCCTGTCACAGGCACTTAATAGATCCTACATATTTTGCTTCCTGCTAGTAAACTAGAGATGTTCTAATCTTTCTCATACATACTTCAGGTCCTTCTTACACATACACACAGTGGGAATGCATAATTAGACACAGCACTACTAGGTATCGTTTTCATATCCATATTGACAGTCATAAGATCTATTATTATCTAGGTTTCTACTACCCCTACTTATCATCCTGTTAATGTTTCCAGGTAGTGTATACCCTTACCTCAATAAGCACTTATATCATACTGGACATATTTCCATTAATGTTCCCATTGTGTCTTTAGGTTCCTTTCTATCATATTCCTTTCTCTTGTTCAACCACACACTAGTTGGGAAAGATATGTACGTTCCAACACACTTTTTATATTTCATTACTTTTCTATTCCCCTACATTCCTTAGGGATAGATCAACTGGCTGTTAAGAGTATTGGTGTGTTCCAGATTTTTGTATATTTGTAATTCAGTCATGCAAGACCTACACCCATCCTCATGCAGAGGTTTTTGTCTAATGGCCCAACTCATAGCTAGAGCCTTGCTCTTATCTCTCTAGGTTTTACATAGAGCCTCACATGTCACGGCCACTCCTTTGAATCTCTTACTTGTAACCAAAGGTAAGAAAATTGAAAAATGGTCTGGTCACTAAGGGGTTAATAGTATGGCTAACTCAACCCCCAATTAATGTATAAGTGGCTTGTGAGTTCCAAAATGTATGACTTTGTATTTATCTTTATTGAATCTCATCTGCCATTTACCTGCTCAGTCCCACAATTTATCCAAATCTCTATGTAGAGAGGTTATATCATGTTCACACTGTATTATCTTTAGTTTTAATGCCCACTTCAAGAATACTTGTAAGCAGATTAAAGAGAAATTGACCTAGGACAGAAACCCGTGCCACTTTATTTACCACTTTTGTGTTTGAGAATTTCCATTTACAACTACTCTCTGCACTCTATATTTAAACCAGTGTTCAATCCAAGAACATGATTTTTCATCTAAACCAACTGACTTACATTTTAATAGTAACCTTTTGTGTGGAACGGTATCAAATGTCTGAGGCAAAATCTAAGTAGACCACATCCACTGGAACACCCTGATCTACATTTCTACTAACTTCTTCATAGAGCACAATTAAGTTCATTTGGCATTAAATGTATTTAATAAAACAGTGTTGATTCATACTAATGATATAGTTGTTCAAAATATTTTTTTTAATATTATCCCTGAACAGCACTTTAAATATTTTCCCAACCCCAGATGTTAAACTCAAAGGTCTTATTGGGTTAAGGTTTTGAACCCTTTTTAAAAATAGGCACAATTCTTCTGTCACAACTCCTGAAAGAAAAGATTCATGAAGGTTTAAAACAGTATTATGGATATTTCTACACTAGACACCCTAGGTACTCATGGATGAATATCATCTGGTCACTGTACTTTGTTTATATTAACTTTAATTACTGTAGCACTTTATACGATTGACACTTTTACTAAACCAAATTAATGTGGTTTTAATTTCCTTCTTTTATATATGTTTTTTGATGGCATGTATTGAGAAATTTATTTTTACAATGTATTTAAATACCTTGCTTATGCCATTGAATAGTTCCTAACAGTCACTTTGTTGCAAAAATACCCTTATTCTACTGAAATTAGCTTTTTTTAAAATGAAGTGTTTTGTACAGCCAATGATTAACAGCTCTCTAAGTCCCAGAGATCTGTTGTTTGGCAAATATTTATTATTCAGGGAAAATATAGTGCACAGACTCCAGGGGAAATGCTCTCCACAGATTACATGGACATTACAATTAAAATATTACAATTTAAAAAATTGCAATTAAAAAAATAGTTATGTATCAGTTATGTATACTTTAACAAACATTCCATCTATATTATGGAATAAAGTCCATGAAATTAGGACACAGGTTCTTAATCCACAATTTGAAGTTACCCCATAGTGCAGGTCTCAGCATATTACTTGAGGACAAAGTCAGTATTTTAGTTGACAGTTGTCCAGGGCCCAGGGCCTTATCTAAGATTCCTTGAAGACTATCCCAAGAGCAAACAGAGAAATGCTTTACGATAATAACAATATTCCCAAAAGCACAGTCAACTTAAATATTAAGCTTTATGGGAAAAGGTTAATTGCCCCCAGCATTCATGTCTTTTTTTTTGCAGTCTGTGCGGCAACTTTAACAATACATTCAAGATAGTGAAATATCAGTTACATTGAAAGTGCATTTTCTTTTTGCTAATAGTACTATATAGGTTTTCACCATTATTGATATCAATGAATGAAGTAGGACTATAGAACATTACCAGGGATACTAACCCTATCATTGTGTCAACACAGAAGCAATGCTAGTGCATTGCACTGCCAAGTTTAGATAAACACAAAGTCGATATATATACATAGCTAAATTGCTTTATATACTTTTTCAGGTCTTGAATTTAGGATGCTGCAAATGTATTATTAAAGGTTCTCGAATTAATTAATTCATGTCTATGCCCTAAATTGATATGGATGGAACACATGTTTGCCCTGTGGCTTTAAATATAAACAAAGTAAACAGCAATGCTAATAAAATGGGTTTCATCACAGGAAAACATTAATAGTGTATTTGTATATTGATTGTATGTAGATGAAAAGGATTGGAGGCTTTTAACAGACTTCCATGTCCGGGTGGTAACAAACGGTGCCAATGTTTATGCTACAAAATAATAATTCACTGGTACACAGAAACAGAGAACGCAGCCTACTTTACTCCACAGACATTGTTATTAATTATGCTAAATAGAAATTGTAACTTATCTGGAGTTTATACCATTGCATAAAACATTGAATATCATTACTTGAGTTAAAGGGACAATCTTTATTGCATTTGTTTGGGTTTGGCCTTATTAATAAACTGTATTTTCTGCACGCTCAGCTCTTTATAATTTTTGCACAGAAACAAAGAAATGTTTTGCAGAATGCTACTTCATAAGCCTGCCGCTTTATCCAAAGCCCCTCACTCCCAAAAAAGACTTCCTTATCAAAGGTATGCACATAGCTTAGCAATTGACAGTACCGAATGATCTGAACAACAAAGCAACCTGCATTAGCAGGAGAGGACAACCAGGGACACATATAGTAAGGATATAACTTCCTGTCAGCTGGTTTATAGGTTACGTAATCTCTGGAAAACAATCAAAATTGTAACAAGAGCAGACAAGAAGTGCAGAGATTCAGCTTAGTGTGCATAATGCCTTTGCCTATATGCTGATGATACACAGATCTACCTCTCATCCTCTGACCTCTCTGTTAGACATGAAGATACTCTGGGAGTGAAGATTTGTTTTCTCCACTTGACCCCATGTGGGTGATGAGCCTGGTGTCATTGCTTAGCTTGTGAGTTTTCTACCTACCCACATCTTTTATATATATTTATGTATCCAATTTTACACTATGTCAAGTTTGTATTTCTCTTATAGACATGTATAATCCTTTTGGATCATTGTATATCCTTACCAGGTTATATTGATCCCGTATACTTTCAGTGGTATTTATTATTTGGAGTTGTATCCCTCCATTTTTTGTTCACTTAGCTGTTTTGGGTGCTTTGTGAGGAAACACTTGGGAGATGATCATTGTGTTCACTCTACTAGTGATTTATGTTTAAGTATAAGAGAAATCTAGTGCCTTATCAAAGAGGGAGACTAAATACTGGCAAACATGATTCCACCTTGGCTCTGTGCAACTAAAAACTTTTAAACTTAGTGCATGCAACCACTCACATGTTAAGTAGGTGAGAGGTGCCTGAAAAACTATAAAAGCTATGAAAGTACAATATTAGCTAAGATCCTGTAAACTGTATTAATCCTTTTAATGCTACAGCAGAGAGCCATATAGTATAATGTCAACTTAATGACAAATTAAGAGACATTACAATACAATAAACCCATTATGTAACTTTCCAAAAAAACAAAAACAAGAATGTATTTAACATTGCTACCTAGAAAATACACCTACGCTCATATTATGTAAATGAGAGTCCTCAAAGACATCTATTTACCAGGAAAAAAATCATTTAATACCCCTTTTTTCCATCTAATCCTTGTGCTGTGTGGTTGGGGTTTAAGAAAACTGTGAAGAGGCCTGTCAATCAGCCCTTACGATCTCATGGTGGATAATGGGGTTGCCAAATTCCCTAGTCTGGAATAAGACCATGAGATGCTCAGTCTCCTGGACGTGAGAGGTATAATAACTAAGACAAAACATAAGAGACGGTGAGCACTTGAGCATAGGATCAAGGCTGCATCGCTGACAATCTCTCAGCATTTGTGAATTTTAGACATGTGCAAATAGTTTCGTTCTGAATGTACATTCAGATGAATTTCGTGCAATTCGCACATTCAGGTGCTTATGAATGTATGAAGTTCGAATTGGCGAATTTCCGAAGTGCCGAACTGAAATGCAGAAGTTCCGAATTGCCAAAGTCCTGAATTGCCGGAGTTCAGAAGTGGGTTAGGAGTAGGGTTCGGGGTTAGGGACTAGGGGTTGCGGTTAGGGTTCGAATTTCTGAAGTTCCAAATTGCTGAAGTCCTGAATATCGAAAGTGCTGAACTGAACCGAATGCCATTGGTCCAAATTGCCAAAGCATCCTAATTTTTTTACTTACCCGAATTTCCGAACCAAATGCCCATTGCACATCCCTAGTGAATTTACACAGGCTTCCAGTGCCAGTTTGGCAGCACTTAAAAAAGGTTAACTTCAGTAAGACTGGGTATACAGTGCTAAATGCGATCTCCACAATAACCTACTTCTTCTCATTGCAAAGGTGTTTCTTATGATTGATTTTTTTTACTAATAGTTCCTCTTCCTGCTGTCTGTCTTTTATAAAACTATCTTCTCTAGCTTTCTTTTGTTCAAGTGGCTGTCAGTCATTGAACCGTGAACTTTCATTGGCTCTCTCATACAATGCAATGATTGTTTTTGTTAATGTTGCACATACTGCTTCTCTGTGTTTGGCTGATAGTGTTTCCTTTCAGTGTTACTACTTTTTGGCTGACACTAGTTGAATATTAGTTATGATGTAGAATTTCAAATTCATTGTTTTTATGTATTCATAGAAGCTGCAATATGTCTGCATTTTAAAAGAATAGATACATCAGTCTGCTGTATTCACTTCCCTTTGGTTCATTATTATAATTTTCATGTTCAGAGGTTATTCCTGTGTCAAGTTAATTTCCGCACACAGCCCTCTGCACACACTGTATGCAATTTTCTACTTGCAGAATAAAACAAGCTGGCATTTTGAACTCCATTTCCTAGTTAAAATAAATGGATGCCATTATTGTAATTATTCTTTATTTATGGAGTGCCTGCATATTCAGGTTTTTTTTTTTCCTTTCTCAATTATTACATTTAAAAAAAAAAAAATGTCATAGTCAGAATTTCCTTTTTTCTCCTTATTGCTATATAAATGTAACTCTTGTGGGATTAATCCAGATGTTAGCTCTAAGACCCATGCTAGAGTCTCTGATGTCAGCTACCAACAGATTCTAATGATAAATTCCCATTCTACATCAGAGTATACTTCCTATCAGGATGATTATTTATAAAGAAACATCTGAATAAACATTTTTTTTTTTTATTTGTGCATGCCAAAGCAGAGTATTGTATAGGCTAGGAATTGGACCTGGATCTACACTCATTAGGAGTCAAGATGGTCAAAAGAACAGGTTCTCTGCCAGAGTATCTCTAGTACTGTGGAGCTAAAAATAGACCTAGGCATTTCAAAGCATGACATCTCTATTTCAAGCATCTGGATCTGAAAAAAGACATGTTTGTACAACTCATATTTCCAAAAACTCCCCTAGTATCCAACTTTCTGATACTAACCTTTAAACGATGACTATGTACCACAACACTATTCATTCTCTCTTAAATTCTGTGAGTTTTTACAAGGGTCCTTGTATATCTTCATATTTACGTATATAGTCTGTCAGTTTACCATAATCATGTCTATCAACTGAGTGTATTTCTCATTCAAAACAAGAAATCTTTCCTTTCATTTGATGGATCTGTTGGATTCGCCATGGACCATCCAACATGAAAAAGAGTGTGAAAGTCCTAGACGCGTTTCACACCTTAATTGCGAAAGCACCAAGGAAGGTGTGAAACGCGTCCAGGGCCTTCACACTCTTTTTCAGGGTAGTCTACTGCATGGTCTCTCCCCTGTCTGGAAGTTGTAGGTAGTATGGAAAATTTATATTTTCCAAACATTTGTGGTTTTTTTTTTTGTGTTTTTTGTTTTCTGTTTTGCTGGGAAATGTGTGTAATCTTAATGTACTACAATGTTTTGGTGTGATATGCATGTACTACCTTTAGCATCTATTAGGGCTGCAGTGACAGCATGATAACATGCCTTTTTGAAATGCATACTTTTTTATCAATAAATGTGCACTCTTTATGTATATATAATTTTTCTGTGGATTATTTGGGATTATCTATGTGTGTGGACTTACATGCACCTATTGTGATATTGCCATCATACTCAAAGAGTCTATGGAATGAGAGTACTTAACAAAGGCACATACTTTCCAGTGAGTGACACATACCAACCAAGCCAGGACTTTCAAAGGGACTTAATTTAGGTATGCAATGTTACTGGGTCAGAGGGCAAGATATGTATAATCGTGATAAAGCTAGATAGACGGTGCCTGACATTTTATTATACAAGTTTAAGGGGATGAACTGATGACACTTATCATGGAGGTCCAGCTCTGCTTTCTTAAGTTTGGAAAAATAATGACTCATATAGGTCCATTGCAAGTAGCCTGATAATCTGACACATGTTTCTTGTCTTCTTATTCTGACATTGACCTATTATCTCTCAACTTCAAGCTATTTGGCATTTATATATCCCGCTTTTTACTTTACTAGCATTTTATTACTACATAGATTATTAGATTCTATGTGTGTTTTGAATCCTTGGTAGTGATTTATGGCTTTTACATTTAATTAATTGACTATCTTACTTTTTTTACACTTACTATCTGTTGGAACTTTTCTCCGAAAGTGATCACTATACTCCGAAGGAACCGCCATCCTTATTCCATTAACTTCTTCAAGCACTTGGGGAGTAACAAACTTCGACTGACAGGAAGTAGGCTGAATAAGTACTCCAATCTATTAGAACAAAGCAAGGGTTTATATAGGATTACTAACAGAAAGTTCAAGACTAAAAGATGTGTGCATAATTAGCCAATAAGGGGTGTACATAATTAAGTAAAGGTTAAGATGTTTTAACAATCATATTGATGAAAAAGATATATAATCATAATGAGGGGGATTGCATTTTCTATTTGATAATAGAGGGGTTTGCTCTATTCTTATCTACAAAGCTTACAAAACGCTAAACTGGTCAGAGCTGGCTTTAGCCTAGTGAAGGTAAACTAAATCCCTTTAACCCTTTTACTATCATAAAAAAGCCATCATATCCTAAACTAGCTATGTGGACAACATACTTGGTTACCTATATTGTTTCTTTGGTTTTAACCCTTATTGTATATGATTATATGTGATCACTAATGTTGTGATGTGAGAATACAAAAATAAAATTAAAAAAGTTTGTAAAAACTCCAACTCAATCATGCTCCCCTTTCTGCGGTTTGACCTTACATTTGCAATTCCTTGGTGAATTTCTGACATTTCAGTTTAGTGAATAAGCTGTAATTGTGTGTGTCTTTTTGATTTAGATTGACGTTAAATCTATGTTCCTTTTTTTTTTTACATGTATTCTTTCTTCAAATATATCTATTTTTTATGTGTCACCTGGTACTTAAAACCATATAATATTTATTTATATCTTTTATTTTAATAGTTGCATTTTTGTATCATATTTTGATGTTTGGCGATTTTAAATCAGCTGTTTGCCAATGTTATGCACTGGTGTTAAAATCTTAATTTTCACCCAAGTTTCCCAAGGGTTTGGAACTGCAGCGGAGATAAATTGTTCTTCCTGAATGACCCCTCCCAGCCATTGAATGTTCTCTTTTGAATGATACTTGTCCCCAGGAGAGGAAAGAACAGAACAACCTTGAAGAAAAAATATAATAACATTTTTATTCAACTAAAATCTTGTTTTATATTTTCACCTTTCACTAGCACAATAAGATATGGATTTTCATGTTCACCAGGTCTCATTTTCCATCATATTAATAAAGCCTAAATTCCCAAACCAAAGAACAATAATACATTTAATTAAGACATGCATACATCGTATGGAACAGGTGTTATAAGGATTCTGTGTATGTTTATTTATTCATAACTATCATACAGCAAGTTAAGCAATCCTCTGTGACAATTTCTAATACATGAATATAGTAGGTATACATTTCTGTATTCCTTCGTTTTAAATCTCTTTTGCAATAAAGTTATCTTCATAACTATTGTTTTTTTTCTGCAAGGTGCAAATAATTCTAAACATAAGGAAACAAAGGATAGTCCACTGTGCTCAAGCCACGTTTTCTCCCTATAAGCACTCAGTTAACTCCCAGTGCTCAGGCCAAGTGATCTCCCACACAATACCCTGGAGACCAACACGAGGGGAGCGCACTGCACTGTACTCCCCTCCTGACGGTCACTGTATGTAGCCTGGCTGAGCCTCTACCCGCTCTGACAGGAAGCGCTCACTGCTTCCTGTCAGTCAGGATAGAGGGAAACAAGCTCCTCTACTGCGGTCCATGACTCAACCACAATACATTATAAAGATGAGCTGGCATGGGGGGAAGGTTAATGAGACACGTGTACATACACACGCTAGCACACAGGGCTGGACTGGCCCACCGGGATACCAGGAAATTTCCCGGGGGGCCGCAGCACCTGTGGCCGGACAGACAGCCCAAATCATGAGGCTCATGTAATTGAAATGATTTTCCCCTTAGACTGTGCCAGGCTGTGTCAGTCCAAGGGGAGTAAAGAGGGAGGAGCCGGGGGCTGCTGCAGCTGAAATTAGGCTGCCCGTGGCTGGAGGGAGACCTGTCGATCTCCCTGCACTATTTTCCTCAATTTTGGCTGCATGCCCCACCCCGAACACAAACCCTGCCTCCTAAATGGAAGCTCCACCTTGTGTGGTAGGCTCTTCTACCACACACACGTTGCTGACCTCTCTGGGAGGAAGAGGTCCTAAAATGGGAACTTCATTCACCCACTAGTGCCAGTTAAGCTTCAGCCATGGCTGTTTGTGTGTGTGTGTGTGTGTGTGTGTGTGTGTGTGTGTGTGGCTAGTAAGTGAGCTTGTGTGTGTGTGCCTGCTAGTGAGTGAACTTTTGTGTGTGTGTGCCTGTTAATGAGTGCACTTGTGTGTGTGTGCCTGTTAGTGAGTAAACTTGTGTGTGTGTGTGTGTGTTTGTGCCTGTAGTGAGTAAACCTGTGTGTGTGCCTGTAGTGAGTAAACATGTGTGTGTGTGCTTCTTAGTGAGTGAACTTGTGTGTGTGTGCGTGTGCCTGTTAGTGAGTGAACATTTGTGTGTGTGTGTGTGTGTGCCTGTTAGTGAGATGATTTGTGTGTGTGTATGTGTGTGTGTCTGTTAGTGAGTGAACTTGTGTGTGTGTGTGTATGTGTGTGTGTGTGCCTGTTAGTGAGTGAACTTGTGTGTGTGCAGGTTAGTGAGTGAACTTGTGTGTGTGTGTGTGTATGTGGCTGCTATTGAGTGAGTTTGTGTGTGTGTGGCTGCTAGTGAGTGAGTCATGTGTGTGTGGCTGAATAGTGGGGTAATGAAAGTAGAAAAGGTCACAACAAACAAGACCCAGTGGAGCGCTAATGTAATGTATAAACTCACCCTTTTAAAAAGGGATATGAAATTTGAGGGAATCTGGAGAGAGAATATAATGGAGACAATAGTGTAGTATGTATGGACTTGAGGTACATAAAGAGAGGAATTTATATGTAACACACTCACATGGTACAGAGCCTGAAAACGATAGGCTCAAATCACAAGCGCAGGGGTGTTTTAAAGCAAACACCAAGCCTCTTCAATGGTTTAGTAGCAATCCTCAAAGAAAGGGAGAGATAAGGGGACAATGGACCAAAGTCCTAGTGTGTTATCCTCAACCCAGAGTGGTATCAAAACAAGTATAAATGCTTGCTCACCTTTTTGAGAGCCAATTCAAACTGGGCTCTCAGTGTGATAGATAGTGTGCCTTTAAGAGGGCACTGCTCTTCTTTGTAGCAGGAAAGTAGATGCAGGTCGTAGGCTCAAATATATAAAAAAAAACTTTTTATTTTAAAACACTTACATAAAATATAAATAAAAAGGTTCCCATAAAATTATGGTGTAAAGATGAGTCCTCTTCCGAGACGCGTTTCGCCTTATGCAAAGGCTTTTTCAATCGGTATCCTGCTAGTGTCTTCCTGCTGTTTAAATATCCAGAGAGTCCTTCCTATTGGTTCTTGCTGCCTTCCGGATGACCAAATATGGTAAGGGGTGTTCCGATCAGCTGTTCGTGAGTTCTCGTAATTCCGGAAGTGACGTATCGCCCTTGCCGCGACGTCACTTCCGTTTCAATCGTAGCCGCCATTTTGGTTAGTGGCAAGCTTCAAGCTCATTCACATAGCATTAGTGTTGTGGAATACAACGTAAAAGGAAAGGGAAAAAGGGATCAGTTTAACATCTTGATTACATAGGTGTATTAGTAAGACAATAAGCCCAATAAGAGTATGTTTGGAAGGAGATAGACTTTATATTAATCAACAGCCTATATTCGGCTGTGTAAATAGATAGTCATTTTGATCTTATATCTAGGTTCTTAAATATATAAGAAAATTTACAATGACACTGCTGTCTTAAAGGGATACGGCCATCTCTATTAGGCTGTGTAAATAAATTGTCTTTTCAATCTTTAGGCTGTTAATTACATAGGTGAATTTTCGATAACAATGCTGTCTTAAAGGGATATACACCCAATTGGTGTTTAGTAGAATAGAAATGTCAATTGCAGACGTGTGTCACCCATATAAAGTATCCTATTCTGATAAATATATACATACATTACTCAAATGTATATATAAATCTTAAGTGGTGTTATTGTCTTAAAGGGATACAGTATCAATTCAATTATTATAAAAAAGGAAAAAAAGGGAAAAATTGTGTTGATAAATAAAATTACAACTTATATATTTCGTCATAGTGAGGACCATATGAAGACTGAGATGAAGAGGAAGAAAAAATATTTTATAAAAAATGACAAAGTTCAAAATCAAGATTAAGACCTCTAGGGTGTAGAGTGTCCAATTCGAATATCCACTTCATCTCAGCCTTACCCATTTTCCTCACCAAGTCATCACCTCTCCAATCTGTGACTACCTTTTGGATGCCCTTAAATTGTATCCCTTTTGGATCACTATTATGCATATTTTTTAAAGTGAAGTGATACGCTGTGTTTCATAAATCCATTTTTCACATTTCTGACGTGTTCCTGTATTCTCACTTGCAGAGGGCGTATTGTCCGCCCAATGTATAGGAGGCCACATGGGCACGTCAGCATGTAAATTACCCTTTTGGTGTGGCAGGTAATAATGTCCTTTATTTTATAGTTCTTATTAAGATCATTGGGATTTGCAAATTCCTTAATTGTTCTTTTAGGGTTATTGGTGTGCCTACAGGCCCCACAGACACCACAACCATAGAACCCTTTAGATTCATTAAAGGGGTTTAACACTTCTTTAGCTCTGGTCGAATTATTATTGGAAAGACTATTTCTTAAATTAGATACTCCCCTATAGATGATTTTGGGTTTCTCCGGTAGGAGAGTGTTTAGTAGCTCATCATTTTTAAGGATAGGCCAATGTTTATGGATTACTTTTTTAACTTGTTTGCTCTGTATGTTGAAATCGCAAATAAAGGCCAATTCACTGTCTGCAGAGGTGGTAGGTTTCACTTTATATTTCAAAAGGGATTCTCTTTCTCTAAGACTTATCTCATCATAAGCACTGTCAAGTAACTGTCTATCATATCCCTTATCTATGAAGTCCGTCATGATCTTTTGTGCTTGTTTATGAAACGTAGCAATATCGGTGCAGTTACGTCTTACTCTGAGAAGTTGTGCCTTAGGCGCATTAAGGAGCCAAGGTGAGTAATGGCAACTCTTGCCCTCGATGTAACTGTTTACATCAACCTTCTTAAAGAAGGTACTGGTCTTAATGGTGTTACTTTCGATAAAAATGTTGAGGTCGAGGAATTCGACAGAGTTCTTACTGCTATTTCTGGTAAGCTTGATACCCCAATCATTATTCTCAACACATGAAAAAAAGAGATCAAGGGACTCACTACTGCCCTTCCAGACAAAAAAAATATCGTCTATATAACGATGATAGGACACCAGGTTTGCATCCCACCTACGGTCACCAAAAACAAAATGATGTTCCCAGTATGACATGAACAAATTGGCGTAGCTGGGTGCAAACCTGGTGCCCATCGACGTTCCACAGATTTGCAAATAAAATGCCTCACTGAACCAAAAATAGTTATTGTGGAGTATCCAATTAATTCCCTCCAAAATGAAATCAATCTGAGATTGTGGGAAAAGTCCAGATCTCTCAAGGAAAAACTTTGTCGCTTCACATACTCTATTATGTTGTATGATGGTATACAAGGAGTGAACGTCGGCTGTAACTAGCCAGCATTCATCATCCCATATAACATCTTTAAGGACCTGCAGGACATTAATGGTGTCTTTTAAATGGCCTTTACAGTTCTTCACTATAGGCTGTAGGCATTGGTCGATGTATTGGGAAAGCCTACTCGATATAGATCCTATTCCTGAGATGATGGGGCGCCCAGGGGGTTTGGTGATGTGTTTATGGATCTTTGGCAAGTAATAGAAAACAGGGATCCTGGGATGATGGATGTTTAGAAATTCTGATTCTTTTTTATTCAGGATACCTTCTAACTTGCCTTTGTCAAGCAATTTAGTATAGCTGACCTTAATTTCACTAGTGGGGTCTTTATTTAAAACGATGTATGTTGTAGTGTCGCCAAGTAACCTATTGGATTCTGCAATATAATCATCTTTCTCGATAAGGACAATCCCCCCCCCCTTATCGGCCGGTTTAATGACCAGTGTGTTGTCATTTTTGAACTTCTTTAGACTGTCTCTTTCTTGGAAGGTAAGATTATATTCATTCTTCCCGATAGGTTTGATACGTTTGATATCCCTCATAACCATTTTTTCAAATGTTGACATCTCATCAGAGATGCAAAACTTGGGAAAAAACTGGATTTCTCTTTAAGTTCCGTATGCACAAATTCATCATTTATTTCACTTGGCATAGGTCTTGTTGATGGTTTCTTATGGAAGAATTTTTTCAAACACATTTTTCTTTTAAACCTATTAAGGTCCAAATAGGTGCTAAATTTATCTAGTGTTCTAGTCGGGGCAAATTTAAGGCCCTTTTCAAGTAATGATTGTTGGGATTTGGAGAGCACTCTATTTGTGAGGTTAAAGATACCATTCTTAATTATTTTTTGTCTCTTTTTCCTCTTTTGTAAAGATACTCCTCCTCTAATTCCCCTTCCTCTATGGATCTCCGCCTCTTTCCTAATGGGGAGCATTTGTATCTCTCCCTTTCCTGGAGTTCCCAAAAATCCTCTTGTCTTGGTGAACGGTCTAGGTGTGCAAATCTGTTATATAGAGGAACATTATCCTCCTTTTTTCTCTCAGGTCTATTCAAATATGGTTGGCGTTTGTCGAAATGCACACTCTGTTTTTTCCATCTATATGTGTCCCTTCCATCAGAGTGGTCATTTCTTTTTTTATTATTGGGAGAGACAACGTCTCTTCTACCATAGCTATAGTTGGCCTCCGCTTTATAACTTGATCTATTCATTATTTTGGTTTGGGGTTCTTTATGAAAAGAAGTATCACTATTAGAGTGCCTCCTACCAGAGAGACCTTTGTGGGTGTTTGGATGGTAAGATATACTTCTATCAGGAATGTTTCTTTTAGGGTACTTTGTTCTTTGAGAATTATTTACATTATTATAGTTATATTTGGAGTATGTCCTGACTCTATTATTGGCATAATCATTTTTATCCCTCAAGTATTTTCTCTTTTTTGTTTCAATTACAGTTTTTTCCATTTTTTCTAAATTGTCTTTTATATCCTCTGTAATAGAGGTATATTCTTCTGAGGAGGTATTGTTTATTAGATAATTCTGTAGTTCATCAATTTTTTTATCTAGTTTTGCCAGATTATGCCGGCGTCTCTCAATAATTAAGTCCATTAATCCAAAAGAAAAACTCTCTAATTTGTCATTCCATTCGGTCATAAAGTCTTCTTCCTCTTGGTCAAAGGAAGGATCCTTTGAAAACCTTAGACCTCTTGGTGTGATCTTCTCTCTATTATATTTCTAGAGGGTTGCTATTTCCCACTTATTTTTAATCTCTTTCCCTAATGTTTTCTCTAACATACATCTACAGTCTTGTAGTTGTATTTTATGTGATTGATTCGTACTCATGGCATCTAGTTCTTCATCATTAAACAGAGCATCAATATTTTTACTGCATCTGTTCCTATTTTCAAATAACGACATTATGTAAATGGCAGCCTGCACAGGTACAGAGGTAATTTAACAACAAAAGAATGATAACAAATAAACCGTGCTTTCCTAGGCGCTCAAATTTGTAATTTGGTGAAGAACCTGGTTCCGCTAAGCAGCTCGACACACGTGAAGGTACCTCCAACCTTAACACAATAACATGCAGAATAGTGGGGTAATGAAAGTAGAAAAGGTCACAACAAACAAGACCCAGTGGAGCGCTAATGTAATGTATAAACTCACCCTTTTAAAAAGGGATATGAAATTTGAGGGAATCTGGAGAGAGAATATAATGGAGACAATAGTGTAGTATGTATGGACTTGAGGTACATAAAGAGAGGAATTTATATGTAACACACTCACATGGTACAGAGCCTGAAAACGATAGGCTCAAATCACAAGCGCAGGGGTGTTTTAAAGCAAACACCAAGCCTCTTCAATGGTTTAGTAGCAATCCTCAAAGAAAGGGAGAGATAAGGGGACAATGGACCAAAGTCCTAGTGTGTTATCCTCAACCCAGAGTGGTATCAAAACAAGTATAAATGCTTGCTCACCTTTTTGAGAGCCAATTCAAACTGGGCTCTCAGTGTGATAGATAGTGTGCCTTTAAGAGGGCACTGCTCTTCTTTGTAGCAGGAAAGTAGATGCAGGTCGTAGGCTCAAATATATAAAAAAAAACTTTTTATTTTAAAACACTTACATAAAATATAAATAAAAAGGTTCCCATAAAATTATGGTGTAAAGATGAGTCCTCTTCCGAGACGCGTTTCGCCTTATGCAAAGGCTTTTTCAATCGGTATCCTGCTAGTGTCTTCCTGCTGTTTAAATATCCAGAGAGTCCTTCCTATTGGTTCTTGCTGCCTTCCGGATGACCAAATATGGTAAGGGGTGTTCCGATCAGCTGTTCGTGAGTTCTCGTAATTCCGGAAGTGACGTATCGCCCTTGCCGCGACGTCACTTCCGTTTCAATCGTAGCCGCCATTTTGGTTAGTGGCAAGCTTCAAGCTCATTCACGTAGCATTAGTGTTGTGGAATACAACGTAAAAGGAAAGGGAAAAAGGGATCAGTTTAACATCTTGATTACATAGGTGTATTAGTAAGACAATAAGCCCAATAAGAGTATGTTTGGAAGGAGATAGACTTTATATTAAGCAACAGCCTATATTCGGCTGTGTAAATAGATAGTCATTTTGATCTTATATCTAGGTTCTTAAATATATAAGAAAATTTACAATGACACTGCTGTCTTAAAGGGATACGGCCATCTCTATTAGGCTGTGTAAATAAATTGTCTTTTCAATCTTTAGGCTGTTAATTACATAGGTGAATTTTCGATAACAATGCTGTCTTAAAGGGATATACACCCAATTGGTGTTTAGTAGAATAGAAACGTCAATTGCAGACGTGTGTCACCCATATAAAGTATCCTATTCTGATAAATATATACATACATTACTCAAATGTATATATAAATCTTAAGTGGTGTTATTGTCTTAAAGGGATACAGTATCAATTCAATTATTATAAAAAAGGAAAAAAAGGGAAAAATTGTGTTGATAAATAAAATTACAACTTATATATTTCGTCATAGTGAGGACCATATGAAGACTGAGATGAAGAGGAAGAAAAAATATTTTATAAAAAATGACAAAGTTCAAAATCAAGATTAAGACCTCTAGGGTGTAGAGTGTCCAATTCGAATATCCACTTCATCTCAGCCTTACCCATTTTCCTCACCAAGTCATCACCTCTCCAATCTGTGACTACCTTTTGGATGCCCTTAAATTGTATCCCTTTTGGATCACTATTATGCATATTTTTTAAAGTGAAGTGATACGCTGTGTTTCATAAATCCATTTTTCACATTTCTGACGTGTTCCTGTATTCTCACTTGCAGAGGGCGTATTGTCCGCCCAATGTATAGGAGGCCACATGGGCACGTCAGCATGTAAATTACCCTTTTGGTGTGGCAGGTAATAATGTCCTTTATTTTATAGTTCTTATTAAGATCATTGGGATTTGCAAATTCCTTAATTGTTCTTTTAGGGTTATTGGTGTGCCTACAGGCCCCACAGACACCACAACCATAGAACCCTTTAGATTCATTAAAGGGGTTTAACACTTCTTTAGCTCTGGTCGAATTATTATTGGAAAGACTATTTCTTAAATTAGATACTCCCCTATAGATGATTTTGGGTTTCTCCGGTAGGAGAGTGTTTAGTAGCTCATCATTTTTAAGGATAGGCCAATGTTTATGGATTACTTTTTTAACTTGTTTGCTCTGTATGTTGAAATCGCAAATAAAGGCCAATTCACTGTCTGCAGAGGTGGTAGGTTTCACTTTATATTTCAAAAGGGATTCTCTTTCTCTAAGACTTATCTCATCATAAGCACTGTCAAGTAACTGTCTATCATATCCCTTATCTATGAAGTCCGTCATGATCTTTTGTGCTTGTTTATGAAACGTAGCAATATCGGTGCAGTTACGTCTTACTCTGAGAAGTTGTGCCTTAGGCGCATTAAGGAGCCAAGGTGAGTAATGGCAACTCTTGCCCTCGATGTAACTGTTTACATCAACCTTCTTAAAGAAGGTACTGGTCTTAATGGTGTTACTTTCGATAAAAATGTTGAGGTCGAGGAATTCGACAGAGTTCTTACTGCTATTTCTGGTAAGCTTGATACCCCAATCATTATTCTCAACACATGAAAAAAAGAGATCAAGGGACTCACTACTGCCCTTCCAGACAAAAAAAATATCGTCTATATAACGATGATAGGACACCAGGTTTGCATCCCACCTACGGTCACCAAAAACAAAATGATGTTCCCAGTATGACATGAACAAATTGGCGTAGCTGGGTGCAAACCTGGTGCCCATCGCCGTTCCACAGATTTGCAAATAAAATGCCTCACTGAACCAAAAATAGTTATTGTGGAGTATCCAATTAATTCCCTCCAAAATGAAATCAATCTGAGATTGTGGGAAAAGTCCAGATCTCTCAAGGAAAAACTTTGTCGCTTCACATACTCTATTATGTTGTATGATGGTATACAAGGAGTGAACGTCGGCTGTAACTAGCCAGCATTCATCGTCCCATATAACATCTTTAAGGACCTGCAGGACATTAATGGTGTCTTTTAAATGGCCTTTACAGTTCTTCACTATAGGCTGTAGGCATTGGTCGATGTATTGGGAAAGCCTACTCGATATAGATCCTATTCCTGAGATGATGGGGCGCCCAGGGGGTTTGGTGATGTGTTTATGGATCTTTGGCAAGTAATAGAAAACAGGGATCCTGGGATGATGGATGTTTAGAAATTCTGATTCTTTTTTATTCAGGATACCTTCTAACTTGCCTTTGTCAAGCAATTTAGTATAGCTGACCTTAATTTCACTAGTGGGGTCTTTATTTAAAACGATGTATGTTGTAGTGTCGCCAAGTAACCTATTGGATTCTGCAATATAATCATCTTTCTCGATAAGGACAATCCCCCCCCCTTATCGGCCGGTTTAATGACCAGTGTGTTGTCATTTTTGAACTTCTTTAGACTGTCTCTTTCTTGGAAGGTAAGATTATATTCATTCTTCCCGATAGGTTTGATACGTTTGATATCCCTCATAACCATTTTTTCAAATGTTGACATCTCATCAGAGATGCAAAACTTGGGAAAAAAACTGGATTTCTCTTTAAGTTCCGTATGCACAAATTCATCATTTATTTCACTTGGCATAGGTCTTGTTGATGGTTTCTTATGGAAGAATTTTTTCAAACACATTTTTCTTTTAAACCTATTAAGGTCCAAATAGGTGCTAAATTTATCTAGTGTTCTAGTCGGGGCAAATTTAAGGCCCTTTTCAAGTAATGATTGTTGGGATTTGGAGAGCACTCTATTTGTGAGGTTAAAGATACCATTCTTAATTATTTTTTGTCTCTTTTTCCTCTTTTGTAAAGATACTCCTCCTCTAATTCCCCTTCCTCTATGGATCTCCGCCTCTTTCCTAATGGGGAGCATTTGTATCTCTCCCTTTCCTGGAGTTCCCAAAAATCCTCTTGTCTTGGTGAACGGTCTAGGTGTGCAAATCTGTTATATAGAGGAACATTATCCTCCTTTTTTCTCTCAGGTCTATTCAAATATGGTTGGCGTTTGTCGAAATGCACACTCTGTTTTTTCCATCTATATGTGTCCCTTCCATCAGAGTGGTCATTTCTTTTTTTATTATTGGATTAATTTTGGATTAATGGACTTAATTATTAATTATTGAGACTTAATTGGACTTAATTATTGAGAGACGCCGGCATAATCTGGCAAAACTAGATAAAAAAATTGATGAACTACAGAATTATCTAATAAACAATACCTCCTCAGAAGAATATACCTCTATTACAGAGGATATAAAAGACAATTTAGAAAAAATGGAAAAAACTGTAATTGAAACAAAAAAGAGAAAATACTTGAGGGATAAAAATGATTATGCCAATAATAGAGTCAGGACATACTCCAAATATAACTATAATAATGTAAATAATTCTCAAAGAACAAAGTACCCTAAAAGAAACATTCCTGATAGAAGTATATCTTACCATCCAAACACCCACAAAGGTCTCTCTGGTAGGAGGCACTCTAATAGTGATACTTCTTTTCATAAAGAACCCCAAACCAAAATAATGAATAGATCAAGTTATAAAGCGGAGGCCAACTATAGCTATGGTAGAAGAGACGTTGTCTCTCCCAATAATAAAAAAAGAAATGACCACTCTGATGGAAGGGACACATATAGATGGAAAAAACAGAGTGTGCATTTCGACAAACGCCAACCATATTTGAATAGACCTGAGAGAAAAAAGGAGGATAATGTTCCTCTATATAACAGATTTGCACACCTAGACCGTTCACCAAGACAAGAGGATTTTTGGGAACTCCAGGAAAGGGAGAGATACAAATGCTCCCCATTAGGAAAGAGGCGGAGATCCATAGAGGAAGGGGAATTAGAGGAGGAGTATCTTTACAAAAGAGGAAAAAGAGACAAAAAATAATTAAGAATGGTATCTTTAACCTCACAAATAGAGTGCTCTCCAAATCCCAACAATCATTACTTGAAAAGGGCCTTAAATTTGCCCCGACTAGAACACTAGATAAATTTAGCACCTATTTGGACCTTAATAGGTTTAAAAGAAAAATGTGTTTGAAAAAATTCTTCCATAAGAAACCATCAACAAGACCTATGCCAAGTGAAATAAATGATGAATTTGTGCATACGGAACTTAAAGAGAAATCCAGTTTTTTTCCCAAGTTTTGCATCTCTGATGAGATGTCAACATTTGAAAAAATGGTTATGAGGGATATCAAACGTATCAAACCTATCGGGAAGAATGAATATAATCTTACCTTCCAAGAAAGAGACAGTCTAAAGAAGTTCAAAAATGACAACACACTGGTCATTAAACCGGCCGATAAGGGGGGGGGATTGTCCTTATCGAGAAAGATGATTATATTGCAGAATCCAATAGGTTACTTGGCGACACTACAACATACATCGTTTTAAATAAAGACCCCACTAGTGAAATTAAGGTCAGCTATACTAAATTGCTTGACAAAGGCAAGTTAGAAGGTATCCTGAATAAAAAAGAATCAGAATTTCTAAACATCCATCATCCCAGGATCCCTGTTTTCTATTACTTGCCAAAGATCCATAAACACATCACCAAACCCCCTGGGCGCCCCATCATCTCAGGAATAGGATCTATATCGAGTAGGCTTTCCCAATACATCGACCAATGCCTACAGCCTATAGTGAAGAACTGTAAAGGCCATTTAAAAGACACCATTAATGTCCTGCAGGTCCTTAAAGATGTTATATGGGATGATGAATGCTGGCTAGTTACAGCCGACGTTCACTCCTTGTATACCATCATACAACATAATAGAGTATGTGAAGCGACAAAGTTTTTCCTTGAGAGATCTGGACTTTTCCCACAATCTCAGATTGATTTCATTTTGGAGGGAATTAATTGGATACTCCACAATAACTATTTTTGGTTCAGTGAGGCATTTTATTTGCAAATCTGTGGAACGGCGATGGGCACCAGGTTTGCACCCAGCTACGCCAATTTGTTCATGTCATACTGGGAACATCATTTTGTTTTTGGTGACCGTAGGTGGGATGCAAACCTGGTGTCCTATCATCGTTATATAGACGATATTTTTTTTGTCTGGAAGGGCAGTAGTGAGTCCCTTGATCTCTTTTTTTCATGTGTTGAGAATAATGATTGGGGTATCAAGCTTACCAGAAATAGCAGTAAGAACTCTGTCGAATTCCTCGACCTCAACATTTTTATCGAAAGTAACACCATTAAGACCAGTACCTTCTTTAAGAAGGTTGATGTAAACAGTTACATCGAGGGCAAGAGTTGCCATTACTCACCTTGGCTCCTTAATGCGCCTAAGGCACAACTTCTCAGAGTAAGACGTAACTGCACCGATATTGCTACGTTTCATAAACAAGCACAAAAGATCATGACGGACTTCATAGATAAGGGATATGATAGACAGTTACTTGACAGTGCTTATGATGAGATAAGTCTTAGAGAAAGAGAATCCCTTTTGAAATATAAAGTGAAACCTACCACCTCTGCAGACAGTGAATTGGCCTTTATTTGCGATTTCAACATACAGAGCAAACAAGTTAAAAAAGTAATCCATAAACATTGGCCTATCCTTAAAAATGATGAGCTACTAAACACTCTCCTACCGGAGAAACCCAAAATCATCTATAGGGGAGTATCTAATTTAAGAAATAGTCTTTCCAATAATAATTCGACCAGAGCTAAAGAAGTGTTAAACCCCTTTAATGAATCTAAAGGGTTCTATGGTTGTGGTGTCTGTGGGGCCTGTAGGCACACCAATAACCCTAAAAGAACAATTAAGGAATTTGCAAATCCCAATGATCTTAATAAGAACTATAAAATAAAGGACATTATTACCTGCCACACCAAAAGGGTAATTTACATGCTGACGTGCCCATGTGGCCTCCTATACATTGGGCGGACAATACGCCCTCTGCAAGTGAGAATACAGGAACACGTCAGAAATGTGAAAAATGGATTTATGAAACACAGCGTATCACTTCACTTTAAAAATATGCATAATAGTGATCCAAAAGGGATACAATTTAAGGGCATCCAAAAGGTAGTCACAGATTGGAGAGGTGATGACTTGGTGAGGAAAATGGGTAAGGCTGAGATGAAGTGGATATTCGAATTGGACACTCTACACCCTAGAGGTCTTAATCTTGATTTTGAACTTTGTCATTTTTTATAAAATATTTTTTCTTTTTTTTCCCTCTTCATCTCAGTCTTCATATGGTCCTCACTATGACGAAATATATAAGTTGTAATTTTATTTATCAACACAATTTTTCCCTTTTTTTCCTTTTTTATAATAATTGAATTGATACTGTATCCCTTTAAGACAATAACACCACTTAAGATTTATATATACATTTGAGTAATGTATGTATATATTTATCAGAATAGGATACTTTATATGGGTGACACACGTCTGCAATTGACGTTTCTATTCTACTAAACACCAATTGGGTGTATATCCCTTTAAGACAGCATTGTTATCGAAAATTCACCTATGTAATTAACAGCCTAAAGATTGAAAAGACAATTTATTTACACAGCCTAATAGAGATGGCCGTATCCCTTTAAGACAGCAGTGTCATTGTAAATTTTCTTATATATTTAAGAACCTAGATATAAGATCAAAATGACTATCTATTTACACAGCCGAATATAGGCTGTTGCTTAATATAAAGTCTATCTCCTTCCAAACATACTCTTATTGGGCTTATTGTCTTACTAATACACCTATGTAATCAAGATGTTAAACTGATCCCTTTTTCCCTTTCCTTTAACGTTGTATTCCACAACACTAATGCTATGTGAATGAGCTTGAAGCTTGCCACTAACCAAAATGGCGGCTACGATTGAAACGGAAGTGACGTCGCGGCAAGGGCGATACGTCACTTCCGGAATTACGAGAACTCACGAACAGCTGATCGGAACACCCCTTACCATATTTGGTCATCCGGAAGGCAGCAAGAACCAATAGGAAGGACTCTCTGGATATTTAAACAGCAGGAAGACACTAGCAGGATACCGATTGAAAAAGCCTTTGCATAAGGCGAAACGCGTCTCGGAAGAGGACTCATCTTTACACCATAATTTTATGGGAACCTTTTTATTTATATTTTATGTAAGTGTTTTAAAATAAAAAGTTTTTTTTTATATATTTGAGCCTACGACCTGCATCTACTTTCCTGCTACAAAGAAGAGCAGTGCCCTCTTAAAGGCACACTATCTATCACACTGAGAGCCCAGTTTGAATTGGCTCTCAAAAAGGTGAGCAAGCATTTATACTTGTTTTGATACCACTCTGGGTTGAGGATAACACACTAGGACTTTGGTCCATTGTCCCCTTATCTCTCCCTTTCTTTGAGGATTGCTACTAAACCATTGAAGAGGCTTGGTGTTTGCTTTAAAACACCCCTGCGCTTGTGATTTGAGCCTATCGTTTTCAGGCTCTGTACCATGTGAGTGTGTTACATATAAATTCCTCTCTTTATGTACCTCAAGTCCATACATACTACACTATTGTCTCCATTATATTCTCTCTCCAGATTCCCTCAAATTTCATATCCCTTTTTAAAAGGGTGAGTTTATACATTACATTAGCGCTCCACTGGGTCTTGTTTGTTGTGACCTTTTCTACTTTCATTACCCCACTATTCTGCATGTTATTGTGTTAAGGTTGGAGGTACCTTCACGTGTGTCGAGCTGCTTAGCGGAACCAGGTTCTTCACCAAATTACAAATTTGAGCGCCTAGGAAAGCACGGTTTATTTGTTATCATTCTTTTGTTGTTAAATTACCTCTGTACCTGTGCAGGCTGCCATTTACATAATGTCGTTATTTGAAAATAGGAACAGATGCAGTAAAAATATTGATGCTCTGTTTAATGATGAAGAACTAGATGCCATGAGTACGAATCAATCACATAAAATACAACTACAAGACTGTAGATTTATGTTAGAGAAAACATTAGGGAAAGAGATTAAAAATAAGTGGGAAATAGCAACCCTTGAGAAATATAATAGAGAGAAGATCACACCAAGAGGTCTAAGGTTTTCAAAGGATCCTTCCTTTGACCAAGAGGAAGAAGACTTTATGACCGAATGGAATAACAAATTAGAGAGTTTTTCTTTTGGATTAATGGACTTAATTATTGAGAGACGCCGGCATAATCTGGCAAAACTAGATAAAAAAATTGATGAACTACAGAATTATCTAATAAACAATACCTCCTCAGAAGAATATACCTCTATTACAGAGGATATAAAAGACAATTTAGAAAAAATGGAAAAAACTGTAATTGAAACAAAAAAGAGAAAATACTTGAGGGATAAAAATGATTATGCCAATAATAGAGTCAGGACATACTCCAAATATAACTATAATAATGTAAATAATTCTCAAAGAACAAAGTACCCTAAAAGAAACATTCCTGATAGAAGTATATCTTACCATCCAAACACCCACAAAGGTCTCTCTGGTAGGAGGCACTCTAATAGTGATACTTCTTTTCATAAAGAACCCCAAACCAAAATAATGAATAGATCAAGTTATAAAGCGGAGGCCAACTATAGCTATGGTAGAAGAGACGTTGTCTCTCCCAATAATAAAAAAAGAAATGACCACTCTGATGGAAGGGACACATATAGATGGAAAAAACAGAGTGTGCATTTCGACAAACGCCAACCATATTTGAATAGACCTGAGAGAAAAAAGGAGGATAATGTTCCTCTATATAACAGATTTGCACACCTAGACCGTTCACCAAGACAAGAGGATTTTTGGGAACTCCAGGAAAGGGAGAGATACAAATGCTCCCCATTAGGAAAGAGGCGGAGATCCATAGAGGAAGGGGAATTAGAGGAGGAGTATCTTTACAAAAGAGGAAAAAGAGACAAAAAATAATTAAGAATGGTATCTTTAACCTCACAAATAGAGTGCTCTCCAAATCCCAACAATCATTACTTGAAAAGGGCCTTAAATTTGCCCCGACTAGAACACTAGATAAATTTAGCACCTATTTGGACCTTAATAGGTTTAAAAGAAAAATGTGTTTGAAAAAATTCTTCCATAAGAAACCATCAACAAGACCTATGCCAAGTGAAATAAATGATGAATTTGTGCATACGGAACTTAAAGAGAAATCCAGTTTTTTTTCCCAAGTTTTGCATCTCTGATGAGATGTCAACATTTGAAAAAATGGTTATGAGGGATATCAAACGTATCAAACCTATCGGGAAGAATGAATATAATCTTACCTTCCAAGAAAGAGACAGTCTAAAGAAGTTCAAAAATGACAACACACTGGTCATTAAACCGGCCGATAAGGGGGGGGGGGGATTGTCCTTATCGAGAAAGATGATTATATTGCAGAATCCAATAGGTTACTTGGCGACACTACAACATACATCGTTTTAAATAAAGACCCCACTAGTGAAATTAAGGTCAGCTATACTAAATTGCTTGACAAAGGCAAGTTAGAAGGTATCCTGAATAAAAAAGAATCAGAATTTCTAAACATCCATCATCCCAGGATCCCTGTTTTCTATTACTTGCCAAAGATCCATAAACACATCACCAAACCCCCTGGGCGCCCCATCATCTCAGGAATAGGATCTATATCGAGTAGGCTTTCCCAATACATCGACCAATGCCTACAGCCTATAGTGAAGAACTGTAAAGGCCATTTAAAAGACACCATTAATGTCCTGCAGGTCCTTAAAGATGTTATATGGGACGATGAATGCTGGCTAGTTACAGCCGACGTTCACTCCTTGTATACCATCATACAACATAATAGAGGATGTGAAGCGACAAAGTTTTTCCTCGAGAGATCTGGACTTTTCCCACAATCTCAGATTGATTTCATTTTGGAGGGAATTAATTGGATACTCCACAATAACTATTTTTGGTTCAGTGAGGCATTTTATTTGCAAATCTGTGGAACGGCGATGGGCACCAGGTTTGCACCCAGCTACGCCAATTTGTTCATGTCATACTGGGAACATCATTTTGTTTTTGGTGACCGTAGGTGGGATGCAAACCTGGTGTCCTATCATCGTTATATAGACGATATTTTTTTTGTCTGGAAGGGCAGTAGTGAGTCCCTTGATCTCTTTTTTTCATGTGTTGAGAATAATGATTGGGGTATCAAGCTTACCAGAAATAGCAGTAAGAACTCTGTCGAATTCCTCGACCTCAACATTTTTATCGAAAGTAACACCATTAAGACCAGTACCTTCTTTAAGAAGGTTGATGTAAACAGTTACATCGAGGGCAAGAGTTGCCATTACTCACCTTGGCTCCTTAATGCGCCTAAGGCACAACTTCTCAGAGTAAGACGTAACTGCACCGATATTGCTACGTTTCATAAACAAGCACAAAAGATCATGACGGACTTCATAGATAAGGGATATGATAGACAGTTACTTGACAGTGCTTATGATGAGATAAGTCTTAGAGAAAGAGAATCCCTTTTGAAATATAAAGTGAAACCTACCACCTCTGCAGACAGTGAATTGGCCTTTATTTGCGATTTCAACATACAGAGCAAACAAGTTAAAAAAGTAATCCATAAACATTGGCCTATCCTTAAAAATGATGAGCTACTAAACACTCTCCTACCGGAGAAACCCAAAATCATCTATAGGGGAGTATCTAATTTAAGAAATAGTCTTTCCAATAATAATTCGACCAGAGCTAAAGAAGTGTTAAACCCCTTTAATGAATCTAAAGGGTTCTATGGTTGTGGTGTCTGTGGGGCCTGTAGGCACACCAATAACCCTAAAAGAACAATTAAGGAATTTGCAAATCCCAATGATCTTAATAAGAACTATAAAATAAAGGACATTATTACCTGCCACACCAAAAGGGTAATTTACATGCTGACGTGCCCATGTGGCCTCCTATACATTGGGCGGACAATACGCCCTCTGCAAGTGAGAATACAGGAACACGTCAGAAATGTGAAAAATGGATTTATGAAACACAGCGTATCACTTCACTTTAAAAAATATGCATAATAGTGATCCAAAAGGGATACAATTTAAGGGCATCCAAAAGGTAGTCACAGATTGGAGAGGTGATGACTTGGTGAGGAAAATGGGTAAGGCTGAGATGAAGTGGATATTCGAATTGGACACTCTACACCCTAGAGGTCTTAATCTTGATTTTGAACTTTGTCATTTTTTATAAAATATTTTTTCTTCCTCTTCATCTCAGTCTTCATATGGTCCTCACTATGACGAAATATATAAGTTGTAATTTTATTTATCAACACAATTTTTCCCTTTTTTTCCTTTTTTATAATAATTGAATTGATACTGTATCCCTTTAAGACAATAACACCACTTAAGATTTATATATACATTTGAGTAATGTATGTATATATTTATCAGAATAGGATACTTTATATGGGTGACACACGTCTGCAATTGACGTTTCTATTCTACTAAACACCAATTGGGTGTATATCCCTTTAAGACAGCATTGTTATCGAAAATTCACCTATGTAATTAACAGCCTAAAGATTGAAAAGACAATTTATTTACACAGCCTAATAGAGATGGCCGTATCCCTTTAAGACAGCAGTGTCATTGTAAATTTTCTTATATATTTAAGAACCTAGATATAAGATCAAAATGACTATCTATTTACACAGCCGAATATAGGCTGTTGCTTAATATAAAGTCTATCTCCTTCCAAACATACTCTTATTGGGCTTATTGTCTTACTAATACACCTATGTAATCAAGATGTTAAACTGATCCCTTTTTCCCTTTCCTTTAACGTTGTATTCCACAACACTAATGCTACGTGAATGAGCTTGAAGCTTGCCACTAACCAAAATGGCGGCTACGATTGAAACGGAAGTGACGTCGCGGCAAGGGCGATACGTCACTTCCGGAATTACGAGAACTCACGAACAGCTGATCGGAACACCCCTTACCATATTTGGTCATCCGGAAGGCAGCAAGAACCAATAGGAAGGACTCTCTGGATATTTAAACAGCAGGAAGACACTAGCAGGATACCGATTGAAAAAGCCTTTGCATAAGGCGAAACGCGTCTCGGAAGAGGACTCATCTTTACACCATAATTTTATGGGAACCTTTTTATTTATATTTTATGTAAGTGTTTTAAAATAAAAAGTTTTTTTTTATATATTTGAGCCTACGACCTGCATCTACTTTCCTGCTACAAAGAAGAGCAGTGCCCTCTTAAAGGCACACTATCTATCACACTGAGAGCCCAGTTTGAATTGGCTCTCAAAAAGGTGAGCAAGCATTTATACTTGTTTTGATACCACTCTGGGTTGAGGATAACACACTAGGACTTTGGTCCATTGTCCCCTTATCTCTCCCTTTCTTTGAGGATTGCTACTAAACCATTGAAGAGGCTTGGTGTTTGCTTTAAAACACCCCTGCGCTTGTGATTTGAGCCTATCGTTTTCAGGCTCTGTACCATGTGAGTGTGTTACATATAAATTCCTCTCTTTATGTACCTCAAGTCCATACATACTACACTATTGTCTCCATTATATTCTCTCTCCAGATTCCCTCAAATTTCATATCCCTTTTTAAAAGGGTGAGTTTATACATTACATTAGCGCTCCACTGGGTCTTGTTTGTTGTGACCTTTTCTACTTTCATTACCCCACTATTCTGCATGTTATTGTGTTAAGGTTGGAGGTACCTTCACGTGTGTCGAGCTGCTTAGCGGAACCAGGTTCTTCACCAAATTACAAATTTGAGCGCCTAGGAAAGCACGGTTTATTTGTTATCATTCATGTGTGTGTGGCTGCTAGTGAGTGAGCTTGTGTGTGTATGCATGTCTGCTAGTGAGCGAGCTTGTGTGTGTATGTGGCTGCTAGTGAATGAGCTTGTGTGTGTGTGTGGCTGCTAGTGAGTGAGCTTGTGTGTGTGTGTGCGGCTGCTAGTGAGTGAGCTTGTGTGTGTGCCTGTAGTGAGTAAATGTGTGTGTGTGGCTGCTAGTGAGTGAGGTGTGTGTTTGTGCCTGTAGTGAGTAAACGTGTGTATGTGTGTGTGTGTGTGGCTGCTAGTGAGTTAGCTTGTGTGTGTGTGTGTGTGTGGCTGCTAGTGAGTGAGCTTGTGTGTATGGCTGCTAGAGGGTGAGCTTGTATGAGTGTGGCTGCTAGTGAGTGAACTTGTATGTGTGTGTGCCTTTTCCTGAGTGAGTTTGTGTGTGTGTCTGCAAGTGAGTGAGCTTGTATGTGTGTGTGTGTGTCTGCTCCTAAGTGAGCTTGTGTGTATGTGGCTGCTAGTGAGCGACCTTGTACGTATGTGTGTGACAGTGAGCTTGTGTGTAGTGAGCATGTGTGTGTTAGCTTGTCTGTAGTGAGCATGTGGGTGTCAGTGAGCATGTGTGTGTGACAGTGAGCTTGTCTGTAGTAAGCTTGTGCGTGTCGGAGTTTGCCTGTGCTAAATTTGTTTGTGTACCAATAAGCTTGTCTGTGTGTCAGTCAGATTGTCTGTCAGTGAGCCTATTTGTGTGCATCAGTGAGCTTGTGTTTTTATGTCAATTAGAGTATGTATATCAATGAGATTGTCTGTCTGTGAGTCTGTGCATCAATGAGCTTGTGTCAGTGAGTTTGTCTGTGTCTGCATGTGGGTATGTTTACTGTATAATTAAATGTTTTACTCTGAAAGGACCAATATTTTGAATTAGAAAAATAAATATACCAATAATATTATGTAAGGCACACACAATATATATATATATATATATATATATATATATATATATATATGTATATATATATATATATAATAAACAATACACAAGATCCAGCGCACTCTCCTATCCACTAAACAGCAACTTCAATGTTGACAGATTTTATTAGTTTGTAAAAGTTTTTTTTAAAAACACCTAATCTAGGCAAAAAATGGGGATTTAGTTACATTATATGATCATACATTGCATAAGCCTGCCACAACGTCAATGTACCCCATCTTTGGCAGGTCCTACTCTCACAGTCTAATGTCTGCTCTTATGAGATTAACCACTTACTTGGGAAAAAATTCCATCTGAGGCTCTCTGCAGTACAAGGCTAAATAGGGACCTGAGATGAGGCACCTGTAACAGGGAGGGGTGCAAAACCAAGGAGTTGGCTAGACTCCCAAATATATATAGGAAACATGGGGGGATGGTTGCACTCACCTAAACATGCTTAAATGGGGTGCTGCTGGGGGCCATATTATACAATAAACAATACACAAGATCCAGCGCACTCTCCTATCCACTAAACAGCAACTTCAATGTTGACAGATGTTATTAGTTTGTAAAAGTTTTTTTTAAAAACACCTAATCTAGGCAAAAAAATTGAGATTTAGTTACATTATATGATCATACATTGCATAAGCCTGCCACAACGTCAATGTACCCCATCTTTGGCAGGTCCTACTCTCACAGTCTAATGTCTGCTCTTATGAGATTAACCACTTACTTGGGAAAAAATTCCATCTGAGGCTCTCTGCAGTACAAGGCTAAATAGGGACCTGAGATGAGGCACCTGTAACAGGGAGGGGTGCAAAACCAAGGAGTTGGCTATATATATATATATATATATATATATATATATATATATATATATATCATCTGGGGTGGCAAGACATAGCCTTAAAGATTGGTATATTTATTTTTCGAATTCAAAATATTGGTCATTTCAGAGTGTGTGTAGTTGGCATTAATTTTTTATATATATATATATATTACACACAATACATGGCAGAGTGACTTATGGGGCTGGCATATATATTTTTTTCAGGGCTGCTTTGTATCCCCAGTCCGGCCCTGCTAGCACACATACAAACATACCAACACACTGCTGCGTCTATCCTCTGTTCGTACTCCCACCTCTGAAGCTCGCATTCAAGACTTCTCTATGGCTGCACCTTTCCTGTGGAACTCCCTTCCCTTTTCCGTTAGACACTCACCCAGTCTCCACTAAATCATTAAAAACTCTCTTTTTCACAAAAGCATATCAATTTAACTGTTAATGGCTCCAAACCTCCAGCCCCCCCCCCCCCCACACACACACACACACACACTAAGTCTTCATTGAATACTATTCTACCAACCTTCTTCACAAATACGTCCCTTACCATTTGTGTCACTTTGCCCTACTCCCTCTAGCATGTAACCTCATTGAGCAGGGCCCTCAACCTCTCTGTTTCTGTGTGTCAAACTTCTCTGGTTACAACTACATGTTTGTTAGTCCACCCATAGTTAAGCGCTACGCAATTTGTTGGCGCTATATAAATATAATAATAATAATAGGGTATGGAGACAGAAGGAATGGAAGGTGATGTACAGGGAAGCTGGTACAATGAGCAAGAATAGAGTTAAAGAAGGAAGCTTAAGGGATGAGTGACGTAAGATGGGAATGGAATGGATTTTACATATATTGGCTTGCTAGAGAAGTGGTAAAAACAAGAGTCTCCCTGCTGGACTTTGCTCTACTGTTGGAATCAGAGGGTTTAGTGGCATACAGGTGCTGAACTAACCTGGGCTTGTGGAGTGGAGAAGTTGTTGTACCCTTCTGCCTACTTCTGTCAATCGAAGGATCTCTACTTTTGGCTGGGACACAGTGAAGGGCTCATTTGGCGAGTTGAGAGCACTAGTAGCCTAGGTTCCCAATTACTCTATAGCTGTGGCATATGCTGAAACACACACTCTGGCTCGTTTCAAGCCTCTCCATATGATTCGACTCTTCATGATGACTTCTTGTTTCTATACCTATCAATCTGCTGTTTAACCACTAGCCATATATCACTCACTACAGTCTTACAAATTTTAGCTGTAACTACCCCACCTGGTGGCCTTTTATTAACCTGTTGTACCATATCTCACTGTTTACACAAAACATCGTTTTTTATAACCTTACTTTGCCACTAATCCTGATCACTCCTCTTCTGACATATTGTTTTAAAGCATGTTTTTCTTTTCTTGTCAAGCCCATCGTGTCTCCTCGTGAATACTTATGTTTTTTTTATTTCTCATGTTCAATGTCATTGCTGAAACATGTATGTACCACTGCAGTACGAAAATAAAGAATGTAAAAAAAAAAGAGTCCTTAGAACTGGGAAACCCAGATTTGAGTTTGTGTCCTTAGGCATATAACTGCCTGCATCAAATTCTCATAGATTGTAAGCTTGTCTGAACAGAGCATTTTTCATACTCCCTTTCCATAATTGTAAGTGCTGAGGAATATGTTAGCACTATATAAATGCCAATATTAAATAATGAATATATTAAATGATAAATACTGATTATATATATTAATGTCAGGAATGTTAGACATTGTTAAATAAGCCAGGGACATGTACAGTTATCATGAGAAAAGAAGCAGATGTAAAATGACAGATGATATATTATTTGACATTACAGAGAATTTAGAAAGCTTAGAAACACAAAAATCAATAAAACAAAATTAAAAGAAAAACACAAGCTTTATGCATTCAACAACCCCTCACTCAAGGCAGCACCTCCTCCCCTCCCTCCTTCCCATATCACACCTGCAGTGGCAACTTTGTGGGAGAGACAGATTTTGGTTTACAGGGGAATGGATTGGTCGTAAAAGGGCATAGAGTGTAGATATGGAGTAAAAGACTGGATTTGAGGTGCGTGATAGATAATCCAGGTGGTTACTCCCATCGTTTGTTGTGGGATGTTGAGTAATGGTAATTGTGAACCCTGATAGGATGCAAACCAGCATAGGGGAAGATCTGAGGCAGACATTTCTTTCTTGATAACACACATACATGACTTATATGTAATTATGTTATTAGGAAAACCATTATGTGAAAGATCCCCATGGAATATTTAGATAGGGATGTCATATTTGTGTTTCCCATGGATGGAAATTGTTTCTCACCTTCTGGTTTTAAATTCAAATCATGATGGGTCCCAGGGCATTGCAGTCAAAATATAGATTCAGATATAATACATTCACCTCACTGTCCATATATTGTATACACATCACAGTTCATACCATCCATAATGGCAAAATGTGCTAATGGAAAGCTAGTGAACATATATAGGGTTAGAATGCAGGGAATACATTTTTATTTAATAAACAAACACACAAGCAAACCTATATCGCCATTTCCTGATTGGACAAATATTACAGTACTGTTTATTTGTATAACACAATAGATCAGGGCAGGGATTGGCAACCTTTGACATTATAGATGTTGTTAACCTGAGCAGCAATGGGTGGGGTCATGTTCGGTTGAGAGTGTCAGCAGACTGCCTTTCGCCTATGAAAGCGCCCATTACTAGCATGGATTTGTATGGTTAGAGGGAGGTATGAAATGCCTGCCTTAGCCATACCTCCAGTCATGCCTGTACTATGGATGGCCAGGGATACGTATTTAGTGTTAAACTGCTCAAAAATGGTTTACGACCACAAGTCTATTAGTCGATTAGGCCCAGCCCCATAAAAGCAATCTTATGTTGTCAATTAAAATGTGGTTGAAAAAGTAGTTCCAGTGCCCTGCTCTTCAGGTTGCTTAAGTATGGAGAGAAGCTGCATTCAAGATGTCTATTGCTTGGTATTTGGCAGTACCTTGGTTAGCAGTTCCTTGACATCAGGCATACTGTATTCTCGTATTAACCACTATGAGGTGTCCATTATTTGCCCAGCTATTCACTGAAACCTCCTAGTTCATCAAAGCACCTGGCAACCAGGGCCGGTGCTAGTCTATTTTGTGCCCCAGTCAATTACCTGCCCCCCTCCTCAATAAAAATAGCCAGCTTTGATTTTTTAAAACAGATTTGTTGAAAAATGTGAATCCATAAAACTTGAAACTACTATAATGTATTTTAAATTGCAATAATAAGTACCATAAGATGCCAACAGTACCAATATTAAAGGCAAAATATCCATTAACCAACACACAATGTTATCACAATATGTTGCTTACAGTCAGACAGAGAAGCAAACACAAAGAGACAGAGTTGAAAAAACGTTGCAGTACCCATTTAATTAGTTACAGCAAGGCATAATCTAATAGCATGAGTAGACACAGGGCACCTTCTCACCTCCCTGCCTTTGGCTCTGCGTGTGGGAACTGAATCAGTGGGATGAAGTGATGTTGCACTGCATGCACTTGGCTGGCATTGGCTGGCAATCTTAATCCTTCAAATGAAAAAGTTAATTTCATATTGATCACCACTTCTTATTTTGCAAAGTTCTCATAACAGCTTTATGTTGCAAAGTTCTCATAACAACTTTCAGGCAATCAATAATGTGTGCAGCAGTCTTGCGATGCATGACTCCTGGGTCTTGGGCATCTGGCCAATGCGTCAAGATAAAATGATATCATGTTCTCACGAGAAGCTGCATGTTCGTACTCATACTACTGCGCATGGCACTAGTTATGTAAGCTGTTATTAAAATCCTATAAAGGAAGGAAATTCTGGGAGACTTGCCAGTAGCTCACCTTTAAACAGACGTACCGTGCAGGGGATTTCCTGAATGAGACTCCTGGCAAGCTTGACCTGGCTTCCTAGCGTAGAGTGTGAACCATTAATTGGTAAAGTTTTACTTTATTATTGTAAAATTCTTGTAATTAGAAAGGTTATACTATATCATCCTTAATAACTTGTAATTATAAATATTATATGGTTTTGTCCCTAATAAAGTAACTTTTATTATTTTAGACCACTCAACTGGAGTCATATACTGCATCCTCGAACCTTATGAAATAAAAGCAAAACAATCCTGTTTATAGATTGGCTGAAGTTTGCAGAAGATAGCATCAAGCAGGCGGGTGGCATACAGCATAAAGGGCAATTCTACAGCCCATGGAACCATGGAACGTTAATGTTAATTGCTCAGGATTTCACATTAGCTGTCATATCTCAGAACAGCTCTATATTCAGCAGCAAAGAGGTGAATATAAAAAGGATTATGGTTAAAAAAGTTAAAACTTAGGTGCTACAATCACCAATGTGGGTCACTTATTCACATAAAATAATACAGTATACAAAAATGTGGACGGTGAGAGCACCCTATTGCACTTTACCCTTATTACACACGTAAACAACTCTCTTGTAGACCTAAAAACAAGAATGGAAAATATATAGGGTAATAACGTAGCAGCTCAATAAGTATTAAATCTGCTGATGGAAAAACTCACATGGTCATGAGCCACTTATAAAAGCTGGCTCAGACTAACAGCATATCAACACAGCATTAGTTCACTCTCCAAGCTTGTTCCCTTCTGTGGTCCTTTATCGTCTCAATTATTCCAGGATGCAAGGAATGATGAAACCAAAATATGTATTAACACACTAAGGGTATCTGGACATAAATGAATTAAAATGCAAATATTAAAAAGTCCACTGGACATTAACTCAACTCATTTCGGCACGTAGCCTTTCTCAAGAGTTCATTCTTCTTCTTTACTGCTCGTTTAAATGCCGTCTTTTGGCGCTCTTTTCTTCCGCCTGTCCTCAGTTACGTCCTAGTTCCGGTTTCCGGTCGGATCACACCGCGTCCCCGGCATATGACGTCACGACGTTCTCTTTGTATCTGTAACGAGAATATACCCCTACACGCAGGATCCAGCTAAACAGAAGGCAGAACAGAGGAGAGATACGTCTACCGGACCTTAGAATGGCCGGACTCGACGTATATAGGAGAAGTACAGAGTCAGGAACAATCCGAGGTCAAGGGCACAAAGAGACAGCGTAAACGAGGACAAGTTGGGGTCTGGTACACAGGAAACAGCAAGCCGGCAAACAGAACAGACAAGGATAAAGCGAAAACGAAGTCAGAATACAAAGCCAAGGTCAAGTACGGAGGAACACAACTGAACACAAGAAGCGCTAAAGGGAACTGTAGCAGAAACCACGATAGGGCAAGGAACTAAGGGAAAAGGGTAAGTATAAATAGGTTCAAAACTAATGTGATTGGCTCCTGTCACTTCCACACCCCCAAAAGTTAAGTGTATGGGGTGTGTGGGATGACAGGGGCCAATGGGAGCCTTTTGGCAATTTAGGCTCCCACTGTCTCTTTAAGAGCGCGCCCGAGACTCGCGGCGCGCTCTTAGATTCAGGCGGGACATGTGACCGCATCTCGCGGTCACTGCCCGCCCTCCTGCCTGAAGCGTCGGATGAGCCGCGCGCAGCTCGTGCAGCCGCAGGACCGCGCGCGGCTTGAAGAGAGGACCGCGGCCGGCCCCTGGGAAAGGTGAGTAACGCTACAGTATCCACGTCGTGACGTGGATCGTAGGGGTGGGACCTACTATCGCTCGATCTTTCATCCCGAATCCAAAATGGATTTACAAGAGTCCAAATAGGGCAAAATCGTAACATGTAAATAAGATGCATAATATTGGCATTCTGAAAGCAAAATCCTATTTGTATTAGTGATATAGCAGAAGGTCTTGATGGTAAGGTATGTATTTTTGCTGATGATACTAAGATATGTAACAGGGTTGATGTTCCAGGAGGGATAAGCCAAATGGCTAATGATTTAGGTAAACTAGAAAAATGGTCAGAGTTGTGGCAACTGACATTTAATGTGGATAAGTGCAAGATAATGCATCTTAGACGTAAAAACCCAAGGGAAGAGTACAGAATATTTGATACAGTCCTAACCTCAACATCTGAGGAAAGGGATTTAGGGGTGATTATTTCTGATGACTTAAAGGTAGGCAGACAATGTAACAGAGCAGCAGGAAATGCTAGCAGAATACTTGGTTGTATAGGGAGAGGTATTAGCAGTAGAAATAGGAAGTGCTCATGCCATTGTACAGAACACTGGTGAGACCTCACTTGGAGTATTGTACGCAGTACTGGAGACCGTATCTTCAGAAGGATATTGATACCTTAGAGAGAGTTCAGAGAAGGGCTACTAAACTGGTTCATGGATTGCAGGATAAAACTTACCAGGAAAGGTTAAAGGATCTTAACATGTATAGCTTGGAGGAAAGACGAGATAGGGGGGATATGATAGAAACATTTAAATACATAAAGAGAATCAACACAGTAAAGGAGGAGACTATATTTAAAAGAAGAAAAACTACCACAACAAGAGGACCTAGTCTTAAATTAGAGGGACAAAGGTTTAAAAATAATATCAGGAAGTATTAATTTACTGAGAGGGTAGTGGATGCATGGAATAGTCTTCCAGCTGAAGTGGTAGAGGTTAACACAGTAAAGGAATTTAAGCATGCGTGGGATAGGCATAAGGCTATCCTAACTATAAGATAAGGCCAGAGACTAATGAAAGTATTTAGAAAATTGGGCAGACTAGATGGGCCGAATGGTTCTTATCTGCCGTCACATTCTATGTTTCTATGTTTCTATGTTTCTATATTACATACTAAATTACACCATATAAAAAACACAAAATATAAAAGACAGAAATTAAACATATGTGCTGAGGAGTATCTGTATCAATTTAGCAATTATCAATTTATTGCAAAATGTTACATTTATCAAAATCATGAAGATTTTATGTAAAGCCTCAACCAATGTTCACATATTTAACGTATTCAGTCAATTATGCTACCAATATAATATTTAACAATTTTAAATAAATACACTTCTATGACATTTCTGCAGATTTTGTTTAGTAAATGCAACAAGACCACCCCCCTACAGCACTATAATGTGACCTGCCCTCACCTTTTGTTCCCAGGCAGGTTTAATAATCCATAGAATAGTTACGGCAATCTTATAATACATGCTGATAGGTGGGGGTTAGAAGGCTATAGAGATCCTGCCTGGAGATTGCAGCCCCATCCGGTGCACCAAGGGTTCAGTTTGCAGGAATCTGTGATGGGCTGTAGACTAGTTCTAGCAGTCCCTTGATGTGCAATGTCTGCTTCATTGCACTACTCAAAGAGTCAACCCTGCCTAATTGCTCACAGATTCCTCTGTGTACTGTGACAGCTACTCAGCAGTACAGAACAGGAGATTTATCCTATATACCTATTGGCCGTGCTGGCAACTATATAGTATGGTCCTCATCACAAAGCATGTGCTCACCTAATCGACATTCCATACTCTGATATTAGCTGAAGTGCAGGAGTCCTAGGGGCTTCAAGAGTAAGATCTAAATCAATATAGTATAATAAAAAAATAAGTTAACTTTGCATTGTTTCTTTTTTAATCAAACAGTTTTTTTTGTCATCATTGTTCTTAAAATACGAAATGTAACCTGGATGTGTGGCTGAAAACATGTGGATTACATTTTAGGTCTTTGTTGTTATATGAAGCATTTTCAACTCAATGAACAATTTTTAGACTGGGGATCCTGACTTGACTACACTTTGTCCTAATCAAAATAAAACATTGTTCAGCCTCACAAGAATGTTATGTCCATACATGTTTACTAGAGCTAACTCTAAGGTTCACAGTGTCTTAGAATAAATATACCATGACCTCCCTCCATTCTCCATTACATAAATTACTTCAAATAACATACTTTAATTATTACATTTAATTGCTGTTTCTATTAAGTAGTAAAGATTAGGAATTGCGTTAATGGAAGCTGGTGTTAGGATAAAGACATATAGTAAGTAAGGAAGACCAACTGTGAAAAGTGGCTGCACACTTTGACTTTGTGATTCTGATTGAACCAAAACTCTCTACCAGACACTGAGCACAACCCGGTTTATTGACTAAAATCCAAACTCCTACTTGCAATAATTTTCTTAAGGTCCAAATACAAGGGTTTTACAGTTGTGGCCATTGCTCTACATGCATACACCAAAAAAGGAAAATTCATGATTTTATGGGTACATACACGAAAAAAACATATAAAATAAAGAACCATATTCATTGTTCCTCTTCTTTTGTAATTTACCTACTGCAATGTGGCTGTGGGGCCCAATATGTTGGCCGTACATCCAGAAAATTACATACTAGAATATTAGAACATTACAACAATATACGAAAAAACAAAATTGATCACAGTGTACCAAGACATTGCAACTCTTGTCCTTTATTTTCTTGGAATACTTTACAAGTTTTTGGCATAGACTCAGTTCAATTAGGGTGGAGAGGCGGAGATAAGCAACAGGAGCTAATTAGAAAGGAGGCTCTGTGGATTTTCAACTTAAAAACTCTAAATTTGGGGCTCAATCAAGAAATTGATTTACTAGGTCTTATCTAACCATGTTTTCTTCATGTGCTCTCTTTGGGAATGTTTAAATAAGATGCTATGTTCTCCTTTTTTATGTAATATATTTTTTATGCAAGTAATTTTTTATGTAATATTTTTTATGTAATATTATTATATTTATGCCTCTATTTTTCTGTTTTACATATAAGTATTCCAATTATTTACTCCATTCATTTATCTTATTCATTTTTTTCATTTTTTATTTTATGGAATGTAATATATTAAATCCACCTATGTGTAGGACTATGTTCCTTCGCATATAATTTTTATTACATTGCATACATTAGTTAGATTTCCACACTAGTTCCTTTTTTCAGCTCAATATATAGTTTCTTGGTACATATATATACATATACAATTTTTGTTATACAGTATTTTTATTGGGATATATATGTACACACATGCTTTATAAATCAAATAACATGTGGTATTCATTATGCCGCTATATTCTGATTTTTATTGGTGTAACTTGTTTGTATATTCGCTCAGGCGTATTTTTCGCCGTTTTCTGTTTTTTGTCCCTTGTAGGCAGCGGTCTTTTAAGTTGACGCATGCGCGTTCATTACGCGCATGCGCCTTACAACCCGGAACTGATTGAGATGCTCTACGGATTTCGCGCTCAATCATTGCGTTTCACGAGTGAAACGCAGGTTTTAGAACATGTGTACCGGATTTTCGAAGATGATTCACGACGATATATATACCATCAGAGATGGACCCAAGGTTATCCCTGAAGAAGTCCGATATCTGACAGGACGAAACGCGTTGGATAAAACCGAACTTTTATATATGTTTAATTGTTTTTATTAATTTGGATCCTGTATCTTTTCCATTGGTTTTGGACCTCCACTGTGGACACTCTATTATCACCACCAGGAGTTCCATATGTATATGGAGAGATGCCTTTTTATGCTGCTATTCTGTAAGTGCAATGAATAAATGTGATTTTGTAAATTCTTAACTTACTTCACTATATTGCATTTTTTACATTTACATATACCGTGTTGGAGGATATCTGCACTCATCACATAACCCCTGAGAGGGTGAAAGGCCTGAATTATCGTTTGTTTGTGAGTGTATTTCTAATCTCACTTATACCCACATTTATATATACTTTTTTACGCTATGCAAGTTATTCTAATTTTTACACAGATTCGATCTAAGGACATTTGATCTGCATCAGGTTGTCCCACTTTATTTCAACATTTATACGTATTCTGGGTGGTTTCCACTTTGTTTGTTTGCTAAAATCCAAATTGTATTGAATTGAAAATCAAATTGCAAAATGTAGGCATCAATATATTATTCAAAAGAAACTCCAACTGGACTATGGTGACAACTTTTTCAAATATTCAGAGTTTATCTACTGTTGTAATACTTACTTGAATAAAATTTAAATCTCTCTTTAATTATTATATTTTCTATTCTACTGCCTGCTTGTAAGTCTTTAACTCAAAATTGCAAAGTTCCCTGGATATATAGTTACACTGATCAGCCACTGACAGGCAAAGTACATAACATTGAATATAATGTTAAAATGGTACCTTCAAGGGGTGGGTTGTATTAGGCAGCAAGTAAACCATCAGTTGTTGAATTTCATGTGTTGGAAGAAGGAAAGATGGGGAAGCGAAAAGAGCTAAGTGACTTTGAGAAGGGTCCTACGACTTGGTCAGAGCATCTTCAAAATGGAAAGTCTTGTGGGGTGGTGAACCAGCATTAGGGTTATGGGTGCCCATGGTTCACTGATGCATGTGGGGAGAGAAGGCTAGCCCATCTGATCTGATTACACAGACAATCTACTGTAGCTCAAATTGTTGAAATACAATCCTGGCCATGATGGAAAGAAGACAGATCGCATAGTGCATCCCAGTTTGCTGCGTATGGGGCTGCATTGGCGCAAACTGTTCAGAGTGACCATGATGACCTCTATCTACCCCGAAAGCGCCTTCAATGGGGGGCATGAGCATCATAACTGGACCATTAAGCAATAAAAAAAAAGGTTGCCTGGTCTGATGAATCCAGTTTTCTTTTAGATCAGGTGGATGGCTGGGTGTGTGTGTGTTGTTTACCTGGAGAAGAGATGGCAGCAGGATGCACTATGGGAAGAAGGCAGGCAGGTAGAGGCAGTGTTATGCTCTGGCCAATGTTCTACTAGGAAACCTTGGGTCCTGGTATACATGTGGATATTACTTTGACATGTACCACCTAACTCGAGATTATTGCAGACCATGTACACCCTTCATGGCAATGGTATTTCCTGATGGTAGTGTTCCCTTTCAGCAGGATAATGCACCCTGCCGCACATGACAAAGTGTTGCCCTGGCTTACAAATTTCCCAGATCTTAATCAAAATGAGCATCTGTGGGATGTGCTGGAACAACAAATCCAATCCAGGGAGGCCGCACATCGCAACTTGCAGGATTTAAAGGATCTGCTAATGTCTTGGTGGCAGATACCACAGGTCACATTCAGATAACTTGTGGAGTCCATACCTTGATGCATCAGAGCTAATTTGGCAGCATGACATGGACCTACACAATATTATGACGGTGGTTTTATGGCATATCAGTGTATAGTGTTACTTTGTTACAGTAGATAAAAATGAGGTTTTGATAAATGACTTCAAGCATTTAAAATGTTGCTCCAGACCTTTTTATTAATAGGCATATTTTACTGTTTAATGCCCAATTGGGCACTAGTAGCATGTCCACAAGTTTCTAAGTAAAAAAAAACCTGTAAAATAAAGATGTAACTTAACCCAATATGCCTTGCTGAATGAGGTTCCTTCATGCTCAATCCACTGTCACATCACAACATTCCATTCCTCTCTGTAGCCAAATCAAATGCTTCTCATAGAGGAGCATTTCATTGGACTTCTCTCTATGCCCAGAGCTGATGCACATGCTCTGAGTCAGGGATTGGAAGGCGGCAGAGAGGCGTGGGTAGATCACATGTGTCTGAGGTGTAACTAGCCCCTAGAACAAAATGCAGATTTTTCTGTATGTGCTATTTTCAAGCAGAAATGCTACACATACAAATTCCCACCACCATGACCACTTTGAAAAGCAAAAGTGTTCATAAATTCTGAAACTACCCGTTACAATAGATGTGCATAATATCAACCGATGAGAATCACTGATCTTAAAGGGAAACTCCAGTGCCAGGAAAACAATCCGTTTTCCTGGCACTGGAGGGTCCCTCTCCCTCCCACCCCCAATCCCCAGTTGCTGAAGGGGTGAAAAACCCTTCAGTCGCTTACCTGAGGCAGCGATGATGTCCCTCGTCGCTGTCTCCTCCTCCGCGCCGCTCCTCCTACTGTCTCCGTCGGCCGGTGGGCGAGACTGATCCCGCCCACAGGTCGAGGAGACCTAATTCCTATGAGGAAATGAGCGACGCTGGAGGTCCTCACACAGCGTGAGGACATGCAGCGACGCTCTAGCACAGATAATCTGTGCTATGAAGCAGGAAGTGACCTCTAGTGGCTATCTAGTAGACAGCCACTAGAGGTGGAGTTAACCCTGCAATGTAAATATTGCAGTTTATGAAAAACTGCAATAATTACACTTGCAGGGTTAAGAGTAGTGGGAGTTGGCACCCAGACCACCTCAATGGGCAGAAGTGGTCTGGGTGCCTGGAGTGTCCCTTTAACAAGATTTTTTTTAGATGCATGATATAATGTAAATATATTTAAATATAGGTGCTGGTGTAAAAATAAAATGATTGTTATCAATATCTGTAATGTCCATGACATTCTAGAGATATTGTACGTTCATTCTCTTTTAACTAAATAATGTATTATATGCAAAATAGCATTTTACAAAGCACTTTGGTATTTCAGAATACCTTTCACTAGGAATGAAAGAGAAGCTTTTTATGTCCTAATGGATTTGTTATAAGAATGAGAATGCTATGATCCAGAGGTATTATACAGATAACTATTGCTTAACTTGTACATTCTAATTTTACACAATCATCAATTACCTGACCAGCAATTAACATTTTCAAAAGGATACCTTGAACTAAGAGTAGATGAAATAAAATGTAACTGCATCAAATGTGAGAAAAGGAGAGACTTGATGAATTTCAACCTGATTAATAATCTGGTAACAGGAGAAGCTGCTATGAATGTTGGTTTAACCCCTTAACCCCTTAACACCGCAGCCAAATGTACAAGTTGTGAACGAAACAAAACGTAAACAAAACCTGGCATTTGCGCTATATGTCTGTCCAACCATAATTCACCTCTTTCATATTAAATGCACCCCCCCTTATTATATATCATTTTATTCAGGGGAAACAGGGCTTTCATTTAATATCAAATATTTAGCTATGAAACATAATTTAATATGAAAAAAATGGGAGAAAATAAGATTTTTTTTGATTTTTTTTGTTCTTCATGACATTTTAACTGTCAATGTCATAATACTGTTTGCTTTTACTGCAATAAAATACACATATTTGTATTCAGCAAAGTCTCACGTGTAAAACAGTACCCCCTATGTACAGGTTTTATGGTGTTTTGGGAAGTTACAGGGTCAAATATAGCGTGTTACATTTGAAATTGAAATTCGCCAGATTGGTTACGTTGCCTTTGAGACTGTATAGTAGCCCAGGAAATAAATTTACACCCATAATGGCATACCATTTGCAATAGTAGACGACCCAAGGTATTGCAAATAAGCGATGTCCAGTCTTTTTTAGTAGCCATTTGGTCACAAACACTGGCCAAAGTTAGCGTTTGTATTTGTTTGTGTGTGAAAAATGCAAAAAACGCCAATTTTGGCCAGTGTTTGTGACTAAGTGGCTACTAAAAAAGACTGGACATACCCCATTTGCAATACCTTTGGTTGTCTACTATTGCAAATGGTATGCCATCATAGGGGTAATTTTCATTCTTGGGCTACCATAGGGTCATAAAGGCAACGTAAGCAATCTGGCGAATTTTAATGTGAAAAAAATTAAACACAAGCCTTATATTTGACGCTGTAATTTTTGAAAACACCATAAAACCTGTACATGAGGGGAACTGTTGTACTCGGGAGACTTCGCTGAACACAAATATTTGTGTTTCAAAACAGTAAAAAGTATTGCAGCAATAATATCGTCCCTGTAAGTGCTGTTTGTGCGTGAAAAATGCAAAAAACTTCACTTTTACTGGCGATATCATGGTTGTAATACATTTTACTGTTTTGAAACACTAATATTTGTGTTCAGCGAAGTCTCCCGAGTAAAACAGTACCCCCCATGTACAGGTTTTATGGTGTCTTGGAAAGTTATAGGGTTAAATATAGTGCTAGCAAATTAAATTCCCTATACTTTCGGCATGGGTGGTCAGGCAGGTCCCGCTAATTGTAATTAATTAGGATACCTAATTATGTAAAATTATTACATAAATATATGTGTAGAATTAATATATGTATATATATACATATGTGTATATATACGTATATATATATATATATTTTTTTTAATATTTTTATTTATATATAGGTATATATATAGTGATATATACGTATATATTTATGTATATAGATATATATATTATTTCGTTATAAGTGTATTTTGATATAAATATATATATATTAATATCAGAATACAGTTAGAACGAAATAAAACACATCTATATATTTTTTAATATTTTATTTTTAATTATTTTTTTTATTAAATTTTTTTACGTATTTACATATTAATTTTTTTTATATTATTTATAAATATATATATAACAATAATTATATATATATTTAATCAGTATCAGTCTACGTGTAATTTGATATAAATATATATATATAATTATATATATATTAATATTAAAATACACCTAGACGGTGTATGTGTATGTGTGTATATGTGTATATATATATACTTAGATCATATATATATAATATATATATATGATCTAAGTATATAATTTTTTTTTTTTTACACTGTTTTAACATTTTATTATTTGATTTTCAGCCAGCAGGGGGACCAACTGTCATTACAGTTGGTCCCCCTGCTGGCAATGCAGCAGGCAGCTATACCGGCCATGTGATTGTGAGGTCCTCGCAAGGACCTCACTCTCACATGGCCGGGAGGGCTCCTGGAGGGCGGACGTGCCGCGGGGGGCTCCCTGGGAGTCCCCCGAACCGCGATCGCCGGCGTGGGACCGCCAGCGACCGGGTAAGTTACTAAAAACCGGAGGGCGTACTATTACGTCCGGCGGCGTTTAGAGCCGCTTTTAAAAGGACGTAATAGTACGCCCTCCGGTCTTAAGGGGTTAAGGACTGAGCCAAATGTACACGTTGTGATCAAAACAAAACGTAAACAAAAACTTGAATTTGCGTTATATGTCTGTTCAGGCGTAATTCACCTCTTTCATATTATGTGCACCCACACTTATATATAATTTTATTCAGGGGAAACAGGGCTTTCATTTAACATCACATATTTAGGTATGAAACATAATTTAATATGAATACAATATTAAAAAAAATGGGAGAAAATAAGAATAGTAAAACATTTTTGTTCTATGTGACATTTTAACTATGAATGTCATAATACTGTTTGCTTTTACTGCTATACAATACACATATTTGTATTCAGCGATGTCTCACGTGTAAAACAGTACCCCCTATGTACAAGTTTTATGGTGTTTTGGGAAGTTACAGGGTCAAATATAGCATGTTACATTTTTCAGTTTTTTTCACATTGAAATTCGCCAGATTGGTTACATTGCATTTGAGACCATATGGAAGCTCAGGAATGAGAATTACCCCCATGATGGCATACCATTTGCAAAAGTAGACAACCCAATGTATTGCAAATGGGGTATATCCACTTCTTTTTTAGTAGCAACTTAATCACAAACACTGGCCAAAGTTAGTGTTAATATTTGTTTGTGTGTGAAAAATGCAAAAAACTAATTTAAACGCCAATTTTGGCCAGTGTTTGTGACTAAGTGGTCTACTATTGCAAATGGTACTTGACTCTGTAACTTTTGAAACCCCCATAAAACCTGTACATGAGAGGAACTGTTATACTCAGGAGACTTCGCTGAACACAAATATTAGTGTTTCAAAACGTAAAGTAAAACATATCACAACAATTATATCTTCTGTGTAAGTGCCATTTGTGTGTGAAAAATGCAACAAATTTCACTTTCACTGATGATATCATCGTTGTAATACATTTTACTGTTTTGAAACACTAATATGTGTGTTCAGCAAAGTCTTCCGAGTAAAACAGTACCCCTCATGTACAGGCTTTAGGGTGTTTTCAAAAGTTACAGAGTCAAATACCATTTGCAATAGTAGACAACCCAAGGTATTGCAAATTGGGTATGTCCAGTCTTTTTTAGTAGCCACTTAGTCACAAAAACTGTCCAAAAGCGTTCAAATTTGTTTTTTGCATTGCAAAACATGCACAGGTTTTATGGTGTCTTGGATAGTGCTAGCAAATTAAATTCCCTGGACTTTCGGCCTGGGTTGTCAGGTAGGTCCCACAAATTGTAATTAATAAAATTATTACATAAATATATACATAGAATTATATATATATATATCATTTGTTAAAATCATTTATATATATATATATATATATGCATGGTGATATATACGTATATACTTATGCATATAGATATGTATATTATTTAGTTCTACGTGTATTTTGATATCTATATATTAATTTTTAAATACAGTTAGAACGAAATTACACACATATATATATATATATATTATTTTTTACTATTTAATTTTGTTATGTATTTACATATTTATTTTTTTATAGATTGTATTTATTTTATGATGATATTTATATATATTTAATCAATATCATTCTACATGTATTTTTAATATTAATATATATATATATATATATAATTATATATATATATATTAAAATACACTTAGACAGTGCATGTGTATATATATATATATATATATATGTATATATATATATATATATATATATATATATATATATATATATATATATATATGATCCAAGTATATATAATGTTATTTGAAACAGTTTTACACAGTTTAAATTTTTTTTTACAGGCAGCAGGGGGAGTACCTGTCATTACAGGCACTCCTCTTGCTGGTATTGCTATGGACGGCTATGACCTCATATGGCCCAGGGGGGACGAAACAGATGGAGGGGGACTCCCTGGGTTGCCTGGTGAGTCCCTCACCGCGATCGCGGGCGTACATAGGATAAGGACGGCGGGGACGTGCTATGCCACCCCAGGCGTTTAGAGCCAGGTGCCCAAGGACGGCATAGCACACCTGCCGTCCTTAAGGGGTTAGAACTGGTTTTCAGCTTACTCGTAATAATGGTGCATTGCATATGACTTGCATGAGGTCTACAGTGTGTCAAATTGTATCATCAAGGCATAAAATTTTATAAAATGTGCCTAAAAAAATAGAACACACAATAAATAGATTGGTAATCCTGACACTATAGAATCCATTTAACTCTGGTTCACTCATGGCTGTAAGAGGTGCATTCTCATCCCATCTTCTGTATGCACTAGGGTTGACAAGCAATATGCTACTTTGCCATCTGAGTGCACATACAAGATATGAAGTAAGATGAAAATGTTGCTTTTCAGTTATCCAAGATAATTAAAATGTAACAGAATCCAGCTTGAGTGCTTAAATCTGCACACATTAATGGTACTCATATACGATTTAGACATCCATAGCTTGATAATGCTCTTCTCTATATAGTTCCAGCCTCTAGTCTCCATCTAGATCAGTGGTTCCCAACCAAGTCCTCACGTACCCCCTAACAGTCCAGAATTTAAGCATGACCTAGTTGTTTCTAAGGTGTTTTTAGAAGAAGAAAAACAAAAAACACTTTGGGCACAACAGGGTAATCCCTAAATCCTGGACTGGTAGGGGGTACTTGAGGACTGGGTTGGGAAACCCTGATCTAGATAATGCAGTGCTGGCCTAGTGGCCAAATAATTAGCATCCAAACATTAAATGCACTCAAGATGGATTACAGATACATTTTATCACTTTTTAAACGTTTTTATTTATTTAATGGGGCCCAGTTATATACACTAAAATATATATTATATTAACGAGTGTTTCTCTAGTGATCATTTGGTTTGGAGGTTTCCCTTTCTTATGTAGATGTTAAGTGGCATTGCATGTACATTAGAATGGTATTAACCCTGAAACAGGGTCATAGATATAAAAATAACAGGTGTGAAGGCTTTTTTTTTTAAATCAATTTTTATTAAGAGTTTTCAACAATACAGTCTGCATTGATAGACTGCAGATAACAGAGAATATATTGCATTCATAGAAAAGCAATTTTATAACATGACAGGAGGCTTCGTATTTGCTTAAGTCTCTCTTTACTAGAACTCCACAGCAGCACAGAAAAACAACCAATCAGAAAAAAGTTAGGTACTATAAAACTCCCCTCCCCATGCATCATTTCCTCTTTCTTTGCTGCTCCGCATCAGTACAGGTCAGAGTACCATTGCCTCCTGCTTCTAGTTGGTGGCTTTGGGTTTTATTTTGATTTATTGGGATTTATATTTGCTATCTTAGTGTATTTACGTTTTTGTTATACTGTTTTTAATTGATATTTGACATCATTTATCTCCTTCTGTATATTTATGCTTTATATGTTTACTTCTTCCTGCTTGTAGGTTGTATAGTATACAGATATTTTGATTTTATTTGAGATCTTTTTCCTTCAGGTTGTTGCTCCCCCTGTCTCTTTGGGGAGACCTTTTCCTTTTCTGTAGGGGGTTCGAGGGGTTTTTCTTGGGGATTCCTCCCTATCTCCTTCCTCCCCCTCCCCTCGCTACCCCACTCCTTTTCTCCCGCCTTTCCTATCTGCGGGCTGTATGTACTGCGTCGGGGTTATCAGGAGACTAGCCTCTGGCTGTCTCCTGATTTCCCCGAAAACCTTTGTATCTACCGGCGACCGCTCCGCTCTCCCACGTGGCCGCCCCGCGCGCCACGTGGCCGCCGCCGCACGAAGCCCCCTCTCGGAGCCGCGGGCAGCCGACCGGGTGGAAGAGAGTGCGCCTTCCTGCGGTCCCTCCTCCATCCCACGGTGATCGGTTCTCGTTTTTGTCGCCCTGCTGGCCGGCGGAGTACTATCAGGTTTACCTTCACTTCCCCTATGTGTATATTGTTTTTTATTTCAGGACTATAGTTGGCACAGTAGCATACTGGTTGCTCTAGTAAATTATATTACCATGCAACTTCTGCCACGTGTCAATGCTGATTTGAGCGTGGATCAGCTTAATTAGTCTCCCCCTATCTGGCAGAGTCTGCAATCCACACGGGGCATTTTTAGTTATTATGGGAAACGTTTTCTGTGCCATTCCACATTAGGACTTGTGTTTCAACTTTATGTTTCTATAGTCCACATTTTTATATGCATTGTGTGTTCTTACATGTATAGCTCATCCTTTTACCTTTTAGATAGCAGACTTCATATAGACTGCTGTGGGTTTTATTGACTTTATATTCCTATATTGCTGACAAGGGTATATCACAGATTCTGTGCTTTCTCTGCCGACAGTGTATTCCACAGACTGCTGTTGTTTTTTTTTTTTCCTGACAGTGTGTATCACAGTTTAAGTTTACACTTTTGCGGTGTGCTCTACTGTCAGGGTATGTCACAGATTTAGTTTTTCCTGCCAGTGTGCTTCAAGATTTAGTTCTCCTGACATGTACATCACAGACTACTGTGAGATTTACCGAGAATGTGTTTTACTGAGAGTTTTGCGGGCAGTGCATTTTGCTGTCTACTGTGCGTTCTCTGTCAGGGTAAATCACAGATTTCTGTGTGTTACAGGTTTATATGAACTCGGTTATACAGGCTCTGCACAGGGTGTATGCTGTGTCAGTTAACTCCAGGCTTCATATCCCTCTCAGTAGATATTTTTTCTGGTCCTGCTTTGAGGCCTCAGATGGGACTTCCCTGAGATACATTATCTGTCCATGGCGTATATATAAGCTAACAGACCTGGCTCTGACTCAGACTGATATGAGAGACCAGTCTGCGCTGATTCTGTACAATCTTATCGGGTCATTGGGGGTGCTCATCGAGGGTTATGGTCTATCCCCTACTCCGGGATGAGTCCATGGTTACAATACCCTTCAAGCGGTATGAAGATGGTGCCCATAGAATGCTGAGGAATTTCAAACAGATCTGTGTGTACATATGCCTATTCGCAGTTCAAGGGCAGTATCGCTAGTGTATCTTACATTCATGGACGTGATAGTCACTGGTACAACTTCCCCTTATACCCAATACAGATGGAATACCACTATTTACCTGCTGGGCGTTTAGGGACTGCCGGTCCCGGTTTCAAGTTACTCACGCAGCATTACGCTGTCAAAAAGGGTTGATTGGCTAAGGCTCCTAGGTCACAAGATGCCCTGTGGATCTACCATTTTGGGGACCTCTACCCGATCTCAGAGGTCCTCGTTTCTCATTCGATGCCCACTGTAAAGCGCTGCGGAATTGGAAGGCGCTATATATAAATACATGTTATTAATAACATTATGGCAATACACAACCCATTGATTGGCCTGCTATGTCTGTGCCCCATTGATTGGCCTGCTATGTCTGTGCCCATAAGATTGGCCTGCTATGTCTGTGCCCAGAAGATTGGCCTGCTATGTCTGTGCCCATAAGATTGGCCTGCTATGTCTGTGCCCATAAGATTGGCCTGCTATGTCTGTGCCCATAAGAACGGCCTGCTACGTCTGTGCCCATAAGAACGGCCTGCTACGTCTGTGCCCATAAGAATGGCCTGCTATGTCTGTGCCCATAAGAATGGCCTGCTATGTCTGTGCCCATAAGTACGGCCTGCTATGTCTGTGCCCATAAGTACGGCCTGCTATGTCTGTGCCCATAAGAACGGCCTGCTGTGTCTATGCCCATAAGAACGGCCTGCTATGTCTGTGCCCATAAGAACGGCCTGCTATGTCTGTGCCCATAAGAACGGCCTGCTATGTCTGTGCCCATAAGAACGGCCTGCTATGCCAGTGCCCCCCTTTTATTGGCCTCCTATGTCGGTGCCTATTTGAATGGCTTACTATGTCGGTGCCTATTTGCTTGACCAACTATTCTGTGTCCATTAGTTTGGCCTGCTGGGCCTGCTCTATTGGTGCCGACCCCCCTTTTGGCCGCAGGCCTGGGGGTATATCACTGAGGAGAAGCCAGTGCCCACCAGTGACATGGAAATGGGCGGGTGTCCGGACACGCACCATGGCCATACTATCCAAGAGGACGCCAATATACGGCCATCTGGATATGGTAGGTAGGGTGAAGGCCCTAAACCTCAGACCTGAAGGGCAAGTTTTTCCTATAAAGACCCCGGACACACATCCGCGGTTTGCGCCAGACCGGCGACGGCACATCTCCAAGGAGAATTTTACACAGGCAAGGACCGGTACTCAGACACCTACAGGAGAACGCGGTGTTCTTTTCCTTGTCTTTATCAACTAACTCCGTATCTGCCTCCCGGTATCCATATGGCTATCGGTAGTTATTCCTGCGTAGGGTTAGCTCCTGGCCCTGTTCAGTGGGGCTTACTTGTCTTGCCTTCCGGCCTGCTTTTTGCCTTCTAGCTGAGATTGAATTTGCATTTTTACTCGTATCTACGCTATTGTTGTCTTTTTCGTTTTCGTGACTTCCTTTTCCTTTCGCTCGGGTCGTCGAGAGGCCTGACTTGACCTCCTCCGACCTCCCGGGTGCTCGTGGATTGCGGAGAACGTCTCCAGCTTTCCTCAGACTACCGACTATCCGCCTGGACCCCGCGCGCGCCCACGGGATCCGGACGGTCAGTTGATAGTTTTCCATCGTTTTCCCGTAGATTACCCTCAGCCTTATGCTGATACTCGTAGTTGGTGTACCCTATAGTTGGTCACCCTGAGTCTCTAGGGACTCTAGCTTGGATCACAGGAGGGTGCGACCCTCCATCACTTCGATCCGAGAATATTTTATCTTCTGGAACAGAGAGCGAACCCCTCTCAGATACGTTACCGGACACTGATTTGTTATTAGTGGGCGCAGCCCTGCCTCAACCTCAGCGAGAGACTGAGCTGGATACAGGGGTCATGTTTGGAGGGAGCATTCTCATGGAGAGGAACGGTCACGGAGGCAGGCTCTACTGTTTGGTTATTTACGGGTGCGGCCCGCTCGGGCTATCAGCCGGACGTTAGCACGATATTTGATCGCATTAGTAGAGAGCGCGGCTCTCTCATACACTCAACGCTCTACGGTGCCATCCATTTGTTCATCACACATCCATTTGTTCATCACACTTGTACCTGTGCAAGACACCGATGACTACATGGAGGGGCGTCCCTCCTGCATTCAAGTAGTTCTGACGTCCGTGCTACTGATTTCGATATAGAGGGCTGCCTGGTCATGCAAGATATCCATAGGTAGACTGGTTCCCTCTAGTCTATCTCCTGTAATGGAGGGATATTCTCACAGTGGTATAACGAGGGGTGACTCCCACTTATTTATACACATTCCTGGAGATGGTACGGCTATCGGATGGAACTCAGGTATTATGTGAGTGCAGGTTTGGGTATATTCTGCACCATAAAAAGCAGAGGATTGCTTTCTGTTTTTTGGATATCCAGACCATTGTGAACAATTGCTCAGACAGTTTATCCCATATTTAGGGGCAGGAGATACGGGGACCTTCATGGAGCAAACGGGCTCTGCCTTGCTCGGGTAACAGGATTAAGGAGGGCCTATTACCCGCTCTGAAGGTAAAAAGCCGTACGTATGGTTCACATGGTAAGACCGGAAACCCCCGTTTTGTCTTGACCTCCCCGGTCCTCAGATCTTGGGATAAGATGGCAGGACTGCCCCGTCTCCTCGAAACGCATACCTGGTGATCAGGGTTCGGAGATGGAGGACCCTCCGTCTATACTCTAGTTTTTCCTTACGGGAGCCATCTTGTTTGATTCGCGCTACCCTACTTGTCAACTATCGTCGAGGAGACCTACGAGACCTTATGGTGGTACCTGGTATACCCCGACTCCTACACAGACATCTTTCACTCTTGGACGAGGGCATTTCAGGATGGAAATCTGCGTTCCTGTTTGCACTTCCCATTCCTTTGAAGATTCCTGGGATTCCCTATTCCCAGAATAGTCGACCACCGTTCCTCCACTCAAGTTCAGTTCGGAACCCTGAACGGACGTCTTTTGGAGCCTTTTCTCTACGGCGTCCGAAGTTTACACAGTCCGTTTGGACTATTGGAATCACTTAGTATACGGCTGGTTTGGACACACTCTCATTGTGTGCGTTATGAATTTATGCTCGGATGAGACATCCCACCGGGTAGGACAGGAAGGTACGAAAGATCCTCCTCGGTTTCTATTGCGATTTTGGTGGTGGTCTTCGGTGCATTCCTTGAGATTGGAGATCTCCCTGCAAGGCCGCATCGCCGAATGGCCCTGGCACGATCGGTGGAGCCGCCTTATGGGTCATGAGTTGAGACTTGGTGTCAGTTTTCTTCTCGCGACCCTAAGTCATAGATCGATTTTGAAGTTATACAACTACAGGAATGTGACTAATAGGTCAGCTTGCCAGCTCATGGACCGACTTCTAGGAAACAGGTTGCTACACCACGTACAATGGATTTACCGATGGAGGGTGCCTTTTTCCGTATTTGAGATACTTCGTCGGTTGGCATCTTCTTTGACCCGTCGGCTGTCCTTTATCGTATTTGGAATGTCCAATTAGGATTACTCTTATACTTCCTGGAATAAATACCAGCGACACAAACAGCGTTGGTTTGGTGAACTGAGCTTTGAAACAGCAAATACGAAGCCTCCTGTCATGTTATAAAATTGTAGATTATGCTAGCTTTAGTGTACCTATAATCTTAATTTTATTAATGACAGGAGGCGAGTATTTCCCACCCATTCTTGTCCCTCCCTTGTTTAATGTTATAGTTTAGATTATCAGGTAAGTATGCAACTCTGTTTGTTGTCTCTGCTACCTGTCGCTTGTTCCTTATGTCTGTGTTTTTTTCCATAAATAGGGTTGGGATATTTACATATTAGGTTAATTTGGTTGCTACATTGGGTACCTTCATGTTTATTCGGAGTACATTTCATTGGATAATCAACCTGTTCGATTCTGTTTTTCTCTCGTTTCAGTTTACAGTCCATCTACACGATCTAGTTCGACGGTTACACTTGGATGGTGGACATCGTTATATTCATCGTATCTAGGACTTCGTTTCTTCCCCATGATGTTCTCTGCCTTTTATTCTGTTTTGTCGCAGCTTGAAAGAGGAAATGATGCATGGGGAGGGGAGTTTTATAGTACCTAACTTTTTTCTGATTGGTTGTTTTCTGTGCTGCTGTGGAGTTCTAGTAAAGAGAGACTTAAGCAAATACTCGCCTCCTGTCATTAATAAAATTAAGATTATAGGTACACTAAAGCTAGCATAATCTACAATTGCAATGCATACGTCCAGCTCATCTTGTTGCAGATAGATTTGTTGCAGTTTTTTCAATAATAATATCAAATAAGAGGATACCTTAATTGTGCCAAGTTAGTCTAGCAATATTGAGTGGACAAACGACTCTAACATACTAAGCCAGAAAAAATACAATCTAAGCAGTAGATCTTGAGGCCCTAGGCTGAAGCCTAGTTAGCCTATAGGAAAATCCGGCCCTGCTTGTACTTGATCTGTATTTGGTCTCAATTAATATCTGAGAGACAGAATGTATAATAGTATAACACTGTATATATGGGTTTGCAGTACTCTCCCTATATATCCTGCTCACCTGATTCAGGGGCTTGTATTGGTCCCACAGTGTATCTCGCTGTATAAGCAGTAAGTTGATTTCCAATAGTATTTTTTTTGTTTTTTAAAAACACATAATCTAGGCAAAAAATAAAAAATAATGCCTAGATTAGGTGTTTAAAATAAATAAATAAATAAATAAACCCATAATTCTTTGCCTAGCTTAGGTGTAAAAAAAAATAAAAATCTGTTTAGTGGATAAGAGAGTGCGCTGGATTTTCTCTTTTTTATTAAGTAATTTGGCCCCCAGCAGCACCCCATTTATGCATTTTCAGGTGAGTGCAGCTAGTCCTCTGGTTTCTCATATATATCTATTTGGGAGTCTAGCCAACTCCTTGGCTTTGCAACCCTCCCTGTCACAGATGCCTCATTCCAGGATCCTATTTAGCCTTGTACTGCAGAGAACTCCAGATGGAATTTCCCCCAAGTGAGTAGCTCATGAAGCAGACATTAGGCCGTTAGAGTAGGACCTGTCAAAGATGGGGTACATTGACGTTGTGACAGGCTTATGCAATGTATGATCATATAATGTAACTAAACCCCCATAATTTTTTGCTTAGATCAGGTTTTTTTAAAGAAACTTAAAAAATCTGTCCGCACCGAAGTTGCTGTTTAGTGGATAAGGGTGTGCGCTGGATAGTCTCTTTTTTACCATATTAATGCCGGACTGGGGATAAAAAACAGCTCTGGAAATAAAAGCAGGCCCATAGCATTGCGTCATTATACCAGCCACATCTTATAACACTATATTCTTCTTCACAGAAGGGTAACCATGCATTTTAAAAGTACATTTGAAGAGTGTATTATATATAGATACGACGGATATATATATATATTTATATTTATATACCCCTTCCCAGGGCAATATATATCACCAGTATTTACACAAGGTGATACCTCACACGTTGCCCTGATATATACCCAATGCACAGGGCAATATATAGGCCCCAGTATGTACACAAGGTTATTTGAATTGCCCTATGCAAGGGTATAGATCAGGGCAGTATGTGAGACATAACGCTTTGTATATAGTGGGGGAATATATTAACTTGCCCGAGCACACAGATTGCACTCACAGGACTTGCCCTAGCACTGAGATTGCACTCACAAGACTTGTCCGAGAACACACCCCAGCATCCAGGGCTTACCCAAACACTAAAATTGCACTCATGGAACTTGCTCCACCACCCTGGTATTTAGATTGCACTTACAGGACTTGCCCCAGGACTTCAAACAGCCTTTTGCATGGGACAAGATTTCCAGTGGCAACAAAGACATTACATTGGCCGCGAGAGTGCTCTCACACTCTTGGTGACACATCTGCATCCCGCCACGGCTAAGTTCTTAAAGGCCGCATCACACAGCTGCCCCAGGGCACTCAGGCCTTGCACAATATTACAAACTGGAGTCTTTAATGGTATCTTTTTTTTTTATAACTAACAAATACCTTGGTTGAGACAGTTGAACTCAGGTTGTCTGAGTACAGTGGGAACTGCATGTGATGTACTGGGGTGTCTGGTTGCAATAGTGGCTGTGTATTGGTCTGTCTGAGTGAAATGGTTACAGTTTGTGTGTGATATATTTGGCTGTTTGAATGTAATGGGGACTGCATGTGATGTATTGTGTTGTCTGTGTGTGATAGTTTTTGTGTAATGATACTGGGCTGCAGGACGTGTCTTCCGCGAGGCAAACAAGGCATCTGCCTTGAGCGGCACTTTGCAGGGGGCGGCAAAAAAAGCCGCCACTAAATGCCCAGGCAGATCCCTTGCTTGCCTTGCGTTCTGGGCGGCTCAAGAGCTGGCCGGCTGACCACTTTTGAGCCCCCCCCGAAGCGGCTGGCAGCGGGCAGCGAGGGAGCATACTCACCTGAGCACTTCCTGCTCAGCTCCCTCCGTGCCGCTTAATGAAGCCGGGAGTCGGAATATGACTTCACTCCAGCTCCCAGTATTACTAAGCGGCGCGCAAGGGAGCTGAGCAGGAAAAGCTCCCTCGCTGCCAACTCAGCCTATGCGCCCCCTGCCTGCCCGACCAGCAGCACCACTGGACAGGTAAGCAATCCATTCCAGATCTCCCAGGGAGGCTGGGTGGATTTAAAATAAAATAAAAATAATAATTTGAAAGTGTTGGGAGAAATGTGTATGCGTCTGTAAGTGTGTGTGTATGTGTCTGTAAGTGAGTGGGTCTAAATGAATGTGTGTGTTTGTAAGTGTGTGTGTGTCAGTAAGTGAATGTGTATGGGTGTGTGAGTGAATGTGTATGCATGTGTCTGTGAGTGAATGTGTGTGCGCCTGTCAGTGTTTGTCAGTGTATATGAGAGTGTGTGTCTGTCAATGAGTGTGAGCGTCTGTCAGAGAGTGAGCATCTGTCAAAGTGCGGCCATGACAGGAAGGGGTGGGGACAATTTAAATTGGGGGGGTGGGGGGGTGGGGGAGGTGCCTAAATCCTAATTACACCACAGTTGGGCTGTGTACATGTGATGGAAACTGTGTGTTAGCACTGGGTGGCTCTGTGTGATAATTATTTCGGTTTTGTGCTAGCTGTGTACGGTGCTACTGTGTTTATCTTAGTAATAACCTGATGAGTAGATAGAATAATGTAACTGGTGATCTGTATGAAAGTTGGTGAATCCTAGAGCAAAACAAACTAAAATTACGTGTTTCATTCTCATACAATATGTAATCTGGGAACATACATTTCATCCATCTAAAAGCTTCACTTCAAGTTACTTACTGTCCAGAGTGTCCGCTCGCTCCCTCAGTCCCTCTGCAAACTGCAGTCTCAGCCAGGTAGGTAAGGTGTCACATCTCAGAATATCTGCTCAGCTCGCTCCCTAGTCCCTCTGCAATCTCCAGGCAGGGTAAGGTGTTGCTGCACTGTCCGCTTCGCTCACTTCTATCCTCCTTCCTTCTCTTCCATGTCTCTCCCCCATTTCCATCTCTCTGTTCCCCTTCCATCCATATCTCACTCCACCCTTCATCCATGTCTTTCCCCAAATTCCATCTCTCTGTTCCTCTTCCATGTCTCTTCCCTTCCATCCATGTCTTTCCTCCATTTCATTCATATCTCGCTCCCATGTCCCTTTCCTCCTATCCATGTCCCCATCCGTGTCTCTCTCCCCCTCATGTCCCCAACCCATGTCACTCTCCCCCCACCCATCGCTGCTCTCTCCCCCCACATGTCCCTCACTCATCCACGTCTCTCTCCCCCCATGTCCCCATCCACCGGTGTCTTTCTCCCCCATGCCCCCTCCCACGTCTTTCTGTCCCCCATGCCCCCTCCCATGTCTTTCTATCCCCTGCCCCCTCCCATGTCTCCTGTCTCTCTCAATGCCCCCCTCCCCTGTCTCCTTCCATGCCCCCCTCCCTGTTTCTGCCCATGCCCCCCTCCCGTCTCTGCCCATGCCACCTCGTCTCTCTATGCCCCCCTCCTATGTCTCTGCCCATGCCCCCTCCCATGTCTCTGCCCATGCCCCCTCCCATGTCTCTGCCCATGCCCCCTCCCATGTCTCTGCCCATGCCCCCTCCCATGTCTCTGCCCATGCCCCCTCCCATGTCTCTGCCCATGCCCCCTCCCATGTCTCTGCCCATGCCCCCTCCCATGTCTCTGCCCATGCCCCCTCCCATGTCTCTGCCCATGCCCCCTCCCATGTCTCTGCCCATGCCCCCTCCCATGTCTCTGCCTATGCCCCCTCCCATGTCTCTGCCCATGCCCCCTCCCCCCTGTCTCTGCTCATGCCCCCCTCCCCCTGTCTCTGCCCATGCCCCCTTCCCCCCTGTCTCTGCCCATGCCCCCCTCCCCCGTCTCTGCCCATGCCCCCCTCCCCCTGTCTCTCTCTGATGGCAACCCTCCCTTCCATTTTACCTGTTAGAGCAGGGAAGGGGGGCAGTCTCTCTCTGGCGGCACGCTCTCACTGAGCGCTGGGTAGTCACGTGACACACGGCGCTCCTACGCACAACGGAAGGAGGGGGAGGAGCTTCCCCCTCCTAGTGAGTACTGTGCGTGCTATGTACCCTTATGGAGCCTCACGCTTCCGTGAGGTGCAGGCCTAAAATGGGGCGCAAAAATCACCTGTCACACTGACACTTGATTTTTGCGCCCCCCCCTCTTGGCCTGCGCCCCTCGCGGGCGCCGGTTTCGCCAACCCCACGGTAAGCCTCAGTCAATGTATTTTTTTTATTAAAGGAATCTCAGAATCACACATTGTTGAACTCCATCTTGTTTACCTTATTGTACCTCCTTCCTTATGTGAAAATGCATCAAACGAACTGCACAGCAAATGCAGGACAAAAACTAGAATATTGCAGGTTTGTTCAAGGAGGTTCAGGTATTCAGACATGATATGCAGATAACTGAATGAAATTATTGGGTGCAATGGCGGCTGCATCTCTAATGAACATGTTGAACCACCCACGGTCAGTGAAATCACAGAAATATTTGTTAAAAGTGTAAACAATTTAAAAAATGTTCTATCAATCTGATCATTGTTATTCAGGCTTTAATTTCTCTGACTCCCTTAAGGTGCAAATCTCGAAAATTATCAAGCATATTCATATACCTAATTTTAAAGATAGAATTCCATAAACACAAGAAAAGATTGTATTCCTGGAATTTTGTTGACATAATATCTTACCTCCCAAGAGTCCGTACTTAGAATTTATAACAGAGCTCCACAGCAATAATTATCACAGTATTGTGTTTTTAAACTGTAATAAAATGGTTTTGAAATATGTGTAAATAACATACATTGTCTTTGTTATAAATTACATTTTAGTTGCATAACTTGTTATTAGTCACCTAACCTTTCTCAGAACAGCCCCGCCCCTTGCCACACCCCCACTCACACACTTAAAATTAAAGTGTCCCTCTTTGACAATTTTAAATATGGGAGGGTAGATATATATACACTATGTGGAAAAAAGTATTGGTACACACAACGTAATTATTGAATTCAGGTATTTCAATCAGACCAATTGCCACAGATGTATAAAAAATGTCTTTCCATGGCTAAACAGCAGCGGCAAGCCTTACATAACCAAGTACAATACCAAGTGTCGTATCGAGTGGTTTAAAGCACGTCGCCAACTGGACTCTAGACCAACTACAAATTAATTTCTGTGTATTTAGAAGGCCATGTCATAAAATCAACTGTTGGGGTAATGATCAGGTGTCCCAATACTTTTGTCCATGGCACTCACCCCTTTAATAATGCCTTGGTGCAACCTTTGCGTACCAATATATTCAGGAGTAGGTGCACTCACAGATCTTTTTTTAAAGTGTCAATACAAATTTGGCCAGAATACCAGATTTAAGAAATGTACTAACTCAATCATAGCATGACCTTTTTTTTTTTAAGCATTGATTACACAAATTTGGTTTGGTAATTCAAACTTTAATGAATACATGGTAAGGTAACGTGCACCAGCTATGAACAAACTGGGTTTATACCAGACAGTTAATTTGTAACTATTACAAAACATGACAGATAATTACAAATTAAATTAGCAAGGACTATCCTCGTTCCTTGAGTAATGATAGCTTGTTGAAGGACACCTTCTCTACTGTAGGAACTGATAGTACTATTTCAAGTCCTGTAAATAAATGACAGAAGCTTTAAACATGGCATGACATTAATTAAAATATGGTGCACAATTAATATATACTATACAGTGATAAAACATTATTTTTAAACCCTTGTTTGGTTCTCACCAGCAGTTTATCCTGGAAAGGAATGTGTTGTTTAAATAATTTCTGTGCTTAGTTAGTGATATAGTGAGTATCATTATTAATCTCTATGTACACACCTGTCCTTGATATTGTTATTAAGGTGACCAGCTGAGGAAATAGACGTGTTTGGTAATTTCCAGAGGCTATCGGTAAGCAGCATGAATTGATCACATGAAGGAGATGCATTGTTGCAGCATTCCCTGCCTGACTGTATGTTTTCAGAAACCCATGTCTCATTAGTCAGAAGCTATATTTTATTATATGTATCTGCTAAGATAAACTTTTACATTAAAATATATATTTCTAAATCACCGCATTGTATGTTCTTGAATGAAAAAAATAAATATATAAATCAAAACTCTCTAGAGTAATTATGCCACCTAGTGATACAATATATATGACATGGTCTCCTATGCAAATAATTTAAATTGGTAAGCAATATGGTAGATAAGCATGTATAATACATAGCATAGTAGAATATTTGCATGAATAATGGAAGTATCCTCTAAATTTTTCAGGGGCACTTACAATTCTAGCAATAAAATGTCAAATATATAAATTTTTCCTTACAGCATTGTGTTATGTATAAATTATATGCATTCTTATTAATTTAGGTATTTTAGTGATGATATTCTGGTCAACCCTAAGAGGAATTGGGATGCAGGATGCATGCACTAGCCTAGCGGTACCTCTCTGCACTTGCTTTACTTCCCACAGAGAAGGCTTTACTTCCACAAAACAGAGATGAATTAAGGTCCCACAGGGCGCTAAGCAGGTTACTGATTTTTGGACCCCTTTCATTCTTCACATAGGGATGGCAAATGGGGCCATGCTCATTAATGGTTCTGAAATCCCTGTCTAGCTCCCAGGCCAAGGGTAAGAAACCTTCGGCACTCCAGATGCTGTGGATTACATATCCTTAGATGCTTTGCCAGCATTATGGCTTTAAGAGCATTGTTGCTGATGTAGTCCACAAAGGTTGTCTACCACTGCCTTGCCAAAACAGCTGCCTAAGGACACCTTATGTTTAATCCTGCACTGACACAACGTCTGATTGACAGCTGGGAGGATTCTACCCAAGGGTTTCATAGAGGTATCCATTTTTGTACAATAATTAAGAGGGGAGAGTCTGTTAACACCTAAAGCACTTCAGTTTTGGGGTGTTCCTGTATAAGATTATTTCTCCATGTGCTTTGAGGAATCAGAAATAATAGGGATAATGGAACAAATAATAGTTATGAATGGGTTAATCAGCAACAGCAGAGTCATAACATAACAGTGGAGAACTAGAAATTACAGGTAGTTTTGCGTAGTTCATATAATGTATGTCACATGATATGATATAGTAGACAGCGGCGTACATACCGCGGTCGCAGCTGTGACCGGCCTGTCACTCTAGGGGGCCCGGCCGCCCTGCGGACCCCTGAGACCGGGTGTCCGCCGCCATGTGTTGCGGCCCCGGCCGCGCAGCATAGTTGCCGGGGCCGCAGGTGAACGGGCCCATTGGGTGGCCCATGCTGTTAGCGCCACCCGATGGAAATGAAGATCCTCATCAGAGTGGGCCCGGTAACAGCGCGACCGGCCCCCTCTGATGATGTCAGATGCTGGGAGGAAGGGACTGCATTGGTCACTCCTCCCAGCAACCACCGGGAGCCACGCGGGAGAAAGCAGAGGGAGTCAGAGTGGGAACTCTGACTCCCATCAACCTGAGCCACTGGACCCCTGGGAAGTCACCCTCCTGCACCTAAAAGCTAGGTAATAGGAGGGTGACTAAAATATTTTGCATGTGTGTGTGTTAGTGTATGTGTATGTGTCTCTGTGTGTCTCTGTATGTTCTGTATGTATCTGTGTGTATGTATGTCTCTGTCTGTCTGTGTGTATGTATATATGTGTATGTGTCTATGTATGTGTCTGTATGTATCTGTGTGTGTGTGTGTGTGTGTGTATGTATGTGTCTGTATTTATCTGTGTGTGTGTGTGTGTGTGTGTGTGTGTGTATGTGTGTATCTGTATGTGTCTATGTATGTGTGTCTGTGTGTGTATGTCTATGTATGTGTCTGCATGTATATGTGTGTGTGTCTGTGTGTCTGTATGTGTATGTGTCTGTATGTATGTATGTATGTATGTATGTATGTATGTATGTATGTATGTATGTATGTATGTATGTATGTATGTATGTATGTCTATGTGGGGTGGCGGTGGGGGGGACCCATGGATCAGGTTTGCACTGTGGCCCCATGGATTGTGTGTACACTACTGATAGTAGACATGTGCATTCGTTTTCATACGAATATGATTTTGTCAGAAAATTTGGGTTTAGGGAATTAGCCCCCTTGTTTGGAAAGAGCACTGAAAATGCAGGTAAATTACACTTTGTAATTAAGGAATCTAGGATTACTTGCAGACATAATTATGCGTAGAAGTGTTACTTGACTTATGGCTGGATAGTCTCTGGTTATTCGTAGAATCAGGAAAGGAAGTCCTTATTAGCCTTCAAGAGTCAAGATATGCCGATTAGGAAGGTTTGTACCAGGCTGGCAAAGTAAAGCAGGTTGATATTAGGAAATCAGGTAGAGTTCATCAAGTTAGAATTCACTAGGCAGGTAACAAAGTAGGTTTGTAACAAAGCAGGTAGATAGAGTAGTTCAGGTTGGTTTTAAGCAGGTTGGAAACTTTAAGCAGATTAGTAGTGTAGATCAGGTTGGTATGAGGAAGCTTGGTAACATTATTATTATTATTATTATTATTATTATTATTACTGGTATTAATATAGCGCCAGCATATTCCGTATCACTTTACAATATTACCAAAGGGAGAGATTTAACAATAAATGAGACAATTACAAAAACTTACAGGAGCAATAGGTTGAAGAGGGCCATAAAGTAGGTTGGTAATGAAGCAAGTTGGTAATGTAGATCAGGTTGGTATAAAGCAGGTAGTTAATATAAAGTATATCAGGTTGGTATATAGGAGCCAAAGTCAAAAGTCTTTCAGGTAGACCATCAACTTCAATGTAAAGGCCCAGTATTGTGGGTGTGGCCTTTTGTAGGAGAAGTAACCAGCTCAGGCAAGTGAGGTAGAGTGAAGGAGGGGAGGCCACTAGTGACAAATCTTAGTTACTGCTGGAACAAAATTTAATAAAAGTAATACATTTCTGAATTTAGGGCTTGGATCCTAACAGAAAGTTCCAAAGACCTAGAAATTAGGATTGGTAATACTGAATTTGGGTTTCAATATATCAGAGATAAAGAGGGATATGCTACACATGACATACTATTACTATTATACTATTTACCGAACCTTTATACAGGCATAATACATAAAAAGACACAGGGCTCAATAAGATATATCAGAAATTAAGAGGGATATGCTACAGAATGACATACCGGCATTTACAGAACCTTCACACAGGCATGATCCATTAGAAAACACGGGGCTCAATAAAAGCTTGCTCGTAAATTCCCAAATATGCCGCTAGGGGTTTAATGATGATGAAAACATACAAATGGGCATCCCAACTTCTTAATCTTAAAATCTTCAGAATTGTTAAAGGGATACCATTATCCGGGATAAAAAATGTAAAAAGGCCCAACTAAATTATTAACCACATACTGAATATAAATGATGTTAAACACAAAAAGATAGATACATATTAGAGGCAAAGTTAGAGGTAAGAGATGATAATAAGGGTGCAACATACACTGAGTATAAGGTGGAGGTATTGATCTAATGTAAACCTATGGTAAATATAATACCCAAAATAGGTAAGCAAGTCACACATCAGCTCTTAATGAAGCGTTAGAGACTCAAAATAATGAAAATTATCATATGGACATGATGACAATTCGTATTCGTGACTCTAGGGCACTAAATGGTAAAATTTTGTGTCTAAAATTGTAAAATAGTAGATTTAAAGATCATCAATACAAAAAGGGGCAAAAAGACTGTAAGCCTTAAATGACTTAATCTATGTATGTACGCCAGTGCATGCAGATACACATACACTTAAAGGACAACTATAGGCACTCAGATCACTTCAGCTCAATGAAGTGGTCTGGGTGCCAGGTCCCTCTAGTTTTAACCCTGCAGCTGAAAACACAGCAGTTTCAGAGAAACTGCTATGTTTCACTGAGAGTTAATCCAGCCTCTACTGGCTGTCTCACTGACAGCCGCTAGAGGTGCTTCCGCGATTCTCACTGTGAAAATCACAGTGAGAAGACACTGGACGTCCATAGGAAAGCATTGTGTAATTCGGAGCGCATTCGGAGCTGAGAGAGGTGGATCGGGGCGGACAGATCCCCAAACTCCAAGGGAGCCTGGCGCTGGAGAAAGGTAAGTGCTGAAGGGATTTTAACCACACACACACTCTCATGAACAGACGCATACACACTAGCTAACAGACACACACATGTACTGACAGACGCACACACTCAGTGACAGACATACATACACACTCACTGACAGACAGACACACATACACACTCACTTACAAAACATACACTCTCACTGACAAACACACACTCACTAACAGACACCAAACAGACTCACTAACAGACACACACAAACTAACACACTCAGTCACAGACACAAACACACTCACTGTCACACAAACTAACACACACTAGCAGATACACTCAATTACAGACACACACACAAAATAACACACAACTAACACTCTCAGTAACAGACACACACACAGTAACACACACACACTACCTTTGGGAGTGCTGAGGGGATTTCAGCTTTCCCTGCGGTCCAGTGGGGCTGCTGGGCGGCTGGTCCTGCAGGCGGCAGGGAGCACTGATCTTCCTGTTCAGCTCCCTCGTGCGCCTCTTACTGATGCCGGAGCTGGAGTGACGTCATATTCCGGCTCCTACATCAGTGCGGATTTCCCCCATCCCATAGTGCCATTATCTCCCCCCCCCCCCCTTTGGTCCCCTATTTAATAGTCTCCCTAGCAATACAATTAAAGGAACACTCCAACCTCTATACCAACTTAAACTCATTTAAATTGGTACTGAGTCAGGAGTGTCTGGACATTTTCTTACCACCAGGGGTTAAACTGGTGTTGCAAGTTGGAGGTTTCGTTCCTAGCACTTCTGTCTCCTTTCTTCCGTTCCTCTTTGCACTGCAGTATGAGGAAGGATATTCCGGGCAGCCATTGACTCCATCAGCCTTTCAACAAGTTTTTATTGAGAAAAAGTCTGCATACTATTGGGAGGATTCTTTTAAAAGTGTTATTCACAAATGTGAGAATTCGAAGTGAATTTCAAATTCAAAGTAAAACAGTTGAGCCGGAAACACTCTCTAAGCCAGCTATGATTCCAGCTACTTTGTGCCTGTTTTTTTGCCCCTGAAATTTTTTTTGTTATATAATTCCTAAAATGATGCTGACGGTAAGGGCATTGTTCCCTTCCCCATTGTGTTTTACTAAACAGTGCTCTTTGTCCTTTATCATTTTCTAATGTATGGGGACACTGTCAGGTTTAGTGTCTCATTAATTTTGAGTGTACATTGTCTATAGTCAGTTGTGAAACGTATGTGCACAAAAGACCAAAGGGATTTTCATCTGATGTGTCAAGTTTACAAGTGCCAATAAAACTAGTGTTAATAATTAAACATAGACAAGATAGTTCTCTTCTCACCTCAATTTGACGTCAGTATGAAATGTGTCAAAATTATTTCTCGCAAACAGTGAAAACAAAATTGATCAACATGATTGCACGCTATGAGTTATTTTTTTCCTTTTCAATTCAACATAGTGATTCAAACAATTGTGTGTTACCCAGATTTTTATATAGGGCCATATTGTCAGATTGTTTATTTTTTTAAGTTTATATGAGTTCAAATATTATATTTGATTGCTAAGATATGTAACATATGTTCACCTCATAACATCCAACAAAAGCTCTGCTTTACTGCCAGATTTAGGGCTTGATTACTACCTTTTTGGTGACCAGCTGCTGCTTGTTACTACTGTTAGCAAGCTGTGGTTCTTTGAGTGAAGTAAGTGATAAGAGTCACGAGCCACCCCCAATTTGCCAATTAATTGCAACCCCCCCCCAAACACACTAGTTCCATGTCCCTAACCAATATCAGGTGTCTTGCCAAGGATTTTTATATCAATAATAGTAGTTTAGAGTTTAATTTAGTGGCTGTAGGGGGATATGGGCTGCATGGTAGGACATATTTAAGAATATATATATATATATATATATATATATATATATATATATATATATATATATATATATATATATAGACACTCCTCACCAGGGCCAGCCCAAGGCATTGTGCTGCCTGGGCGAAGGATGAAATGCTGAACCCCCTTCCCCCCATCAACCTTGCACACATCCAGGAGATGCAGTGTGTGTAATGTATGCAGTGCGTATAGTGAATGCTTTGTATCCAGTGTAGTGGGTGCAGTGTCTTTGTAGTGGATGTTGTGTAGTAGGTGCAGTGTCTGTGTTTGCGTAGGTGATACAGTGTAGTGTGTGCAGTGTCTGTGTAGTTGATGCAGTGTAGCGTGTGCAGTGTCTGTGTTTGTGTATTGTGTGAAGTGTAGTGAGTGCAGAGTGTGTGTGTGAAGTGGATGCAGTGTCTGTGTTTATTGCATGTAGTGTGTGTAGTAAATGCAGTGTCTGTGTGTAGTGCATGTAGCGTTTGCAGTGTGTCTGTGTAGTGTATGTGTGTAGTGCATGTAGTATGTGCAGTGAATTTGTGTAGTGCATGTAGTGTGTGCAATGTTTGTGTGTCTGTGTGTAGTGCATGTAGTGTATGCAGTGTTTGTGTGTCTGTACGTGTAGTGCATTAAGTGTGTGTAGTGGGGCTGTGAAGTATGATTTAGTGTATTTCCCCATCCATGCCTCTTACCTGTGGTCAGGGAGGGGGATACTAGTTTCCATAGTGGTCCAGTGGCACATTTTGCTGTGTCCTGTGGAGAGGGGGCCCAGTGATCTGTTCTTCCTCCTGCAGTTTCATGTCTTTTGCTCACGCGAGCCGCTGGTTGCTATGGTAACGCCCCACGCAGCAGGTAATGCACGCCTGAGCAACGCTCTCGCTGTGTTACGAGAGAAGAAGACATGAAGCTGCAGAAGGAAGATCAGATCACTGGGCCCCCTCTCAACAGGACAAGGTAGCAGGATTGCAGAATTGCATATATATAGGTAATCGCTATATACACTGTGTGCAGAATTATTAGGCAAATTAGTATTTTGACCACATCATCCTCTTTATGCATGTTGTCTTACTCCAAGCTGTATAGGCTCGAAAGCCTACTACCAATTAAGCATATTAGGTGATGTGCATCTCTGTAATGAGAAGGGGTGTGGTCTAATGACATCAACACCCTATATCAGGTGTGCATAATTATTAGGCAACTTCCTTTCCTTTGGCAAAATGGATCAAAAGAAGGACTTGACAGGCTAAGAAAAGTCAAAAAAAGTGAGATATCTTGCAGAGGGATGCAGCACTCTTAAAATTGCAAAGCTTCTGAAGCGTGATCATCGAACAATCAAGCGTTTCATTCAAAATAGTCAACAGGGTCGCAAGAAGCGTGTGGAGAAACCAAGGCGCAAAATAACTGCCCATGAACTGAGAAAAGTCAAGCGTGCAGCTGCCAAGATGCCACTTGCCACCAGTTTGGCCATATTTCAGAGCTGCAACATCACTGGAGTGCCCGAAAGCACAAGGTGTGCAATACTCAGAGACATGGTAAGAAAGGCTGAAAGACGACCACCACTGAACAAGACACACAAGCTGAAACGTCAAGACTGGGCCAAGAAATCTCAAGACTGATTTTTCTAAGGTTTTATGGACTGATGAAATGAGAGTGAGTCTTGATGGGCCAGATGGATGGATTGGTAAAGGGCAGAGAGCTCCAGTCCGACTCAGACGCCAGCAAGGTGGAGGTGGAGTACTGGTTTGGGCTGGTATCATCAAAGATGAGCTTGTGGGGCCTTTTCGGGTTGAGGATGTAGTCAAGCTCAACTCCCAGTTTCTGGAAGACACCTTCTTCAAGCAGTGGCACAGGAAGAAGTCTGCATCCTTCAAGAAAAACATGATTTTCATGCAGGACAATGCTCCATCACACGCGTCCAAGTACTCCACAGCGTGGCTGGCAAGAAAGGGTATAAAAGAAGAATCTAATGACATGGCCTCCTTGTTCACCTGATCTGAACCCCATTGAGAACCTGTGGTCCATCATCAAATGTGAGATTTACAAGGAGGGAAAACAGTACACCTCTCTGAACAGTGTCTGGGAGGCTGTGGTTGCTGCTGCACGCAATGTTGATGGTGAACAGATCAAAACACTGACAGAATCCATGGATGGCAGGCTTTTGAGTGTCCTTGCAAAGAAAGGTGGCTATATTGGTCACTGATTTGTTTTTGTTATGTTTTTGAATGTAAGAAATGTATATTTGTGAATGTTGAGATGTTATATTGGTTTCACTGCTAAAAATAAATAATTGAAATGGGTATATATTTGTTTTTTGTTAAGTTGCCTAATAATTATGCACAGTAATAGTCACCTGCACACACAGATATCCCCCTAAAATAGCTATAACTAAAAACAAACTAAAAACTACTTCCAAAAATATTCAGCTTTGATATTATTGAGTTTTTTTGGGTTCATTGAGAACATGGTTGTTGTTCAATAATAAAATGAATCCTCAAAAATACAACTTGCCTAATAATTCTGCACTCCCTGTATATATATATATATATATATATATATATATATATATATATATATATATATATATATATATATATATATATATATATATATATATATATATATATATATATATATACAGGGAGTGCAGAATTCTTAGGCAAGTTGTATTTTTGAGGATTAATTAAAAAACATAACAAAAACATAACAAAAACAAATCAGTGACCAATATAGCCACCTTTCTTTGCAAGGACACTCAAAAGCCTGCCATCCATGGATTCTGTCAGTGTTTTGATCTGTTCACCATCAACATTGCGTGCAGAAGCAACCACAGCCTCCCAGACACTGTTCAGAGAGGTGTACTGTTTTCCCTCCTTGTAAATCTCACATTTGATGATGGACCACAGGTTCTCAATGGGGTTCAGATCAGGTGAACAATGTTATTAGATTTTCTTCTTTTATACCCTTTCTTGCCAGCCACGCTGTGGAGTACTTGGACGCGTGTGATGGAGCATTGTCCTGCATGAAAATCATGTTTTTCTTGAAGGATGCAGACTTCTTCCTGTACCACTGCTTGAAGAAGGTGTCTTCCAGAAACTGGCAGTAGGACTGGGAGTTGAGCTTGACTCCATCCTCAACCCGAAAAGGCCCCACAAGCTCATCTTTGATGATACCAGCCCAAACCTCCACCTTGCTGGCATCTGAGTCGGACTGGAGCTCTCTGCCCTTTACCAATCCAGCCACGGGCCCATCCATCTGGCCCATCAAGACTCACTCTCATTTCATCAGTCCATAAAACCTTAGAAAAATCAGTCTTGAGATATTTCTTGGCCCAGTCTTGACGTTTCAGCTTGTGTGTCTTGTTTAGTGGGGGTCGTCTTTCAGCCTTTCTTACCTTGGCCATGTCTCTGAGTATTGCACACCTTGTGCTTTTGGGCGCTCCAGTGATGTTGCAGCTCTGAAATATGGCCAAACTGGTGGCAAGTGGCATCTTGGCAGCTGCACGCTTGACTTTTCTCAGTTCATGGGCAGTTATTTTGCGCCTTGGTTTCTCCACACGCTTCTTGCGACCCTGTTGACTATTTTGAATGAAACGCTTGATTGTTCGATGATCACGCTTCAGAAGCTTTGCAATTTTAAGAGTGCTGCATCCCTCTGCAAGATATCTCACTATTTTTTACTTTTCTGAGCCTGTCAAGTCCTTCTTTTGACCCATTTTGCCAAAGGAAAGGAAGTTGCCTAATAATTATGCACACCTGATATAGGGTGTTGATGTCATTAGACCACACCCCTTCTCATTACAGAGATGCACATCACCTAATATGCTTAATTGGTAGTAGGCTTTCGAGCCTATACAGCTTGGAGTAAGACAACATGCATGAAGAGGATTATGTGGTCAAAATACTCATTTGCCTAATAATTCTGCACTCCCTGTATATGCGCATAGGCGGCCAAGGCCACACATCAGGCACTTTACAATGTACTGGGCGGCAAAATGCCGCCCCTGTAAAACTCCGCTGCTGCCGATGAACAGGCCAGCCCTAGTCCTCACTTACCGACTGGGTCGTGGAAACGGAAGCCAGTCGGTAAGTGAGGAGGCAAGGGAAACTTCCCCGAACATAGACAAACGCACGAAAGCAGGGAATCCCTCTAACCTGTGTTCGGGGAAATTTCCCCGAACATAGATTTGAGGAATTCCCTGCTCTGGTGCTCTTTTCTATGTTTGGGGAAACTTCACCATACATAGACGAATGCACTAGAGCAGGGAATTCCTCTAATCTATGCTCGGGGAAATTTCCCTGAACATAGACATGCGCACCAGAGCAGGGAATCCACGTCGTAAAACAGGTAGGTCGCTAAATGAGGACCACCTGTATACAAAAATGAATAAAAGTGATTTAGTGTGGGGGGAATAGGGCAAGTATTATTGATATATGTGCTTTATTGTCAGGGGACTGGGACCATACTCTGGGGGGTATAAGGGTTTTTTTGTACGAGGAAAGGGGCAATATTGTATGGGGGTAGGACTTTAAGAGCAGTAATGTAGGGTATCCTGGCCAGGTAGATAGGGAAAGTTGATCCCCAGTGGGCTGACTATTGGATCTGCAACCCCAGCAGGTGCAGACTTTGTGTAGAACCTCAGGCCAGCAGTCAGTAAGGATTCAGAGCTGCAGCAACACTCCGATCCATTGCAGAGAGCGAGTAATGCAGTCGGCTGCCTACCCTACTGGAAGTGGCAATCGCAAGCTGCTTAGGCCCCCAAAGCTGCACTTTGGGCATTTGCTCAAAGGCTAGCCAGTACATTTTGTTTCTGATGCCAGTGGGGCACCCCATCAGAGGTACCTGGTGGTGACTGCCCCCCTCTACTATGCCTCTGAAGTACTGTGCAAGAGAGTTAAAGGGTCTGTCTTGGTATATTAGGTACAATGTTATGTTACAGATAGTTCTGCTGAGTGGGTTTCTTTTTTTTTTTTTTCCAATAAGTTGTTCAGCTCCAACTGTGAGTTTTCTTTTTGTGTTTCATTATTTTGGACTTCATCAACTGCTTAAAGCTTTAGCAACAGCATGTAACAGAGTGAATGTACCATTCTAATAGCAATGATTGAAAGGAGGAACCCAGTTGAGGATTAAAGAAGTGGGGATTTATGTGTTTAATTTTACCCTTAACAACTCACAAATACATGTTTCTTAAGCATGTTTTTGTCACTCAACACATTAATTTTTGCTTAATAATCGTATCTCTGATTATTAGTATAATTCTTCTTGTTCTTGGATCACGTCTTCAGGTCTCAACATTAATATATAATACCTAACAAATGTTCTGTCTAAAAGCCACAGTCCTTGCTAGTCAAGCAGCATGGAATTAATTCTGGATTGGCCTCCATTAGGTGGTTGTGGCATTCTAGCTGATAAGGAAATACCCGCTCATGAGAGCCCCGACAGTGATCATCATCTGCTGATTATACAGACCAAATGCTCCTTCATTGCAGAGATAGAGTATGTGGAAATATAAAGCACTCGTTTTGACACTTTAAGCACTTTTTAGCACTCCAGGTGCATACCTACTTTACCGTGATACTTTGTATACCAGGGACCTTTGGCACTTTAGATTCAGGGGACTACATCTCCCATTGTTATCTTACAGTTATAATGCTGGCATAGCATAAGCAGAGATGTAGTCCACAACATCTGGAGTGCTGAAGGTTGCATGCATCTCATGTATGCTATGTCACATTTTTTCCCCAATTGTTTCTATTTCTCCTCACACTCTCTCTTTGGGACTCAATGCATAGAATTATGCATATATACGTTTTTCTACCTTGCCTTGCAGTGATAGGGATTCTTCCACGGTCATCCAACGATGGGAGTCAGGGCCGGACTGGGAAGAAAATTCGGCCCGGGCATTTTTAATTATAGCAGCCCACTAAAAAGGGGGCATTTTGGTGCAATGCTCTTCCAGGGCATACCATGCGCAGAGCTCTGCTGAAGAGCTCTAGCATGAGAAAAAGACCTTGTATTTGTTCTGCACAGCACAGGCACATTTAATAACATGCTTGCACTGTGTTTGCTTGAAATTTGTCTCTCGTGTTTCCACAGATGGGATACCAGGAGACAAAAATGCCAGGAAAGAGTATTGTGCAATGTGTGTGTGTGTGAGGGGTGTAGTGTGTGCTGTGTGTGAGTCATGGGTGCTGTCCGTGTTAGGGTGATGTGTGTGTGTCTGTTAGGGTTGTAGTGTGTGTTCAAGAGAAGTGTAGTGTGTGTGTGTGAGGGTGCTGTGTGGGTAAGGGTGCTGTGTGTGTGAGGGGTGCAGTGAATGAGAGCTGTGTCTGAGTGCTGGGTGCTGTGTTTGAGTGAGGGTGCTATGTGCATGTGAGGGTGTAGTGTGTGTGTGTGTGTGATGAGGGTGCTGTGAGTGCCAGGGGAGCAGTGTGTGTGTGTGCGTGAGTGAGGGTGCTGTGAGTGCCAGGGGAGCAGTGTGTGTGTGTGTGCGCGTGTGTGTGTGAGTGAGGGTGCTGTGAGTGCCAGGGGAGCAGTGTGTGTTCGTGTGTGTGAGGGAGGGTGCTGTGAGTGCCAGGGGAGCAGTGTGTGTGTGTGCGTGTGTGTGTGTGAGTGAGGGTGCTGTGAGTGTCATATTTTTCTAAATGACTGGACCTCTTAAGTACATTTATTCAATCACAAACATTTAATCGCATTATTACTATTGCCCTATACCACTCTGGACATTGAGTGGATCACTTAAAAGCTGCCATGCAGTTTGCTGGAACTAACACTTAAATTCCAGTTTATGAAGAGGATGTATTGGATGGGCAATAACTTTCCAAGTATTGGTAGCAGGTATGCTGGTACTGTGCTTTGTGAGTAGTTTTCTAAATAAATATACTTGTTCGCTAGCCATCATCCATCATGCATAAATACTGAAATCAGCAACAATAGCTGTATTTCAATGTTCATCAAAAATGCCATGCATTTAATTTTAAAAATGTATATTACTTTCGCTGGGAAGACTCTATATGGCTACAAACTATTGTACTTACAGTATAAAATGTGGAAGTAATGAGGAAAACGTGGTGCAAGTTATAACATTGGTGTGTGTGTGTGAGAGTGAGGGTGCTGCTGTGAGTGATTATATTCCCCCCTCCCTTCTTTCCTTATGCCAGGAAGGGGGGATCCTGCTGCTGGCATCCATCCCTGGTCCAGTGGTAAGTGAAATTTAGCCTGTGGGGCTAGAGTTCACTCTCGCGAGACCCGGACCGTTGCCATGGCAATGGTCCGGATCTCGCGAGAGAAACCCGGCGGAGCTGTAAGTTAGAGAGGAAGTGATGATGCCAGAAAGGAGCAGACAGGAAGCAGTCCGATGGTCAGGGCAGTCAGCAAAGGAGCATTGTCAAGAGTCAAGACTAGGTAAGAAACAAAGAAATCCACAAATACGTAGCAGGATGGCAGAGGTCAAAGATCGGAGACAAAAAGCATGGTCAGGGTCAAAGCCATAGGTCAGAATTCAAGAAGTTTTACTGGGAATCAGGAATCAGGAACTATGATCAGAGAGGAGAGAGAGAGAGAGGAAGAAGCGGGTGTCTGAGCCCTCTGGCAGCTGCCTCCATGATGCTGCAGGTGCCGTGGGCACCCAGGGATAGGTAGGTACTGGCAGGTCTTGTTACAGGTGGCAATATCCTAGTGTTACATTATTATACACATTATCTTGTACAACTAGTGACAATAAGGCCAAACTCAGGTAACACAATGCATACCCTCCAACATTTCAAATAGACAAAGAGGAACAGTTTAATCGTAGGCATATGAGTTCAGTTGTGGCCACGGGTGCACAATTTTGAGAAATTGTAGGTGACTTACTGATAACAATTTATGCTATTAATATGTAATTTAGAACAAAAACAATTTATCTTATTTAAAAGAGGGACATTAGGACAGAAAAGCAGGAGAGAAGGATTTGGGTCGAAAATAGGGACTGTCCCTCCTAGATGGGAACCCTTGGAAAGAATGCATAATGCAATGTTAATGACACAACGTTGAATGTTTTTGACTGCTCATTTTCTCTTCAAGCACATAAATGAGCAAAACTGAAAATCAACAAATCTGAAAGCCAAAAAATGTTCAAGGAATAATGCCAAGTAAAACTGATTAAATATAAAAATAAAAAAAAATTAGGAATTAGCCAGACGATCCTGAAATAACCATACAAATTTGCCAGTAATACGCTTTTTCCGCTGGGACATGCTTGATATGAAAAGGCATGCAGATCAAGAGATTTAAAATGTACCTTGCACTGCTGATTATTCACCTTAAAAGGGGCCCAACATTCGTTTGCAACCATTTTTTTTAAAGATCAAATTAAGTGAAAGATAAAACACTTTATTGATATTTAATTTAGTATTTCTAAGACTATTGCTTTAAATAGATTTAATTGTCCTCTAATTTGCAATACCAATATACCTTTTTTTCACAAAACCGATGATAAATACAACTTTAATAAACATATAGAAATAAAGAAAATTGAGCTACTGCCAAGTCAAATTTACTGTAATGGCAGGTTCTGTACAAAACAAACAGCATTTGAGTAGTGGACATGTTTTAGTACATCAATCTGTAAAAACATTTTTTGCTGATCCACAAATGTTCTACATGCGAAGCTCTCTAATGCAGTAATAGTAGGTTTATTTCCAACCATTTTCTAGAATCTGATAAAATAAATGGAAATGCAGCAGAAAAGTATGAAAAGGAAGAAATATAGTTTACGTAGTCTGCTCTATAATGCATTTAAAAAAAAAAAACATAACAGGAGTTTGGTAGATGTAATGTTATATGCAAGCTAAACCACAGCTAATTGTAAATAGTGCATTGTGTTTTTTACCAAGAACAAATTTATTATAATGATAAGACATCATGCCTGTTTCTAAGAGATCAAGTTTGTCAGACAGTTTATCTGAGTCCACCAGTAATCTAGCTTCATTCTGATTGGCGGTCAAGCAGTGACCCATAATTGCTACATTATAACTTACTGTTTTCCCAATAACAGTAATGAGCTTTTATAGCACTAACTATAATGAAAGTGTAAAAACAAAGCTTTACTCACCTTCCAGGACCTTGCTGTGGAGGAGTAGCAGGAGTGCAAACACACATGTGCAGCACGGGATCCAGCTGATTTCCCTCACCGGAAGTAACAAGGGTAGGGTATTTTCACGGGGTAAGTGATTTTGATAGAACACCAGAGCCGTAGTGACTTCATATTCCGGCTCTGGCATTACTGCGGTGCGCGGGAGGGAGCTGGGCAGAGAGAGCTCAGGGGAGAATGCTACTGCCAGCCTCGGGGGGCCCTGAGGTGGCCAGCTCCTGGGCCCCCCAGGAGAAGAGGCTGTCAAAATGCGGCCATGGCCACACTGGCGTACATACCCGGGTCGCAGGGTGGCTTTGCAGCTTTGACCCCTGTGACCACGGTATGTACGCCACTGGACACATATGCAGATGCAAAGCAATACATACACAGACACATATACATATACTTACTCTGACATATTAAAGGATACATACTCTGACACAGATACATACCCTGACACACATGCAGATACACAGACACACACATGTGTATACACAGAGATATACACATTGACTCACAGATACCTATACTGACAAACATGCAGATACTGTCATATGTTCATCCACACCTTGTGGTGTCTCTGGGGATAACTACCTTCTGGGCAATGGTGGAGATGCTGGTCGGCAGCTCTGTGACAGTGTGTCTGACTCCTGCGGCATATGGAAAGATACCGGCCGCTGCGGACCCACACCAATTTATAACCCCACATCATATGCACCGTATTGACGACGTCAACGTGCGTGTGACGTGTGGATCAGAGGCCGGGTACGGTATTTAAACTCCTTTCTTGCCTTTCCTCAATGCCCTATCGTGTTTTCCCTTAGTGGTTGTCTGAGAGTGTGTTCCTGAGCGTTTATTTCTGGTTATTGACTTTGGCTTTGTTTTGACTTTCCTGTATTTTGGCGTTCCCTCATCGTGCTGTTGTCTCATTCTGTGTCCCCGACCATGGCAAGTATTCTGACTATTCTCTGGTACGTTAAGTCCGGCCATTCTAGGTAAGACGTTATCTTTAGTCCTAGGTGTGATACAGTTTTGCGTGCTGGATCAACTAGTAATTCTGACATTACGACATGGCCATAGATCCTGCTGGCTCTGCCCCTGATGTGCGTCCTTGACAGTCTCAGCCAATCCTATGTGAAAACATTGTGATTGGATCAGACCACCACTTCTGATGATGTCAGCAGACAGGGGCAAGTCAAAGGCTAGCAGCTGCAGACGTGAATACAAGTAAGTTTTTACTATATTTAAAGAGGCAAGAGGGGGTTGGGGGGGGTGGCTAGATGGTGGTACAAACGTGTATTCCTGACCCTGTAGTGCTCCTTTAAAACACAACAAAATATTTTAAGGTGAATGGAAGGACAGCACTATAGGATTCCAGATACTATAAACACATCAATGAGATGAAGCAGTTGCAGTGCCTACAGTGTCCCTTTTATTCTTCTTGATCAATAGCAAATATATGACATATTAAAAAGGGTAAACTTGATGGACAAGATATTTTTTTAGCCTAAATATTATGTAACCATACCTTGTAATTTGCATAACTACACAAAGAACAGTGGACAAACATTACTGCTATCTTGCAATCTCAAGAAAGCCAAGTCAGATACATTGGGGAGATATGTCAATGTGTAGAAAATGTAATGTGAATCACATTAACCAGTGAAATACATGTACATATTAATTTATATACGTGAAAACAAAAGTCAATTAACTTGCTTAATTTCCCATTCATGTCATAATAAAATGGAACAATGACGGAAAACTTAAATAATAAGATTGCAGCCTAAATGAAAATTGGATGTATTTCTCCATTGAATTAGATTATATTGCCATCTTGTAAATGTCAGTCCATTACTTTAACCTATGGTATATACTATTAAAAGGGGATGTAATTTCAGCTACTCATTTATCTATATTCTGCATGTCCGAAGCATTCGGTATAAATATTATAGAACAGATTATAGAAGAAACCATTTGTGTGACATGTAAATTAAATAAATGAAGACCTGATGTCCTGATAGGGTCAACAACTAATCTGCATTTTATGGTTTAGTAAATGTAGAATATATTATTTTAATTTCCCAGCATTAACATCTCCACAACTACTTGTCATTTCCATTTATAATGTATTTATAATGTGATGACCAATTATCAAAATTGATGTTCATATCATTCATTTAATGGATATATTTCAAAACACCATACAATATATTTCTCATCACTATTGTTACATGCCGAATTATGTGAATTCCTATCTACACAAATCAATCATTTTAAAAAGAGGAAATACAAGAATAATTATAATAAAACAATACTCATGTTTGAAGATCCCGATTTTACTGCAAATCTTAAAGGGACACTGTAGGCACCCAGACCACTTCTGCTAATTGACATGTTCTGGGTACTATGTCCCTTTTGCACTTACATTGTTTACATTGCAGCTCTAAGTCGCTTCCGGATTCCTCACGATCATTGCCACGCATGCGCATTAGGTCTCCCCCGCTGGCTGACGCCGGCATGGGAAGGAGTGTGGGCGTAGCCTGACAGATTCAGGTAAGTGGCTGAAGGGGTTTTAACCCCTTCAGCCCCGCAGGAGCGGGGGTGCGAGTGAGGGGGGCACTCAAGGAGCCTATAGTGCCAGGAAAACGGGTTTGTTTTCCTGGCAGTATAGGATCCCTTTAAGGATTTTCAGGTTCTCTGATATATTCCATAGACGTCTGCAGGAGTGTTTTACATATCCTGTGGGTCTGTGAGCACAGAGGGTTTAAAGTGGAATTGGCACTTTCCAGAATTTCAAATATCATGCTTACTTATTCTCTCCAATTAATTAAAAGCTAAATAAGGGCCCGTGTTTCATCTCTCCTCAGAGAAGTCTTAATTGCTTCCACTACTACACACAAAACGTAGAGAGGATCATTTTTGTTACTAAAGTGTCTATTCCCTAAATGACAAATGTGCTTTGGAAAATGTGTCTGATTTTATTCCAATTCAATCCTCAGACATTCAGCAGATAAAATTCCTTAATGTATTCAGTAACAACCAAATCCCAAAACAAATTGAGCCAAATGGATCCCATCTATGTTCTAATGGATCTCATTGCTGTAGTAAAATTAATTTCATAGTAGCTCAAATGAAAAGCAGCTGAATTTAATTCTAATTTCCCTGCTAAAAACAAAAAGTACTGCTAAGGTGACATTAGGGGGATTTAGGGTTGGAGTATCCTTAAAGGCTTATGGTCCAGTACATCCAGTTGGAAGAACTGAATAAAAACAATCTGCGTGCAAATTCAGATGTTTGTGAATAACTAAATCACTCATGTTATATGGCGTTTTGGCTGACTTCAACAACTCAACCTGCTTATTGGTTGCTATTTAGAAGATATATTCCTTAAAGGAACACTGTCACTATGTATGAATACATATCTATATTCCTAACACTACAGTCCTGGTGCCCCTTAACACCCCCCACCATCTGCACAAAAATAAAAGCAAAAAAGAAATAAATAAACTAATTACTCACCTCACCTGTCTCTAGCACGGAGTCTCCCTCCTCCTCTGGTTGAGTCATCCTGGAAACCATGAGGGGCCAATCTAATGCTACTTATAGAGGAGCATTGGGGAACATAGGCACATGTGAGGCACTTTCTACGATGAGCCTTCAGTTCCTCCATAGATAATTATTGTATTCAATGATTCTCTATTGCTGACCGTGATGGCAATGCACTTGCACACGTGACATCACAGAATGAGAACTGGAAAGTTAGATTCCTCACACCCAGTGGGCTTGGATGCGTGGCTTGAAGCTGTGCTTACAAGCCTTCAAATTAGTTTAATATTGGGTTTGGGGGGTAAGATGGGGGGACATTAATGCAGGCACTATAACAACTTTAAGAAGAATTTGTTAAAGTGCCTACAGTGTCCGTTAAACTCCAAACTCCATGATGGAATCCAAATATTAAAGACTAGCTTACCCAGTCTGCAGTGAAACTCAGTACCTTGAAAAAGGAGTAGACTTGTGCATTCAGATTCAAGCTATTTGTTAATTTGTACGAATCAAGAATAGATAACTTGCAATACTAACAAAATAAGGAACACCTAATTGCTTGATGGATGAAAATGCATCCATACAACTCATTCATTTGTTATTTACTTATATGATTAAAAAAGGGAGCTCCCTCCTTGTAATTAAATTCTAGGGAAAAATCCTCCAATAAAATGTTCTCTGGAAGCACATTTCTTGCTATGGTTTTAAAGGGACAAGCCAGTGCCCAAATACAAATAATCATTATGCAGTAGATATACCAACATAATTCAGTAGATATACACCCAATAAAACATGCATGTACCGAATTATCCTTTCTGTCATTGGGATACATCTAAAAATCAGCTGACAAAAGCTGCAGATCTCTCGTCTGCAGCCTTTACAAGCCATCCTCTTCTAACCCAGCCCAGACTTTCTCTGGCTGTCCACTCACAGTCTTCCCAATGCAGCTCACTCAGAATTGGTTGCAAGGCAGGTGTTTGTGAGTTTAGCTCCACTGAACTTAAAGGAACACTATAAAGTTAGGAATACAAATGTGTTTTGCTAATGCTATAGTGCCCTTGTGGCAATTTAGGTTACTGGCCTCCACATGTAGGGAGTAATAAAAAAGGTGTTTTACTTACCTCTCCTACCTTTCTGTGCCAGTCTCTGCTATGCCATTGTGCCTTCTTGGCTGAGATAATCAAGACTGATTATCTCAGCCAATCAAATGCTTTCCCATAGGAAAGTATTGGGAGACTACTGTGTGTGCACGGCAATATGCTATGCTGCACCAAACAGACAATCTTTCTGAGACCATCTGATTGAAATAGCAGAGTTTTATTATGCTTTTTGAGAGGAAGCACCTCTAGTGGCTGTCTGAGTACCAGGATGACAATGTTTTGCACTGCAGGGTTAAAACAAGGGTGGCATGGCACCAAGGCCACTGAGATAAAGTGTCCTGTGTGCTTATAGTGTTCCTTTAACTGCCAGTATGTAACAGGAACTGTTCTTTGCTTCACAGCCAGAGGGGTTTTAACAAGGCTAATTTATATAAGTTTTAATTTCTATTGAAAACTGGACTTTATGGAAAATGTAATGTAACACATAAACTGTAATGTCAGCATATGTGGAGTGTTCCTTTAATGACTAACCTTCTTGGTCTTTAAAAGAGGTAAAGGTATGCTTGTATACCTTGCAATCAATCAAAATTGAAACATCTTCTCCCAAAAATGATAAATGCAATTAAAGTATATGGGGGTCAATATTTCATCCCGTATACCCCTACTAGCAATGCCATGAGTGAGGGCATGTCCACTAAACAGCCAGCAGCCAGGAGAGAAGGGCACCATTGGCGGTGGGTGTGGGCTATTAAATTATTAATGGACCTAATGTCGTTTCATCCCCCATTTATTGTAGAAAGCGGGGTAGGTTGGTAGGGGTAGGGGTAGCGGGGTAGGTTTTATTGGGGACTGGCTATGTGCTTTTGGATCCCTTGGCATCTGTGTAGGTTAAACCTGGCACATTTTAGGGTATAAAAACAGCATACCCACCCCCTTTTTTATATTACATTAGGTGTCCACTGGGTTATAACTAATTTAAAGGCCCTCTACTGCTGCCAATGGGTGGAGGCTGAGTGGTGACATTAGATCCCCGCTGCTTATAATTAATTTAAATTATCCCACCTGCTGAAAATGGCTGGGGTCTAGGAACTTGTTAGGTTCCACCCTCATTTATTAGTTAATGAATAGCTCCCATTGCCTAGTGTTGGGGTCTGAGGGAGAGAATAGGCTATTATAATTATATCCCCCATCCGCTGACCAAGTGACTAAGAGACCCCAAGAACCCCCCGTAGATTTTTCATTAATTAGAATAGGATGTCTCCTCACCCGTGGCACAAAGGGACCTGTGCCACATGTCCCCTTTATTTTATTAGCAATTTTGCAGCTATAGTAATAGTATATATATATTTGTTATATTCTTTATCTTTGCGAGTTTTTGCATTAAATACAACATTTTATGTGAATAGCATATTAACAACATTGAAACCGAAGCTGGACATACATCACCTAGCTTATCCTTCTCATTTTTAATGTTGTAAGCTAAAATACCCAGACTCGCCTCTAGTTCAGCTAATAAGCGTTTAACTGCGGGGATACCAGTGATGGGCTCCATGCACCTTGTGGCTAAGTGGCATAGCACCATGAAACTTAGGCTCTAGTAAGGCACCTATAGTAGGTATATGCAGCTGGTTAGCCTTATTTAGCTAAGAAGTGGAGATTTAGTTCGCTGGTGCTTAAAGCGGCACTGTCATGCCGAACTTACCTTTCCTCAATCTCTTCCTCTTCTACCCCTCTCTCAGGATCTGTTCTTCTTTTCTTCCTGTCTCCTTTAGTTTTCTTTAAAACCATAAGACAAAGTAGGGACTCTTTGTCTTATGGGATTCCTCCGCTTGACCAGCTCTGACCAGCGGAGGAGCAAAGTGTGCTTCATTTCCGCTGGTCAGAGCAATTTTCCCATGATCCCTAGCTTTCCTCCCTGTTCCCACAATGCTTCCTGTCAGTATTGCCAAACGTCCTGTCACTTAGACAGAACGCCGGCAAAACTGCCGAATTGCATCCTAACAGAATTCTCCATTGGTGTTAGGATGCAATTCGGTACTTTGTTTGTATCGGAATTTCATTCTAATGAATGAAACTCCGATCCTATTCATTGCCGCGGCTGCATCTTGCAGCCGCTTAGTAGATAACTCTCTAATTCCCACGGTATCAGGGAGCTATCTACTAAAAGGCTGAAAGACCTGAATTGGTCTTTCAGCCAACTTTACTAATACTAAGTAAAAATTACTTAGTATTAGTAAATAATATGCCCCTACTCGCTATACCGCGAGTAGGGGCATGTCTAGTAAGAAGTGAGCAGCCTGTGGCTGCTCACTGTAAAAAAAAAAAAACAAAAAAAAAAAACAATAAACACCCCCCCTCCCCTGCGCGGGGGTTAAAGATTGGGGGGGGGGGACCTACTGTCCCCCCCCCGCCCCCACCCCTGCGCGGTGGGTGGGGGCCCTAATAAAACAATAAGGGGGGGGGGACCTACTGTCCTCCCCCCCGGCCCCCACCCCTGAGCGGTGGGTGGGGGCCCTAATAAAACAATAAGGGGGGGGACCTATTGTCCTCCCCCCCTGGGCCCCCACCCATGCGCGGTGGGTGGGGGCCCTAATAAAACAATAAGGGGGGGGACCTACTGTCCTCCCCCCCGGCCCCCACCCCTGCGCGGTGGGTGGGGGCCCTAATAAAAACAATAAGGGGGGGGGGACCTACTGTCCTCCCCCCCGGCCCCCACCCCTGAGCGGTGGGTGGGGGCCCTAATAAAACAATAAGGGGGGGGGGACCTATTGTCCTCCCCCCCCTGGCCCCCACCCCTGCGCGGTGGGTGGGGGCCCTAATAAAAACAATAAGGGGGGGGACCTACTGTCCTCCCCCCCGGCCCCCACCCCTGAGCGGTGGGTGGGGGCCCTAATAAAACAATAAGGGGGGGGACCTACTGTCCTCCCCCCCGGCCCCCACCCCTGAGCGGTGGGTGGGGGCCCTAATAAAACAATAAGGGGGGGGGACCTATTGTCCTCCCCCCCCTGGCCCCCACCCCTGCGCGGTGGGTGGGGGCCCTAATAAAAACAATAAGGGGGGGGGACCTACTGTCCTCCCCCCCGGCCCCCACCCCTGAGAGGTGGGTGGGGGCCCTAATAAAACAATAAGGGGGGACCTACTGTCCTCCCCCCCTAGCCCCCACCCCTGCGCGGTGGGTGGGGGCCCTAATAAAACAATAAGGGGGGGGGGACCTACTGTCCTCCCCACCGGCCCCCACCCCTGAGCGGTGGGTGGGGGCCCTAATAAAACAATAAGGGGGGGACCTACTGTCCTCCCCCCCGGCCCCCACCCCTGAGCGGTGGGTGGGGGCCCTAATAAAACAATAAGGGGGGGACCTATTGTCCTCCCCCCCCTGGCCCCCACCCCTGCGCGGTGGGTGGGGGCCCTAATAAAAACAATAAGGGGGGGGGACCTACTGTCCTCCCCCCCGGCCCCCACCCCTGAGCGGTGGGTGGGGGCCCTAATAAAACAATAAGGGGGGGGACCTACTGTCCTCCCCCCGGCCCCCACCCCTGAGCGCTGGGTGGGGGCCCTAATAAAACAATAAGGGGGGACGACCTATTGTCCTCCCCCCCTGGCCCCCACCCCTGCGCGGTGGGTGGGGGCCCTAATAAAACAATAAGGGGGGACCTACTGTCCTCCCCCCCTAGCCCCCACCCCTGCGCGGTGGGTGGGGGCCCTAATAAAACAATAAGGGGGGGGACCTACTGTCCTCCCCCCCGGCCCCCACCCCTGAGCGGTGGGTGGGGGCCCTAATAAAACAATAAGGGGGGGACCTACTGTCCTCCCCCCCGGCCCCCACCCCTGAGCGGTGGGTGGGGGCCCTAATAAAACAATAAGGGGGGGACCTATTGTCCTCCCCCCCTGGCCCCCACCCCTGCGCGGTGGGTGGGGGCCCTAATAAAAACAATAAGGGGGGGGACCTACTGTCCTCCCCCCCGGCCCCCACCCCTGAGCGGTGGGTGGGGGCCCTAATAAAACAATAAGGGGGGGACCTACTGTCCTCCCCCCGGCCCCCACCCCTGAGCGGTGGGTGGGGGCCCTAATAAAACAATAAGGGGGGACGACCTATTGTCCTCCCCCCCTGGCCCCCACCCCTGCGCGGTGGGTGGGGGCCCTAATAAAACAATAAGGGGGGGACCTACTGTCCTCCCCCCCTAGCCCCCACCCCTGCGCGGTGGGTGGGGGCCCTAAATGAACCCCCCCATCAAGGTGACTAGGGGTCCCAAGCCCCTAGTCACCCCCCACCCAAAACATTCTATCCCCTACCTACCCCCCTCACCCTAAAAATAGTGAGGGGGGAATAAAATAACTAACCTGTAAAAAAAAAAAAATTAAACTTACCATTTGACGTCTTCTTTTTTCTAAATTCTTCTTACTTCAGCCCCCCAAAAGGCCAAATAAAAATCCATAAACCCGTCGCACTTTAAAAAAAAAAAAAAAAAAAAACGAGCGCAAACAAAAATTAATCCATCTTCACCCATGGAGGGCACGCCGCGTACTGAGCTCCGCAGGGCGGGTCAAGGCTTATAAAGCCTTGCCCCGCCCTGCAATTAGGCTTAGAACACAATGATTGGTTGGTTTAAGCCAATCAGAGTGCTCTGTGTCATTTTACACAGCGTGGGAAAATTCAAAAGAACTTTCCCACGCTGTGTAAAATGACAGATCACTGTGATTGGATGGTTTTCAAACCATCCAATCACAGTGCTCTGTGTCATTTTACAAGCGTGGGAAAATTCCAAAGAACTTTCCCACGCTTGTAAAATGACACAGAGCACTGTGATTGGATGGATTTCAAACCATCCAATCACAGTGCTCTGTGTCATTTTACACAGCGTGGGAAAGTTCAATTTTCCCACGCTGTGTAAAATGACACAGAGCACTGTGATTGGATGGCTTGAAATCCATCCAATCACACTGCTCTGTGTCATTTTACAAGCGTGGGAAAGTTCTTTGGAATTTTCCCACGCTTGTAAAATGACACAGAGCACTGTGATTGGATGGCTTGAAAACCATCCAATCACAGTGATCTGTCATTTTACACAGCGTGGGAAAGTTCTTTTGAATTTTCCCACGCTGTGTAAAATGACACAGAGCACTCTGATTGGCTTAAACCAACCAATCATTGGGTTCTAAGCCTAATTGCAGGGCGGGGCAAGGCTTTATAAGCCTTCCCCCGCCCTGCAGAGCTCAGTCTGCGCGGAGCCCTCCATGGGTGAAGATGGATTAATTTTTGTTTGCGCTCGTTTTTTTTTTTTTTTTTTTTTTTTAAAGTGCGACGGGTTTATGGATTTTTATTTGGCCTTTTGGGGGGCTGAAGTAAGAAGAATTTAGAAAAAAGAAGACGTCAAATGGTAAGTTTAATTTTTTTTTTTTACAGGTTAGTTATTTTATTCCCCCCTCACTATTTTTAGGGTGAGGGGGGTAGGTAGGGGATAGAATGTTTTGGGTGGGGGGTGACTAGGGGCTTGGGACCCCTAGTCACCTTGATGGGGGGGGGGGGTCATTTAGGGCCCCCACCCACCGCGCAAGGGTGGGGGCCAGGGGGGGAGGACAGTAGGTCCCCCCCCCTTATTGTTTTATTAGGGCCCCCACCCACCGCGCAGGGGTGGGGGCCAGGGGGGGAGGACAGTAGGTCCCCCCCCTTATTGTTTTATTAGGGCCCCCACCCACCGCTCAGGGGTGGGGGCCGGGGGGGAGGACAGTAGGTCCCCCCCCTTATTGTTTTATTAGGGCCCCCACCCACCGCTCAGGGGTGGGGGCCGGGGGGGAGGACAGTAGGTCCCCCCCTTATTGTTTTATTAGGGCCCCCACCCACCGCGCAGGGGTGGGGGCCAGGGGGGGAGGACAATAGGTCCCCCCCCCCTTATTGTTTTATTAGGGCCCCCACCCACCGCGCAGGGGTGGGGGCCAGGGGGGGAGGACAATAGGTCCCCCCCCCTTATTGTTTTATTAGGGCCCCCACCCACCGCGCAGGGGTGGGGGCCGGGGGGGAGGACAGAAGGTCCCCCCCCCCTTATTGTTTTATTAGGGCCCCCACCCACCGCGCAGGGGTGGGGGCCGGGGGGGGGACAGTAGGTCCCCCCCTTATTACCATTTTTTTTTTTTTTTACAGTGAGCAGCCACAGGCTGCTCACTGTTTAGTGGACATGCCCCTACTCGCGGTATAGCGAGTAGGGGTATTGGGGAGATTTTAATCTCCCTTGTCCTATTATGGGGGTCATATTGACCCCCATAGAGTGAGGGGGGACCTGGGGGGCTTATGAAGTGGTGGGGAGCACTGCTCCCTGCCGCTTCTCTCTTTACATATTGCAAGGAGGGAGCTGCACGCCGGTAGCTCCCTCCTTGTAATAAACTGAACGAACAAACTAACACTGATACTCAGTGTTAGTTTGTTCATCTGATTTTTTCTATTCATTCATTCGTCTGTCTGATGAATGAATGAATAGATGAAATTCCCGTTCGCATGTCCAGGTGTTTCACTGGGCATGTGCGGGAATCTCACAGTCTGTGTAGTGTGGGTAGATGACGTGTCCCACAGGGACTTCACCTACCCACACAAAGATGGCGGCGCCCTGAATATAGATCGGGGCAGAAGATAAAGAATTAAAAAGAGGTAATGTGGGGGGCTTAGGGGCATTTGGGGGTGACTAGGGGGTCGATTGGATGTAGTGGAGACGGGAGGGGGGTTAAAAAAAAAACGGGATTCGGCATGACAGTGCCGCTTTAAGCAGAAGGCTGTGGCCTTAAGCAGAGCGTGCTGTGGGTAGCTGTAATGTTACAGGGGTACCGCTTATGCGCTTTATGTGGTGGTGGTTGGTGGGGAAGGGCAGGGATATGCTATTTTAGAGCTTAGCCTTAAACCTTAGCTGCAGCTGCAAATGTCAGGTTGGCAGTTCGGTTGCTTCAGGTGCCCCCTGGGTACAAATGGGGTGATTCCCACTACAGTCCAGGCTGGGTGGTCTGGTGGCAGTAACTTCTCTGCAGGAAGGCTGGTGCTTCATTGAGGTGCTTCATATTGCGTTTGTCTTGCCCGCTTTGTCGGCGATTAGTCATCGGGGGCCCCACTTATAGGACATCGAATTCTCCTGGAGGAGCTGGGTGATCTGCTTGAGGGATCTCCACCATGTCAAAGTATGCCAAGAAAAGTCCCAGTACAATTCCAGCTGTGCCCCCTCAAAAGAGACTGTTGGGGTACCCCTGGCTCCCCCCATTATTACTCCACAGTCAGAGTCCTGCACCAGTTTTATCAAGACATCCCTGGGTACCTCTTGGGCTGCGTTGGTCGCTTTGTTGAGTCGGAAGCAGGAGCCCACCACGAGTTGCTTGGTCTAGTTAGGCATGAGGAGAGTGGCCAAGAGCCTCCGGCAATAATGAGGGAGCACTGCTCCTGAAATTGTTTCTGGCACTCCCCGTATCCTCAGGTTGCGTGCCTTGGCCTTGCCCTCCATATTGGCAATCTGGGCCTGGTGGTCAGCACACTGCTTTTGCAATGCTCCTATGGCAGCATCTGTAGTTGATTGTGCGAGTTTGGAGCCTTTGATGCTTTCTTTCACTGCCTGTACTCATGTAGTGAGCGTGGACACTGTTTCTCAGACTGGTGCCAAGTCCACATTAAACATTGCCTGGATCTCCTTCATTAATGTCTTGATGTCTGCCTTTGTGGAGGGAGACGAGTCTTCCTCCTCTGTGAGTGCCCTTGGCCCTGTTCGCCTGCTCGGTGGAGGGGAGAGGTGTTCCGTGATGCTGTCCTCGTCTGAGGAAAGTGATGTAGAGGCCTCAGCAGGTGCCATCTTGGAGGGTTCAGGATATGTGCCTATATCTCAGGAACCCGAGCCCGAGTCTGAGCGCAGCTTCTTGTTTATCTTAGTAAAATAGATGGCGTGTTCCGCACCCAAAATTATACGTACATAAATCTTCAGATAGTGTGATACTGTAGACCTCAGAATAACAGAAAATAAAACAGTAATAGTGCAATACAGTATACAGTATAGTAGAATACAAATTGAAATAATAATGCCATATGAGATCAATTAAGCTTTCTTAGAGCTCTGCTGTGTTGCGCATGGATGGTATAATCCCCATCTAAGGATATGAAGTGTAGTTGGCAATACAGGTGCTCCAAATGCAATACAACGTGCGTGATATATATGAAGACAAATAAACAAGGAGAAAACTCCAATGGTGAAGTAAATACTTGTAAATAAAAAGAAAGTAAGGTAATGTACTTACATTTACTAGAGCAAGACTTGCTCTAGTTTCAACAGCATTGGTGGTATAATCCCTATCTGTGAATATGTTGGTACTAGGAAGCAAATTAAAAAATAAAAAGTAAATAGCTATAAAAAGCAAACTTTTTTTTTTAACCAAAATAGTAAAAGACATTGTAACGGATCACCTGGCACCCTGACTGGGTACCTCCGTTAATGGATGCTCCTAGCGCTTCCTGAGGACTCCAAGCACTCTGGCAGACACCACAATCACCGAATCTGAGAAGCATATGAATGCTCTCAAGCCTCTGAATGCTGTAGACAGTTGAATAGGAACCATACGAATAGGCTTGCACTCCTAGCAGTCAAACTGGAACAGCATACAATAAATCCTCCCCCAATAATGAGATGACACTTCACTTTGAGGGTTAAACAGGAACTCTGGACTGGCTCATCCAGCCTGGCTTTTATTTCCATCTCACACATACAGGCCCCACCCAGGGGGAGGCATAAAATATCCAATAGCATAGATGTTACCTCCCACACATCTCCTCCCCTTAGATTAACACTTAACCCAATTACACATACAGTTAAAACATACTTTCTACCCAACTTTCATAACTCTAAAACCATACATCACATTCACATAAAAATACATATCCACAATCAATCCATTCAGGGGAACAACATATTAAAAAATGGCATGAATCAGACCAGGGGTTCAAAAGTTAGTAATAGTATCTTTTAAAACCCCTGTCAGCATGACTTTCCAGCTCAGACCGGTTACCTCCCACAATGCCTCACAATCCCTCCCCTCTGGCCTGGAGATAATTGAGGAAGGAATCTAATTATCTCCAAGGACTGAGGCAAAACTCCATTACCCACATGGCAGACAAAAAGACAGTAAAAGACATAAAATACTTTAAAATACAGAAAGTTACTTTTTATCCATAACACACAGACATTTCACATATCCCCAGATAGCTGGGATCTGAGCACACAAAACTACCGAATAGCGCGCAGATCCTATTCACACAGTACAATTGCCATGGAGCTAAAGTCTTTCCCATAGTCTTTCATTATATGAATAGGCTCCATGGTATAGCTATCTGGGGTATCACCTTCACATAAGGTCTGGTCCATAGTCCAAAGGCAAGAGGCGGGCAAGCAGCCCCCTCCAAGGACACGTGGCGAGGTCAGTTTCGCCACACTTCTCCCCTTTACCCCCCAGACTAACAGGGTATCTGACCTTCTGCCGGTCAGTGCCCTGGTTAGTCCAGCAACCCACCCATGAAGCACAAACAGCAGTACCTCCCACCCACAATAACTGGTTACTACACCTGGGTAGAGGAGAACTTTGTCCAGGTCCAGGTGCCTCACCACGGCTGTGTGGGGGACTGGTAGTCTGCCTTGGTGGGTTGCTGAGTGGGCAGAGACAAGCGGTACTCTGCCCTGGTGCCAGTGCTACCACTGAAGTAGCCTGATTGGAGCCTGGTTGTGGGAGGGGGAGACCGACCGTTTCCCCTCTGGGCAGGGCCGGATTAAGAGCCCAGTGGGCCTGGTGCTGACAATTATGATGGGCCTAATTACGGAATCTTATTGACCAAAAACACTAAAACAGTCATACCTCCCAAAAAGGGGGCATGTCTGTCCAAAAAATTTGAAGGACAGCCTGGCATGAATGCATGTCAGGCTGCCCGCCAACCCTGCAGGCTGTCCAACTAAGGGCATACTATGCAGGCAGCACCCTGAGCTTGACATAAATGCGTCTAATGATGCGCTCACTCGATGCTTTCTAAGGACTGTCCCCTAGCATTCACATGTCCACTTGTCTCCTTACCTTCTTACTAGCAGGCAGAAGTTCCTGATATATAGTCTGAGAAAGAGAAAAGGTGTATGTAGTGAGTGTAGAAGAAAGGGGACATGCCACAGTGCTAGAGAGACCAGCGTCTGCATTACCTAAACTAATTTTATTGTCAGCCAGTCCACACAAGTTTTGTTCCCATACATCCCTCTTAAGCTTCCAAACTTAAAGGGACACTATAGTCACCATAACAACTACAGCTTATTGTATTTGTTCTGGTAAGTAGAATCATTCCATTCAGGCCTTTTGCAGTAAACACTGTCTTTTCAGAGAAAATAACTCCACTGGCCACTCCTTAGATGGCTTCTAGAGGTGCTTCCTGGGGCAGTACTGCCTAGTGTGCAGCACTGCCATTCAGTGTCTCCACCCTCTGCATGCAGACACTGAACTTTCCTCATACAGATACATTGATTCAATTTATCTTTATGAGGAGATGCTGATTGGCCAGGGCTATGTTGGACTTGTGCTGGCTCTGCCCTGATCTGCCTAGTTGACAGTCTCAGCCAATCCTATGGGGAAGTATTGTAATTTGCTCAGACCACCACTTCTGATGAGGTCAGCAGACAGTCAGTTCAGAGGCAGAGCCAGCAGCTGCAGACTTGAATACAAGTTACATTTTACTATACTTAGGGAGTACTTGCCACCTTTCTTGGAAAAAAAATACCAGCCTTAATCATTTGTATAATCACAAGGAGTGACATCAGAGAAAATTCTGTAAAATCACCAACAAACTACTCACAGTTTGATTCTGCTGTATAGATGGATTGCCCCCAGTGTCTCAGTCTCGCAAGTCACTCAGTGTCCATATGTATCACAGTGTCAGTGTCCCCATGTCGCCCAGTCCCCTAGTCTCCCAGTGTCTCAGTGTCCCCATTTCTCCCAGTGTCCCAATGTCTCTGTGTCCCCATGTCACTAGGATACTGGGGACACTGAGAGACCTGGGGACACTGAGACATTTAGGGAAACTGGGAGAAATGGGGACACTGAGACACTAGGGACACAGACACTGGGAGACATGGGGACACTGAAACATTTGTGGACACTAAGACACTAGGGACACAGAGACATGGGAACACAGACACTGGGAGACTAGGGGACACTGGGAGACTAGGGGACACTGGGAGACTAGGGGACACTGGGAGACTAGGGGACACTGGCTGGGAGACAGACACTTGGGGACACTGGGAGACATGGGGACAGTTGACATAGACATGGGGACATATAGGGACACATGGGGACACTAGGCACACTGAGACACTATGAACACAGACACTGGGAGACATGGGGACACTGAAACATTTAGGGACACTAAGACACTAGGGACACAGAGACATGGGGAAACCGGGAGACTAGGGGACACTGGCTGGGAGACTGACACTTGGGGACACTGGGAGACATGGGGACAGTTGTGGACATAGACATGGGGACATATAGGGACACATGGGGACACTAGGCACACTGAGAGACATGGGACACAGACACTGGGAGACTTGGGGGCACTGAAACTAGCGACACTGGATGGGGTACATTGGGAGAAATGGGGACATAGTGTCTCCGTGTCCCAATGTCCCTATGTCTCACAGCATCCCCATGTGTCTCAGCATCCCCATGTGTCCAAGTGTCCCCAAGTGTCTCAGTGTTTCCAGGTCTCCCAGTGTCTGTGCCCCAAGTGTCTCAGTGTTTCCAGGTCTCCCAGTGTCTGTGTCCCCATGTGTTCTAGTGTATCAGTGTCCCCTAGTGTCTGTGTCCCCTAATGTCCCCTAGTGTCTCAGTGTAGGGGACACTGAGACACTAGGGGACACAGACACTAGGGGACACTGATACACTAGGACACATGGGGACACAGACACTGTGTCTCAGTGTCCCCTAGTGTCTCAGTGTCCCCTAGTGTCTCAGTGTCCCCCTAGTGTCTCAGTGTCCCCCTAGTGTCTCAGTGTCCCCTAGTGTCTCAGTGTCCCCTAGTGTCTCAGTGTCCCCTAGTGTCCCTGCTGCCTTTCCCCCCATCCCTCACTTACCTGAGCTGTAGAGCTGCTGTCTGGACTCTGTGCTGTGTTGCTGCTCCCCCGCGGATCAGTGAGTAGTAGAGAGAGGCAGGGATATGCTGTAACTTCCTATCCCTGCCTCTCTCCAGTGACAGAGACCCCTACTGGCCGGTGTTGGTATTGCAGAGTAATCTCCATTTATTCTGAGAGAAATACCTGCATTTGTATTGCCGGTATTACTGCAATACTGGCACGACCAGACAGCCTCAAATACCAGTCAGGTGGCAAACCAGTAAAATACCAGTCAGGTGGCAAACCTAACAGTAGTGTGTAAAAAAAAAAAAAAAAATTTTTTTTTTTTTTTTTTTTAAATGGGCCTATTCCATGGGCCTGGGCCTGGAGCTGCAGCTCCATCAGCCCCTATGTTAATCCGGCCCTGCCTCTGGGTACACAGCTCTGCTGCTGGAGACAGACTGTTTCCCCTTTGGCTAAACAGCCCTGTCGTGGGGGGGCAGGACCGACCGTCCCTACCCCCTGTGTTGGAAGTGCACAGACCACTGTCCCATCTGCACAGGTGTGGGGCTTACAGTCTCCCCCTGGTACATTAAGCTGCCGCTGGGGAGAGGTGGTAACCAGCTCCTCTCCCATTAGAACACTCTGCCACTGGGGAATGGAGACTGGGCTCTCTATTTCCTGTACATTAATGATCCGCCGCTGGGGAGAGGTGGTAACAATCTCCTCTCCCATACATACTTCCCGTCTCTGCGGAGGGAGACCGACTGTCTCTCCTCCCAGCACAGAGTCCTGCTGAGGGGGAAAGGGGGCTGGGCTCTCCCTTCCCTGCTGGATACTCTGCCGCTGGGGAATGGAGACTGGGCTCCCAATTCCCAACAAATCACACTGCCGCTGGGGAGGGAGGACGGCCCCTTCAGCTCCCTGTAACTTGGGCGCAGAGACCACGGTCCCATCTGCGCTGGTGTGGGGCTTACTGTCTCCCCTTGGTGTGCTAAGCTGCCGCTGGGGAGAGGGGGTAGCAAACTCCTCTCCCTTACACACTTTCAGCCGCTGGGGAGCAGGGCTGACCCTCTGTACTCCCTGTAGGCAGGGCGCAGAGACCACGGTCCCATCTGCGCTGGTGAGGGGCTTACTGTCTCCCCTTTGTGAGCTGCACTGCCGCTGGGGAGAGGGAATAACAAACTCCTCTCCCTTACACACCTTCAGCCGCTGGGGAGAGGAGATAACAGGCTCCTCTCCCTGAACCGTAGACTGCTGCTGGGGAGCAAGAACGGCACCTTCAGCTCCCTGTAACGCACACTGCCGCTGGGGATCTGGGCCGACTGCCCAGCATCCCTGTAGGGCCGGTAGAGAGACGGCAGTCCCATCTCCACCTGCCATCTGTGGGTCTTCCCAGGACCAATCCGTGAGGCCCCTCAACATTTGTGAGTAAGGGCCACCTGCTTCCCCACCTGGCAACTCTGGCTGCTGCTGGGGATCTGGGCCGGCTGCCCAGCATCCCGGTGGGCCCGGTGGAGAGACCTTGGTCCCATCTCTACCTGCCTGTTGTGGTTCCTCACAGGACCAGTCTATGAGGACCCCCACTTCGGGTTCCTCCCGCCGCCTCAGGGAAAGACGGCTAACCTCCTCGGATGCAGCCTCTACTCGGCTGCTGTAACGCTCCTGCTGCTGAGCATACTTCCTCTCTTTCGCCAGCCGGAATTCTCGGTCCAGCCTTGTGTTTCGCTCAGCCATGACCTGGTTCCAGATCACCCGGCATGTCTCCATGGATATATCATCCCCATACTCGGCCACTCGCTGCCTCACCTCGGCCAGACAATCATCTCCAGAGCCAGAACCTTCCATACTTGTCTGCTCCCAGGGGCGCTGCACGACTGCTAGCGTTGCCCTCAATTTGTAAATCCAAACAGTGTCTCTGAGCTGCTTTACCTCGCACTAGGACGCCATCCCACCGCTTGCCACCAATGTAACGGATCACCTGGCAGCCCGACTGGGTACCTCCGTTAATGGATGCTCCTAGCGCTTCCTGAGGACTCCAAGCACTCTGGCAGACACCACAATCACCGAATCTGAGAAGCATATGAATGCTCTCAAGCCTCTGAATGCTGTAGACAGTTGAATAGGAACCATACGAATAGGCTTGCACTCCTAGCAGTCAAACTGGAACAGCATAGAATAAATCCTCCCCCAATAATGAGACGACACTTCACTTTGAGGGTTAAACAGGAACTCTGGACTGGCTCATCCAGCCTGGCTTTTATTTCCATCTCACACATACAGGCCCCACCCAGGGGGAGGCATAAAATATCCAATAGCATAGATGTTACCTCCCACACATCTCCTCCCCTTAGATTAACACTTAACCCAATTACACATACAGTTAAAACATACTTTCTACCCAACTTTCATAACTCTAAAACCATACATCACATTCACATAAAAATATATATCCACAATCAATCCATTCGGGGGAACAACATATTAAAAAATGGCATGAATCAGACCAGGGGTTCAAAAGTTAGTAATAGTATCTTTTAAAACCCCTGTCAGCATGACTTTCCAGCTCGGACCGGTTACCTCCCACAATGCCTCACAATCCCTCCCCTCTGGCCTGGAGATAATTGAGGAAGGAATCTAATTATCTCCAAGGACTGAGGCAAAACTCCATTACCCACATGGCAGACAAAAAGACAGTAAAAGACATAAAATACTTTAAAATACAGAAAGTTACTTTTTATCCATAACACAGACATTTCACATATCCCCAGATAGCTGGGATCTGAGCGCACAAAACTACCGAATAGCGCGCAGATCCTATTCACACAGTACAATTGCCATGGAGCTAAAGTCTTTCCCATAGTCTTTCATTATATGAATAGGCTCCATGGTATAGCTATCTGGGGTATCACCTTCACATAAGGTCTGGTCCATAGTCCAAAGGCAAGAGGCGGGCAAGCAGCCCCCTCCAAGGACACGTGGCGAGGTCGGTTTCGCCACAGACATTAAAAAGTCTAAAAACAGAATGAGTCCCACTTGGCGCGTTTTGCCTTTCCAAGGCTTTGTCAACAGTGTGAGAAGATCCTTGCAGTGTTCTGTTTCTATGTGAAGATCTTTATTGAAGATTGCTGCCTGGTGAGTGCAATTTCTGGTTTCATACCGGAATATTAGTAAGTAAACTATATATTCCAATTACAGTAATTTTAATTTATGAGTAATTACAAATGAGGTGATGAATATCTTATTGGTATATGAATAGCCAACAACTAAATATAAATACAAATGGTAATTTTGCATAGTATAGGTATTCTATAGATGTATATAACCATAACAAATAAAATAAACAATACAAGATAAAAAGCAGCTCTGATAATTTATATAATAAAGGTGTGTAAATTAGATGCCATTGCCAATAATCATAGTATTACATGACAGCATTTGTGGCATAAATTTAAGTAATATTTGGGATTGTAAAAAATATAGATCTAATCCAAAAATGCATACAAAACTGTATGTCCATGAGAGATTGTGATAGGAGGAGGATTGTAATGTGGATGGAAGACTGAGTGTTGCAAAGAAAAATATGGATATTATAAAAAATAATTAGGATAATAATACAAATCGATACCTAAAAAGATTTATGGTATACAAAATTGTATAAATTGAATTCTACATTAAGACCATTAGGGTGTAAAGTGTCCAAATAATACACCATTTCATTTCCATTTCAGTCTTCCTGATCTTTTTTTTACAATATCTCCTCTTCTCCAGTGATTTTTTACAATTGCAATTCCAGTGAATGTAAGGTGTTTAAGATTTTTATCATGCATACAAACATGTGACGATACAGAATGCTTTTTAAAACCTTTTTCAATGTTTCTGCAGTGTTCTGCTATTCTTATTATTAATGGTCTGACAGTTCTGCCAATATATTGGAGGGCACATGGACACTCCAATAAATAGATCACATTCTTACTGTTGCAAGTGATTATATCTTTAATACTGTATATTTTTCCTGTATTATTAGATTTAAAAGTAGTTGTTAATTTAGCTGTTGGTCTGGTCTTTTTACAGGCTATACAGCAATTACATTTATAAAAACCTTTTTTGCTTGTCATAGAACTATAGGGTTTTTTTTGACTGGTTCTTGTATAATTTTTTTGTTAAGTGCATCTTTAATTTGGGTGCGCCTCTAAATACCACTTCCGGTTTATCTGGGATTATGTTTTTTAATATGTCATCTTCTTTTAACAAGTGCCAATGTCTGTTCATGATATTTCTAAGTATTCTTATTGCTGTAGTCTATCACGATGGGTAAGAAGCAGTCTTAGTTTTTTAGTTTTTTTCTCTTTGTGTATAAGTTCTCTTCTATTTAGGGTTAAAGTTTGGTTAATAGTGGATTCTATACCTGTAGTTCTATAACCTTTTTGGATGAATCTTTTTTCAAAACATTGGCTTGTTTAGTGATGATAGAGGTTTCTGAGCAATTTCTCCTTAACCACATCATCTGACTCTTTGGTAAACTGTCTGTTACGGTTGCCCAAGGCTAGCTGGGGGTTGGACCACTTGGATATCCTTGTTCCCGATCCTCCTCGAGAGCAGTAGAAAGCATCAATTCCATATCTAGCGATATTCCTGTAAGTGTAGAGTAGTCAGGTAGTTCCTAGCAAGCAGCATTTCCCTACAACACGAGTCGAGGCTGCGAGTTGAGGGTAAGAAATCTGGTTTATTGAACGGCCAGGCATTGCTTAAATACACATGTTCAGGCCAGAGGCACAAACTTCTGGACCTGATGGTACACAGGGTGACAAGCAACAACAACCAATGGTGACAAAGTGCATCTTTTCAAACACTCCCCTCTATCCTGGAGATAATTTGTCTCAACGGTTACAATAACTTAATTATCTTCAGGTACAGGCAATATTTTAGTTTTTACAAGTATATAAGTATGTAAAAACTACATAAAATTCTATAACGTATACATCATATTCTTTAATTGGTACATTCAACATATCCCCAGACAGTTTGGATCTGAGCGCATAAGGTATCCGAACAGCGCTCAGATATCACAAATGGAGTGGCAATGCCATGGGGATAAAAAGTGTCTCTAGGGCATGAACTAAAGGTTAATTAGGTTGCACAGCTCATGTAAAAGCCAAGAATGAATCTCCATGTGTGCTCAATGGTTTTGTGTGGTTTGTGGCTCTTATGTCGGCAAACTGGCAGCCCAGAGATCCTCTTCCATAGGGTCATGTGTAGTGTCGGTATAGCCTTTGTAGTCCCAAAGTACCAAACGGTACGGCGTTCGGTGTCTTATGCACGTACGGACGGTGCACAGGGTATCCCAGCAGGGTTCGTATAAAATAGTGTCCGAGAATAGTACCAGACGGATGACAACCAGGTCCCTCTGGGCGTTCGGCGGTTAAAGATGGCCGCCGCCACGTGTTCGTGCATACGAACAACGACCACCCCGTTGACTGCCAATTAGGCTGCGGTTAACCACAAAACCGCAGCTCCTGGGTGGTTAATAAGGGGCACACTCCTCAGGTAGGGTGGTCGGTCGTTTGGTATTTTATTTGTTATTATAGAGGTGAACAGGGTTAATTGTCGGCACACGCCATGGGCCGGGTGGTCGGTCATTAACCACAAAAAACGCAACTCCTGGGTAGTTAATCAAGTAGGGTGGTCGGTGGTTCAGTAGTTTATTCAGTATTTCAAAGGTAAACAAGGTTAATTGTCGGCACATGCCAAGGGCCGGGTGGTTGGTCATTCGTACATACGAATGACCTGGGAAATTTATTTGTGAGTTTTACCAGTTTTAGCAAAAAAAGGTAACAAAAGTAGGAGACAGGGAGAACTTTGTAACACTGTCCAACCATACTTTACCGTGACAAGTGACAACTTTTGGTGTATATGTAATTATTTACATGAACCTCTTTGAAATGTGTCTTGATATGTATCTTGTTGTCCTTAATATATATATTAAGATCGAGATAGGTGTGACCATAGTGTCACTGAAATCCACAGTTAAAACTATGCCTTCATCGTTAGCATTTAAAAAAAGTTAGAAAATCTTGGGCTGAAGAAATAGATCCTCTCCAAATAAACAGAAGATCATCTATGTATCTGGAGTAGGATACCAGTCTTTCCACCCAGTCATGCCCCCTCCAGACTGATCGATCTTCCCACTCTGCCATGTAGAGGTTGGCATAACTGGGTGCAAACCTGGTACCCATAGCCATTTCTGTTTTTTGTAAATAAAAACCTGCTTTAAACCACAAGTAATTGTGTTTTAAAATTAGATCTATATCTTCAATTATAAAATCAATCTGCTCCTGGATCCTGGAGTTATCTTTTTCTAATACAGACCTTTCTGCCTGGCATCCCTTATTGTGGTGGATGATGGTGTATAGTGATTTAACATCACATGTAATAAGTATAAAATCTTCCCAAGTGATCTTTTTAAAAAATTTTAACGAATCCATAGTATCTTTAAGGTATGACTTTGTTTTTTTACGACATATGGTTGTAGAATGATGTCGATATACTCGGAAAGGTTTGAAAGAAGTGATCCTATGCCAGATACAATAAACCGACCTGGAGGATTATTTATACTCTTATGGATCTTTGGTAGAAAGTATATAACCGGGATCATGGGGTGCATTATGTTTATATACTTATACTCTTTAGAGTCCAGGATCCCTGCATCCCTTCCCTTATCTAAAAATCTTTTAGTTTAATCTTTATTTCTATGGTTGGATTATTAGTTAGTTTCGGGTAGGTTTTAGTGTCATTGAGTTGTTTGTATGCTTCTTCTTCATACTTTTGTCTGGACAATATGACATGGCCTCCACTTTTTTTGTCCGGTTTGATTACTATTGAGGGGTTGTTGTATAGGTCTTTTAGTATTTGTCTCTCTTTTCTATTCATATTAGGTTTATCGCCTGTTTTGCTATCTAAAGTTTTTAGATCTTTACATACTTTCTTTTCAAAAATATCTAACGCACTAGATTTAAAATAAGCTGGATAGAAGGTGGATTTGTTTTTTAAAGAGCTTCTTTTATAATCTTTTTCTTTATCATTCTTGTTTTCTCTATTGGTGTTTTCAGTGGTGGTGATATTATCTTTACCAATATAGAATTGTTTTAAGGTGGCATTCCTTACGAATTTGTTGACATATATATACGTTTGAAAGGATTTATACTTTTTGGTGGGAGCAAATTTTAAGCCTTGCTTTAGGACATTAATTTAAGTTTTGTCTAAGGCATGGGTCATCAACCTGGTCCCTACCGCCCACTAGTGGGCGTTTCAGGATTCCAGGTGGGCGGTAGGGATTTCCAGGTTGATAGTGCGGGCGGGCGGGTGCGAGCCGGCGGTACCCGTGCAACGGAGTACCGCTGTGACCATTTGCGGCTCCGGCCCGCGCGGTAAACCGCCGGGGCCGCCTTCCAAAGTGTCCATCGGGTGGCCCATGCTGTCAGGGCCACCCGATGGATGCGGATTGTAAGGGGGCCCGGTCAGCGCTGGGCGCTTTAACAGCGCGACCGGGCCCCCTGTGATGACATCAGAGCTGGGAGGAAGTGATTCCCCGGTCACTCCTAAAACTGAGAGCCGCGCGGGAGGAAGCAGAGGGAGTCAGAGTGGGAACTCTGACTCCCATCCACCTGAGCCACCACTGGACCCCAGGAAAAGTCACCCTCCTGCACCTTAAAGGTAGGAAACAGGAGGGTGACTTAAATATAATGTGTGTGTGTGTGTTTGTGTGTGTGTGTGTCTTTGTAGGTATGTCTTGTGTGTGTGTGTCTTTGTATGTCGTGTGTGTGTGTGTCTGTATGTGTCTTTGTATGTATGTCTTGTGTGTGTGTATGTGTCTGTCTGTATATATATGTGTGTGTGTGTGTCTGTATGTATGTGTGTCTTGTCTTTGTATGCATGTGTCATTGTATGTGTGTCTTGTGTGTCTGCATGTGTGTGTCTATGTATGTCTTATGTGTGTGTGCATGTCTGTGTGTGTCTGTTTGTATGTGTGCCTGTCTGTTTGTATGTATGTGTCTTGTGTGTATGTATGTGTGCCTGTCTGTGTCTTTGTGTGTGTATGTATGTGTGTCTTGTGTGTCTGTATGTGTGTATGTGTGCCTGTCTGTGCCTGTATGTGTGTGTGTGTCGTATGTGTGTCTGTATGTGTGTCTTGTGTGTGTGTATGTGTCTGTCTGTATATATGTGTGTGTGTCTGTCTGTATGTATGTGTGTCTTGTCTTTGTATGTATGTGTCATTGTATGTGTGTCTTGTGTGTCTGCATGTGTGTGTGTCTATGTATGTCGTATGTGTGTGTCTGCATGTGTGTGTGCATGTCTGTGTGTCTGTTTGTATGTGTGCCTGTCTGTTTGTATGTATGTGTGCCTGTCTGTGTCTTTGTGTGTGTATGTATGTGTGTCCTGTGTGTCTTGTGTGTGTGTCTTGTATGTGTGTGTGTCTTGTGTATGTGTGTGTGTCGTATGTGTGTGTATGTATGTGTGTCTTGTATGTGTGTCTTTTATGTTTGTCTGTATGTGTGCCTGTCTGTTATAGTGGACTATAGTAGGTGGGCTACCTAGCTCAGCCTTCCTACTGGGCATTGCTATAAGGACGGTTAAAAAATAGAAAAAAGGGGGAAAAAAGGTGGGGAGGGGAATTGAGGAGGGAGAGGAGATGAGCTGACGCACAAATGAGAAATCATATTATGCGCAAACAGAGAAGTCGTCTGAATATCACTGAAAGAGACCTTCGTTTGTTCCTTACGAAAATCTAACCAGGTATCAAATATTTAGTCTCGCAGCATCAACCTCAAGGATCTCATTAATCACTAGTAAAGGTAATTTCAATTTACTTTATTGTTTTCTCATTAAACTTTATAAAGTTAAAAACCTTATAAACCTGCATTAAGTAAAAATAAAAAGATAAATGTACGTACATTTATTTTTTTTTTAAAACACCCTCCTTTCTTCAAAATATTCTGCATTTGCGCGAAAACTGGTGGGCGGTAAGGACATTTTTTCAACCAAAAAGATGCATTAGTGGGCGGTAGGTAGAAAAAGGTTGACTACCACTGGTCTAAGGTCTTACTTGATAAATTAAAGATGCCAGTGGGCACCCCATCTGATTCTTTGTTTAGAATCTCTCTAGCCTTCCTTTTTTGTTCTCTTCTGCTTGATCTTCTTCATCTAGATCTCTTTTGCAGCTTTTTATAGGTGTGATGTTTAAATAATTTGCATGTCTTTCTCGATTTGACGGGATCTCTAAAAAAGAGGTCTCATCAAATGGTTCGCAGAAGGATAAGGCATGATACCTATTGTTTTTTATCACAACATTTGGTGAATTTGGCCTAGCTTCTTCGTGTCTTCGGTATGACTTAGTATTTACTTTTTCCCAAGAGTACTTTTTTTCTCTTGATTTAAACTTTGGGGAATCTGGTACATAAGTGAATCTGTGTGTTTTTGGTCTAACTATTAGAGGTTATTCATTTGTGGTATGTTTGTAGTGTTTTTTCTTTCCTTGTTCGTCCTTTTTTTTTTCTATGGAATATAATGAGTTAGTGTCATGTTTGGCTTCCAAGGGCTTATTGTGTAGACAAGTGTCATCGTGATATTTCATGCGTGGTTGGTGATCCCTTTTGTATCTTTCTGTGACTATCCTTGGTGATCTATGTCGAAATTGTGTCCTAACGTGTGAATTATTTATTTTATGAAATTCGTTACTTTGTAGTCGTCTAGGTCTAAATTGATTTATTTCTATGATTCCATGTGAATTGTTGACTTGGTATGTTCTCCCATTTTTCCACCTTTTTGGGGTTTGTGTTTTTTTTTTTTTTATTGTAAGTTCGCACTTGATATTGTGCATAATCATATTTGGCCCTATTAAATTTATTGATTTTTATCCTTTGTATCTATTTCTATTTTTTCTACAGTTTTTTTCAATCTTTTGTGTTGAATTGAATTATTCTTTGGTATCAGAAAAAGGGATAAGTTGGTCTCTCAGGGCATTGATTTTTTTTTATCTAGGGTATATATTTATTTGCTTCCTGGTACCAACACATCCACAGGTGGGGATTATACCACCCATGCTGTTGGAAGTAGAGCAAGTCTTGCTCTAGTAAATGTAAGTACATTACCTTATTTTCTTTTTATTTACAAGTACTTACTTCCCCTTTGGAGTTTTCTCCTTTTTATATTTGTCTCCATATATATCATGCAAGTTGCATTGCATTTGGAGCACCTGTATTGCCAACTACACTACATATCCTTAGATGGGGAATATAACGTCCATGCGCAACACAGCAGTGCTCTAAGATAGCTCAATTAAATGTAAGTGTATCTCATATGGCATTATTATTTCAATTTGTATTCTCCTATACTGTATTGCACTATTACTGTATTCTTTTCTGTTATTCTGAGGTGTACAGTTTCACACTATCTGAAGATTTATGTACGTATAATTTGGGCTCAGATTTGTTTTTAGCAGGGCCGACTTGCAAAGCTGTTTCAGATCACGTCCAGCTCATGCAGGGGCTGGCTCCACCCCCCCCCCCCCCCATAGTAATAGTATTTTATGACATTTATTTAAAGGACCACTCCAGTGCCAGGAAAACATACTAGTTTTCCTGGCACTAGAGTGCCCTGAGGGTGCCCCCACCCTCAGGGACCCCCTCCCGCCCGGCTCTGGAAAGGGGAAAGGGGTAAAAACTTACCTTTTTCCAGCGCTGGGCGGGGAGCTCTCCTCCTCCTCTCCGCCTCCGTTCCTCCCCGTCGGCTGAATGCGCACGCGCGGCAAGAGCTGCGCGCGCATTCAGCCGGTCACATAGGAAAGCATTCATAATGCTTTCCTATGGACGCTTGCGTGCTCTCACTGTGATTTTCACAGTGAGAATCACGCAAGCGCCTCTAGCGGCTGTCAGTGAGACAGCCACTAGAGGAAATAGGGGAAGGCTTAACTAATTGATAAACATAGCAGTTTCTCTGAAACTGCTATGTTTATAAAAAAATTAGTTAACCCTAGAAGGACCTGGCACCCAGACCACTTCATTAAGCTGAAGTGGTCTGGGTGCCTAGAGTGGTCCTTTAATAGGAAGCCTCTACCCAATGCCCCCAGGTGAGAGCAATAGGGTGGACCTGTGGCAAGACCCCCTCTATGATATAAGTGACTGGTCAGCAATATTTTAACCCACTGACTGCTTACTGTTTAGTGAACATATTTACAGCATGGTGATTGTAGTCATAAGGCAAGTAATACATCTTCCATGTTCTAGTGTGGGGGTCATATTAAAACCCATAAGCTTATTTCATTTCTTTTTTTTATCCATCTTGATCTTTGATAATCCAGTATATCAATACCAGTGTGACTGGAAAGGTGGAACCCCCCAAAAAACTAGTTGCAGGTTTTTATTGGAAATGGGACAGACCCTCTTAATGGCATTTGTCCTTTCCTTGACCCATATGCTTTAAAATAATCATTAATACATATGACAGCTTCATCTTGTCACAGATCTGTCACCTTTTTCCTTGGTTACAACTCCTCTTTTATTCAACCCCGTAAATGTTATTGATGGATTAGCCTGAGTGAGGTGAAAATCCACATACATATATATTATTTAGTACAAATAATAGCTATTTTGTAGCTTATAGAATGTGCCTTTTCTCCAAGTCATCATACCTTTTTTTGCACTTTTCCCTCTATTATTTTTTTGATCTGGCTCCTCTAAGTACAATGTACCACAGTTAATATCATCTCTGTATAAATGTGTAACACCGACCATTTAAAATAGCAGGTACAGGCATAACATACAGAGCAGGCAGAAAACAAAGAAAAACAGCTTGATGTGTTCTTTGCTATTTTGCATTTCGTCAGTCTCCTACTCTGTCTTCTAAAATAAATAGCCATCACTACAATTAGTTCAGAAGAATTAGATTTGCACCTATAAATACATAAATTATACATAGATTCAAAGACACAAAATGAAATCTAATCAAACATTTATGACCAAATCAATACAAAACACATCTGCACATAAAATAGCTATTTTATAGAGGGGTGCTATAGTCTAAAATATACATGGTTTGTCACCCATCAATAATCATTAACCATTTAAAAAAAAACTGCAGTCAACACAATAATAATATTTGCATTAGACACAAGTACAAATCCCTATTCCTAATAAAATTTAATTAATAAGTATAACGTTTGCCAACAAAGTGGGATGATTTATTTGTAAACATTTTGAAGTTCTAAATAATTCCACAGGAACTTGAATGTCCACCTGCTTGTGAAATAAATTAGAGCACTTTTTTGTAACACCAACTGGATTAAGTTGCATAGAAAACTTGACCAAAGGTTTATTTGATGGAAAAATAAACCTACCGAACATTATTAACCCAGAACAAAACACATTGCAGGCATATATTAGATACAGGAACATTAAATGCCATCTAATGAAAATCCTAGTACAGATGGGATCCGTGGGCAAAAGACTCTGCCAACAGTCATCATCAACAGTAGAAAGTCCAGCACAGTCCAAATCTGAATCCTTTGTTAATGGTGTAAAATATATGGGTGATGTTTCAGCCCCACACAGCCTTTATCAAACCTATGAGGCCAAAACATCACCCATTTATTTGACAACATTAATACAGGATCATCTTTTTTGAGATTGGGACTGTGCTGGTCCCCTGCTGTTCTTTCATTCCCCATAAAGAGACATAGCTTGCTCTCATACTTTGACGGTTGGTAAGAGTCTACTCTAGTATCTGAGCTTTGTCTACTTTCAAATTATATAGCCCAACCTTTATTATATATTTTCAATGTATTTTATTTATTTTTTTAAATGGTTAGTTATGGGGAGTTAACAGACAACTTTCAAAATTTTAATAAACTTAGAGGGGTTGTAAAAAAAATCTCCAATTCAGGAAAGCGGAAAATTATAGTAGCTGTGCTGTTTTGGCAAGTCAGTTTTAAAAGTACCATAATTCAGTATTTAGTGAATAGACCTGCAGGTGTCCCGTACTATCTATTTGTACTAGCCCTTTTATATCAATTGTGTTACATGAGGCATGAACTAAAGGTTAATTAGGTTGTACAGCTCATGTAAAAGCCAAGAATGAATCTCCATGTGTGCTCAATGGTTTTGTGTGGTTTGTGGCTCTTATGTCAAAGTACGATGAGAAATGGAAAGAACCTTTTAATTTAAAACACATGACCTGTGAGAGCGGAAGCAAATAACTGTGTGATTTGATTTTCTTAACATGGTACCAGGAATGTTGCTGGGGGGAATAGCTGGAGCCCCATAGCTTTCTGCAAAGCCATTGTTATTTTAGCATTGTTTCATTGTTAGACTTGAGTTTCCTCAAAATCTACAATTGGAAATATTGTATCTGTTGCAAAATTACACCTAAATAACATATGCAATTAAAGATTATGCAGATGGTGGTAGATGGGCTAAATATCATTTGATACAACTTTGGGGCTTGTAAATATACATTTTACATGAGGCATAGTTACCGTTAACAAACGTCTATAATAGACTCATTAGAGTGCATTAATGGGAAAAAAACATGTACCAGTAATAAAAGTGAAATAGGCTTGGAGCTTGCATGATATTGCATCCCTTTAACACGTGTATCCTGAGGCAATAGGAGCTCCTCCAAAGCTTTTTTGACTTAAGCTAATCTAGTGTGTTAAGAGATAGAAACATAAGGAAAAGACAGCAGAAGAGGAGCAATGGACAAAGAACTAAATTGCCAGAAAGATAGAAAAAGAAGATGATGTATAGGTATGACTCCAGCACCACCGCTATGGAAGCTGCACATTACTTGTCTATCTTGGGCAACCCAGGCCAGGAGGAATCTGAAAACCTCTTATCCCTCCCCAGATGGGCAACAAAGTCTAGCCAAGTAAGTCAGATATTGTTTAATTTCTCTTCCCCACCGTTTAGAACCACCGTCATTGCCTCCAAGTTTCTAATACTTTTCATCTTAAAGGGATTCTCCAACCCTGTATTTCAATCTGAGTATAATGCATTATTCATCTGGGTTTTCCACCAAAAGAACACTTGGAAAACTTTCTAAATTAAGGTTTTACATACCTTTATCCTGCATCTACCATCACAGGAGTCACGCCAACATTTTCATAGAAAAGCCTTTGATTGGTCTATTTAAGCGAATCAGGTGAGCGCTCTGAGCTGCCCAAGGGGGAAGGGGGAGGTAAAAATGGAGGAGGAAGTGCGGGTTAAACAATAAATATCGGAAGGGATAGGGAGGTGGGTGAACTATAATGCTATAATGAAGGATAGTGGAAGGGAGTTGAAATTTTTGTCTGTAGGCAGTTTTAGGCGCTCTGTCTGCAAGGGGAGATTGCTATGTCTGTTGGGAGTGCGCAGTGCTAGCTGATGACCACTTAAAATCACTAAAGTAGCCATGGTGGATGGAGTAACCCTTTAAAGATTAATTGGCTATTAATGGACGGGATATATGTTTCCAGAAAGCAGGGATCTACACTCTTGCTGCATTGAAGAAATGCCTTGTGAAGGATTATTTAAATTTATAAATTATGATGGGGGAGTGGAATAGGATTATAATTTCACCTTCTCCCACTATCAAGGTCATTGTCTCATGAACCTGATGGCAAAAGGGTATTATTTATTATTTTTTTTTAGCAATCCTACCATATGTGGAGCAGTGTCCCCACCACATTTCCACTTACTAATAGGAACCCCTGGAAAGAGTTCATGCAGAATATGAGGTGTGCATGACCACCACATTATCTGTTTGTAATTTGTTTCATGAATAGTGGAACTGATAGAGGAGCAATGGAGTAAAGTGCACATCATCAGATACTGTTGCTCTGAAAACATTGTCTCCATGTCGTGTTCCCACCGTTCCATAAACTTTGGAGGAGATGGTTGTGTCTGGGTAACCATTTGCTTTTAAGTGGTGGAGATATCTAGCTGTAAGCAACAATATTACAAACATAGTGCTTCAAAGTGTGTAGGTTTTATGTGAAATTCCAGCCTTCCCGGAAGAAAGTTCAAGACATGTTTTTGTCTGATGTATTGTGAACTGTTCCACGTGTAACTAGTATAAAGGGCCCCAATCCAGGCACGTATTGCTGCCCCAAATAACACATGCTCCAGAGTGGCCAGCATGACTGTCCAGTCCACCATGTAAAACATGTTTTCAGCATTAGTGGAAAGTAGCAGGAGCTGTCCTCTGGATCTGGCTGAGTTTACTAAGTTTAGAACCCCTTATAGTGTTGCCCTTGGCCTACCTCCAAGGCACAAACCCAGACTGATCCTGTCTAAGTAGGGCAGAAGTCTTAGTGAAAGGATTAGAGTACATGTTCAGCAGATAATTCTGTATATAGCTGGTTAAGATATTGATATGTAGTACCACGTTCAATACTTTCCTATGAGGAAAAATCTGACGCTGGAGGTCCTCATGCAGAGCGTGATGACGTCCAGCGTCAGATAACGGACCAAAGGTCCGTTTCAAACCAGGAAGCCCTTTAGTAGCTGTCTGGTAGACAAGCACTAGAGGTGGCGTTAACCCTGGATAGTAATTATTGCAGTTTCTCAATAACTGCAATAATTACTATTGCAGGGTTAAGGGACATGTGATATTGCACCCAGACCACTTCAATGAGCTGAAGTGGTCTGGGTGCCTACAGTGTCCATTTAAATATTTAAAAAAAATTTTAAGTGAAATATTTGATTAATCTACACAACTGGTTCTCAACACAGTCCTTGAAGCACTCCAATGAATCAGGTTTTGTCAGTTTCCTCAAAATATTTTTTTTTTCGATCATAGGTTGACCTTGCCCAAAGGATTATTGGCTCTGTCTTTTGAGTTCAAGAAAAATCACTGACCTTTTTTCTCAACGGAGTCTTGAATAAATTATGATATTTTAATAATGTATATCCTTAATGATGGCATTTTCTATTTATTCTTAAATGGATATGTTATAAGCGATTTTAGGGGAAAATATTGGATCTGGCCAATATGACATATTTACTATCCATGCATACCATAAAGTGATATAATTAATAATCCCATGTAGTGAAACCATTAATGGTATCATAAAATCTACAGTCCCACAACAGCTGGGTAGCTACATAAGCCAGAGTCTAGTGAAATTTATCAATTAGCAGAGCTGTGACTAGCATAACAGGAATGATTTCTATTGACTGGCATTCATTATACCGACTTAGCCAGCTTCTTTGTTACTGTTAATTATACATTTACTTTTCTATCAGAGCCACAAAGCATTTTACTAAATATTTGTATATCTGAAGCTGTACTGCAGATTAGACAGAAATAAGTAAATGGTTTTATTATT